>NW_006292334.1:1656209-1663484 GCF_000327345.1 Myotis davidii | reverse complement strand
CAGGGAGGAGGTTAGTAATTAAAAAAAAAAAACAGAAACCAGAGGCAGTTGTTTCTAACAATAAGTGGCAAAAATGGCCCACAATAGTTACGTGTGAATAACTGATTTGAGGGAATGCATACACTGGGGAAGAAATTCGGTGAATTTTTTTTTTAAATAATTTCTGGTTTTTTGAGCTATGGACTGGGGAACAGACATAGGGAGAGAGCAGGGGATCATGGGAAACACTCAGGGGGATGTCAGGGGGCCTAGCTCGGTCTTGTCTCGGTTACCAGCTGGACGTGTGGATCGAGGGCAGGTACTTCACCAGTCCAGCCTCTGGGCGTCCATCTGTAAATCGATGCAGTTAAGCTGGATGATCTCTAAAGCTCCTTCTAGACCAGTGGTTCTCAACCTTCCTAATGCCGCGACCCTTTAATACAGTTCCTCATGTTGTGGTGACTCCCAACCATAAAATTGTTTTCATTGCTACTTCATCACTGTAATTTTGCTACTGTTATGAATCTTAATGTAAATATCTGATATGCAAGATGTATTTTCATTGTTACAAATTGAACATAATTAAAGCATAGTGATTAATCACAAAAACAATATGTAATTATATATGTGTCTTCCGATGGTCTTAGGCGACCCCTGTGAAAGGGTCATTCGACCACCAAAGGGGTCACGACCCACAGATTGAGAACCACTGTTCTAGACCAATGGTGTTTTACTCCACTGTTGGTTGACTGCTCTGTTTTAAATCATTATTTATGCTATATTTCCATACAATCTCATTTCTTCTCTCTATGCTTTAGCCACTCATTTATTTTTAAGTCAACAATTGAATAGGGTTTAGCTAAAAAAGCACAATAGTCCTAAGATTAGTGTCTTCATTCCTTTATACTATAGAAAATATTAATGGTCTAGTAGGGAGAAATATAAGGAAATGGTTCACTTATCCACAAAAGCTCTATTCCCATATGTTAAAAAAAATAGGATAAAAGTAAAAAAAAAAAAAAAGTGTTTACCTTTAAAAAGTTGACTTGTCTGTGTTGGATTTTGGTCTCTCCTAATGGGTGTGCAATGATTGTACTCGTAGCGTTGAGCTGGACTGCCCAAGTGACCATTGAGCGGGACTGAAACGAAATGGAATCTCAAGGACCCATTCCCCTTTGGGACCTCAGAATAAGTGGCTGAGAAGAGCAGGAGGAGTGTGGCCTTAGGGGGGTGAGGAGGCAGCATGTCTCCCAATCTGGCAGAGGTTCGGGGCAGTCACAAACACATTTCTCCAAAGTGAGTTTCATAGAGCATTAGTCCCATGAGATGCGCCTTGAAATTGTCTCATGATCAAGTGTTTCTCGGATCAAGAAACCCTGACTGACTATTACACCTCTCTTGAAGTGCGCCAGTGCACATTAGCATGTCAAAGGCTCCAGAACCTTTTGAATGGAACCATTTTTGAATGAAAGGAAAACTTAGTCCCCTGTTTTCAAAACTTGATCACAGAAACTATTTGTGTGTGTGTGTGTGTGTTTTCTCAAAGTACTTATTGACATTCCATAGAACTCAGGTTCTGCCAAAGTTCTTGGGGGAAATGCTGAAGAATTTCATCATTTTCACTTTCCCAGACAGGAGAGCAGTCATGGTAGTTAGGTATTATTTCTTGGCCCTAAGAAAACACATCCAACTTCCTAGCTGCATTTAAACTGTTTTAAAAATACTAATGTTTTGGACCCCTCTCAAACCAATGAAATCAGGATCTCTGGGGTGGGACCCACACATTAGTACTTAAAAGATAAAAAAAAAAAAAAAGAAAAAAAAGCTCCTTGAGTGATTCTAGGTTTGAGAACCACACCAGCTGAAGGAGCCACAGACCACTGTGAGTGCTGTGAGGGCCTTGCTAATGAGTACATTTCAATGATGTGTAGCCACCAAAGCAAAATGTACCATAAATATGCACCTTGATTAAACTCAATTTTAAATTACTTGGGGCCATGGGATAATACAATCTACGTAGAAAATAAGTACAATCAGACAGTTTCCATTTCCTCGATTTCTTCAACCTGTTAGGACCCAGCTACTTTCCCCCGGGTGTGATCTCTCTCTCTTTGGCCTATATTCAGGGTTGTGCTGCTTCAGAGAGATGAACAGAAGGAAGGTTTTTCCGAGAGGGCCCATAATCCTTTGCTGGTGTTCTCCAGGGTCTGTTTCCCAGCCCCCTGCCCTCATAGCTGTTCTCATGAGTGCAAGAAGGCACTTTTCTGGCCGCCACCAAAAACTAGAGTAGGGAGTACAAACTGAGCCTGGGGCTGTATTTGGACCTCAGCCTGCAGTAGCTGAATAATCCAGGAAGGAAGGAAAAGGAGATTTGTCTTCCCTTTAAATCTTGCTACCTGCTTGCCTCCTGGAGGCCAAAAAATAGAACTGAAGTTGATGTCAGGGGCATCCACAGGCAATTCAGAAAATCAAAGATACACATTAGCAAACACCCATTGGATAATGCAACATAACAAATAGTAGCAATAATAGCCCAAACTATTTCAACCTTTACACATACCAAAAGAAATGGAGGAAGAGAAGCCGGCTTGTCAAACATCGTCCAGGGAGAAAACTGAAATTTGACAAAATGAAATGAGAAAATGGCAGTTGGCTATTTTCTCTTGACTTTCAGTCTTCCAGTTTGTAGCATAATAGTATCTATTACTTCCAGCTTTGGGTATATCGAAAGAAAGCTGGGAAAATCCATCCATGGCTGGCAAACACAGCTGAGTGACCCAGTCTTCAGTGGCAAATACTAATGAGGCTTCTGTTTTCTTTTCAGTACATATTAAATCAGTGTTCGCTTGGTAGGTGGAAAGAATGTGCTGGCATCCGGGCCCATCTCTTGCCAATAGAGGAAGAATCCAGGGGAAGATTCCACAAGAGTGTGCTTTAGGCTACGTTTTAGAAAATTGCTTTAGTAGTTTAATTTAAATTAGTTTAGACAGATCAATTAAAGTAATGATAAAGCACTTCTGAAGGACAATTCGAGCAATATGGAAACAGTTTTGTCTAGGATACAACAAAGCTAGGGAAACGTAAACCATATTTACTCAGATTAAGGAAAGTAAAATAGCTCTTGTCCCTCTGGTAGATTGTCCATTCACAATCTTATATTAACTTCCATTTCAAATTAACACTGAAGTTTTGGAGATTTTAAAGATAAACACATAAGGCCTTGGCCCCAAGAAAAAAAAATGCCCTTAATCAAGGATGACAACGAGTGAAGAGAAGTTTTTGACATTTCTATTCTATGGAAGTTTCTTGATAGTCATCATCATTAAATGTCAAGTACAGTCATGTGGCACCTTAGTTATGGGGGTAATTTCTTTTGCTTGTTTGTTTCTTTGTTAATCCTCACTTGAGGATATTTTTCGATTGATTTCTAGAGAGAGTAAAAGGGATAGAGGGCAGCAGAGAGAGAGAGGGAGAGTCAGAGCAAAGGAGAAGGAGACAGAGAGAAAAGGAGAGGGAGAGGGAGAGAGAAACATTGATGTGTCTCTGAGAAATACATCCTTAGGCTATTTCCTCTCTGTGCAAACATTATAGAGTATACTTACACAGCCTAGATAGTGTAGCACCATCGTATATGCTGTCAGTCACTGACCAAAACATTGGTATGTGACACATGACTATAGTTTATATGTATAAACACTGAATTATAGATTGGTTGTCACTAACATCAGATTAGCAAAACTGCAGAAGGTAAAAGAAAAATGATTGTAATTTATTTCCTTTCCATTAGAAATCTCTTCTCTTTCCTCCTCCACTACCTTTTTTATTTCTGACTCACAATTTCTTCATTTAAAAAAAGTTATTTTTTTCATTGACTTCAGAGAAGAAGGGAGAAGGGATAGAAACATCAATGATGAGAATCATTGATCAACTGCTTCCTGCACGCCCCCCTACTAGGGATTGAGCCTGCAACCCAGCTTGTGCCCTGACTGGGAATTAAACCATGACCTCCTGGTTCATAAGTAGACTGGTTCATGGCTCAACCACTGAGCCACACCAGTCGAGTTCAGTTTGGTTGTTTGTAATGCCAGAGAATAAAGTTTGAACTGTTGCAATGTATTCTTCTTTTAAAAGTTAAAGCATGCATCAGAACTTATTCAGGTCAAGTCATTGGTTAAGAAGAGGTTAGGAAGTCACCTTATGAAAAGGCAAAAGCTGTAAGTCCGCAGGTGTGCCTTCTTCCTATTATTAATATTAACAACTAGCTAATTACAGTGGTAACAGATCCAGCAAACAGTTACTCCTTTCCTGAACTCAGCCAATTTGAAGAGATGGTTTATGTTGCAGAAAGATGCTCTAGAGAATGTTAATTAGGAGTTTTTAAAACCATGAATAAAATTAAGAAGATGACTGTTAAGTATAAGTTACATTTTCTCTAACATCAGGTGCTATAAACTGTCAGTCTAGCTTTTTCTCAGCAGGTGATTATATTGCTCACAATCAGTTGTCAGAAACTTCCTGCTCCTCAGTGTGAAATTAGTAATGGGAAAATGAAATCAATGGGCTGGAATCTAGTTAGAGACAGAAAGAATAGTTCAAGATAAATATAGCTACTGAGCCTGACAAGCTATGATTCAAACCTCAAATTTTGACCCTTGCTTTTTTTAGTTTAGACTTACTGATTTGGTAAGACATTTTCCTAACAATTACTCTTGAGTCAGATCTCTCAGTGTACTGCAAGTGGATATGTTTTCCTTAATCTCCCCTATATTTCACATCATTGATTTTGGCCACCAACTAAGCTTTTTACCACATTAAGGTATTTCTGCACGTTGGTTTTTGCTTTCCAATGCAGGAATTTTCCTCTCTATTTTAATTCCAGCCATTAAGTTACAAATCCATGATGCCTTCAACCACATTGTCAATTGACATGTCGAGCAGCGTGGAATTAATGAGAGAGCCTTGTGGAGCTCCACCAGAGATGTCCTTCAAGGTTGACAACTGCCCTTAAATCCACACTTTGGGTTTCATTGTCCAACCTGCTGTGACTCTTCCTCACTCTGCTGTCATCTAGCTCACTTCCCCTGCCACCCCCCCCACCCCCTACTTATCACGTGGTATTTTGGGAGAATTTGACAGATGCATTGCTAAAATCCTACAGTAAATTGCATTGCTACTGCTCTATAAGACTTTTATAGAGGGAAACAGTAGCTACTTTATTGGGTTCAGAAACCCAGACAGCACTTCAGTGATCACCTCTATGTTAACATTTCAGATTTGTAATAATCCATTACATGAACAGAGTGTGATAAACCCCTTCGCTGGAACACTTACAGCAATAAAAAGAATCTATTGATAAACACAACAAAGTGGATGAATCTCAGAATTACTATGTTAAGTGAAAAGAGGCAGTCATGAGAAGTCTATAGACTTTATGATTCAGTTTAGATGGTATTTAGAGGAAAAAGCAAAAACTCTGGACATAGAAATTGGAGCACTGATTCTCAGTAGCTGGGGGCGAGGAGAGTGAATGCATTGAAAAGGAGGACGACCACACTTTTAGATAATGGTGGTGATTATATGACCCCATGAGATTGTCAAAATTCAGTAAACTATATACCTAAAGAGACTAACTGTTACCCTATGTAAATTCAAACTCAATAAACTTGTTTTAAAAATATCCCATTATAAGAAATTTGTTAAGGGATTAATTAAATGTAATTTAAAAACGTAGTTTCTCAAATCTGTCTCTTTCCCCCCGCTTTGATTATAAAGGCATGTTTCTCAGTTCCATCTCACTACATCCTTTCTCATCTCCCATAATTTTTCCAAGATTACCTAACAAGCTAGTGTCTCAGAAACACAGTCCTGTGTTTTCTTTATTCTGAAATAGGAGTTTCCTATACTTAAAAGGTCTCAACTCTATTGACAGTTTCAAAAGAGCAAAGCATCTAAATTACCATTTAGTCTTTGATATGCAAACATAGCACTATCTTCCCCAAGCCGGGCTTCTCCCTGCATTATTTCCCTTCCTCATTCTTGAACTTTAAGGTCTGCCCGCATCAGCGACTACCAAATGGAACCAAGGAAATGTTAGCCTTTGTTAACGCAATGATTCCATACATTGAAGTCCCCACTCCTTCTCCCCAAGGCTGCTGCCCCCTGGAGGTGACTCTTACCCAAATGCTAGCAGCAGAGTAGGATAGGCTAATGACAGTAGTGCCCCATCTCAGCCTTGTTTGTTTTATTATTTTTGCTTTTGATTTGTGGGTTTTTTCACTTTGTTTTAGCACTTTTTATTTTTTAAGATTAGACTATAGTTATGATAACAAGTTTATAGTAGGAGCCCAAACCACACATTTTTAGAGACACATCGCATCCTTTTTGCCACTTACATTAAAATTTTGTAGACTTTGATGATCACTTTTGCTGTAAGGCCACCCATTCTTCTTCCTCACTTTGATGACTGAGATCTTACTCTCATGGGTCTATTTTCTTCCCGTTGTCTTCTCTCCGCTCTACTTCACATTTTTGGATGGAATGTCACTCCCTTCTCCTCAGGATTCTATTAAAGTCTTCTCATCACTTTGGCAAGAGCACCTCTTTTTCAATATCTTAATTAAGGGATCATTAAACTAATTCCCTATTTTCAGTAACATCCAAAGAGCTTTGAAGGGCGAGTAGACTTTGATTAGCTAAAAAGAAGAAAGAGTGCAAACAAAGAGACACAACTAAGAATGACCATCATAGGTTTGGGGATAGAGAGGACATATGCCTGAGATTAGCCTTTTAAAAATAAAGTAATAGAACACGTGATCAAAAGGATAAAGGAAGGAGACCTAGGAAGTGCAAATGTGTTAAGAAATCCATATAACATTTGTATCTTCTGCCATTCTTCAGCAAAAATTTGTTAAATGTGACATGAAGATGATACATTGCTAGCTGTCTCTTTCACTTGTCTCATGAGGGTCAACTTTTAGATGAATTTGAATTTAGAACTTCTAGATTTTGACTACCTACCTCAAACCATCATGGCTACTATTTACCCAGGTAATACTTGCTATCTACTTAGGAAATGTTCTCTGATGTTAATCTTATGAAAATACATGCAAATGCCAAGTATAACCGACTATTAAGTCTGTGGTTAAAGACTAGTATTTTCGAAAGAAAAAAAAGCAATCTCCAGTATCAAAGACTTTTAAGATTGGACTATGGTATATTACATTACAGATGACCTTAGTTTATTTTCCGTCTAGGACTGAAAGTCAGCATTACCAGTTCTGTTTTTCTTCTGCTTTT
>NW_006292334.1:1646360-1654401 GCF_000327345.1 Myotis davidii | reverse complement strand
GGAGTTAGGATTTGACACAAGTGCAATGTGGGTGACTTTGAGGAATTATGATATAGGGATGGTTTTGATAAGATATATATATATATATTACATATATATATCTCATAACAATTCAGCACGAAGAAATAACGTTGTTACAGCAGCAAGTAAGTATAAACGACTATATTTGTATAATTTGGGAACGAAAATCATATATACACACACACACACACACGTACATATATACACACACACACATATATATATATGCCATGTTGTATACATAGTATAACATGCATAATATATATCAAGCATATTTTTCAATATTATTTTAAGTATGAATAATGGAGAGCAACCTGGCAGTGTTACTTCAGAGACAGTTGACCAAGTGGACAATCTGGATGGCTTTTATTCACAAGAAGAGTGAACACACACTTGTTCAACTAGAAATATCTGTCATGGTGGGAAGGGCTACCTATACTGAGATTGCAATGGCACCCTACATTTGCTTATTAGTTAATTAATTAGCCGCTAAAACCCAAATGCAGAGTGGTGTACATAAGGTGGAATTTTATTTTTCTCTCACTAAAGAGACTAGAGGTGAGGGGGTCCCTTCTATGCTGCTCCATCTCCATCGCCAAGGTGACTATCCTCATCTGCATAGCTGCATAACTATTTTGAGAGGACACAAAGGGCACTCAGTTTCCTTTCAAGCAGGTGGGAGTCTCATACAGCCCCTCATATTTTATTGTGGGAGGGTTAGTCCCTTGTTCAAATCTAGCTGCAAGGGAAGCTTGGAAATATAGTCCCCAGCTCGATGGCCACCTGCCCAGATAAAACCCTATTACTATGAAGAAGAAAAGAATGAAGTCAGAGAAACAGCCATCAGGCATACTCGACCAATTTTGATTTCTTCTGATATGATCTATGCCCAATCAAGCATGGATATCATTCTTTAAAACGAGATGACTCCCACACATAGAAAGTTGTATTTTCTGACTTTCCTGATGAGACAGAGAGTCAGAGTCATGTGTTAAATATTCAGACTTGCTAATAATTCATGCATGTCAACTCTATTAATGACAAACCTTCCAAATACATTCCAAATTTCTTATGGTCAAAAGGAAGACACTGACTTGTGTTCTATCTTCCACAATGCTTGGCACCACTTAGGAATATAAAAAAATGCCTATTGAATTGAATGCTCTGGATCAAATGGGGGATTTATTGTCCTATTTCATACTGTATGTTGCTCATCTCTTTCTCCTACCACCTCTCGTTTCCAGTTTGATCACTCATGGCTTTGGGACTCCAGCAATATGTGCAGCCCTGAGCACTTTCCAAACAGTCCTCAGTGAAATGCTGAACTACTTGGAAAAACACACTACCCACAAAAATGGCGGCGCGGCGGATTCTGGCCAGGGACATGCCAACTCGGAGAAAACCCCCCTGCGGAAAACTTCAGAGGCCGCCGTGAAGGAGGGCAAAACAGAAAAGACAGACTAGCTGCATCCAACAACCTACTTCCAGAGAGTCTTGCTGCTGATATTTTTTCTAATATATGTATCATGGAGGGTGATTACACTTCAGTGGATCCAATCTTGACTCTCCCCTGAACATCCATAAAAAACAAAAATGGAAATGAAAAAATGAAACAAAAAAGGACAAAACCACAAAAAAAAGTGAAAAAAAAAAGGAAAACAGCAGTGTAACCGTGTGATGAAATTGTCACTTTTAAAATTTCATGTTATGATAAACTCCTTTCGTGCACGTAATTGATTGTCCTGAATGATAGACATCACAGTGTTGAGCACTCCTGGACTTTGGAGAGGCAGCACATGCGTTTCCCATCTGACCGATGCACTTTCTTACCCTGCTCTGTAGGAAGGGATCAGAAAGCGTGACCCAACTGGACTCCACCACCAGTGCTGACAGCTCCAGTCTTGACATAACTCCCTGTAACAAGAGTGCCTCTTTCCAATAAGTAGACCGATCTGGCGACGAATCCCTCAATAAATACTTTGGGAACTGAAAAGGGCAGTCACGAATCTTTGTCCTGTGAATTGACAGAAATTCTAAAATTTTGGTCAACCCCCCCCGCCCCAGCCCACTTAACTACCAGTGCCTTGGTGGTATTTAAAAATTCCAGAAAATGCTGTCCCCCCTACGTATGCCTATTCCCACCTCACCCTAGGTCCTTCTTTATGTTTGCCCAAGAGCTAAGAAGAGAGTCAGCATAATATTGAAGAAAGAACAAGTGTGAACGCCTCTATCCATTCTCCTCACACGCCCAACCTAACAGTTCAAGGAAACAGACTGCACTTAACGGGTCAGGACAGGATGGATACGGTAGCTTTGCCATTCTTGGGCTCCTGATGGAAAGCAGTAAGATTGTGATGCCTAGAAAAGCTTTGGGATAGGAGCAGCGATCTCTCCAGGAAGCCCTGCCCCTCAGAGACAGGAGAGGACCCCAGGGGGCCCCTGGAGGTCCACTGATGTGCTGGTGGCCAATGATTGTATGATTAGAGTGAGATCCCCTCCTTCTTTTACCTTTGTGCTTCTACCTGCTCGATAGCCGTGTCCTAACCATTTAGAAGCACAGAAGCGTTCAGGTCTGTGTTCAATAAAAACAAAAACAGAATGATCGGAGGTGACTTTTGCTTTTAAGATGCTTCCTTTGTTTATAGCTTGTTCCTACAGTTCATTGTCCTTTAGTCAAGACACTGAAGACAAGAGGTTCTGGGCTGCAAAGGCCAGAAACTAACTGAATGATAGTTAGGACCATTTAAATCTGAAAGTGTCAAGAAACCTGACTGGTACCACATTGTTCTAAACTTTTTACTGTTAACATTTTCCAACTTCTAAGCAAATCAATATATAGGTCATCATCTATGAAAAAAATAGTTTAATACTGTGTGGACACACCTGACACCAAGTTTAGCATGAAGATATTATCCTCTTGTTAACGTGTTTCAATTACTTTCACTAAGTGTCTGCCATAATATAACCCCATGGGAAAGATTAGTATTATTTTTAATTGGAAGGAAACTAATTGCTCAAGATTTTTTATGTAGAGATCAAAAAAATATTTTTATCTAATAATAATTCTTAAAATTATTTGACCTTTATCTTCAGTCATGTACAGAAAAGGGAACCATGCCAATAAAAATCTAAAATTTCCAGACTAAATTCAATTAATAAGAGACACTACTAAGGAATTCTATAATACAGGGGTTTTACAGTTAGTAGAAAAGCTTACAATAAAGAAATGAATTGTGGGTTCATGTGCATCTAGATCCATTTTTAAAATTTTACCATTATTCAAGGCTTTAAAATTTTTTAAATAAAATAGAAGAAACCTAAGATTCTGCAGTTCCAAATTTCATCACAAAATATTCCATTTTTCATGACATTTTCCATGTTGTAATATATACACAAAAATGATGAATATTTCAGTTTCATAAGTAGTAGGAAAGCTATATCCAGGTCATGTGGACCACTAATATTTCCTTAATAAAATTTCCACATTAATTTTCTTTTATTCCTTTTATTATTAACAATACATATGTATTTAATATGGCATTTTGATATGCATATCTGCTACGGAATTAATGTAGTTATATACCATGTAAAATGTTCACCAATAATCAGATGAAAAGTTAGATCTGGCTTATAGTACCAGCTTATTTCTCCACCCATAGTTGTTACTAGTTGGGGTTCTTAACACCTCCATGGGGTGTTTTTTATTAACATTGGAAACAGAAGTATAACTAAATAATTACAGTGCATAGTATTTACCAGGATTTTGGGTGTCTTCAGAGCCTTAAATGGACAGCACCCATCATTTAACTTAACCAGCCATTGGGACATAAATGAATTGATGGACTGGTCATATTTAGAGTCATTATTTATTATCATATCCTAATAGACATTGTTAACATACCAACTTTTGCCTTGTATATAATAGGTACTTAACACTTTTTAAATAAATGAATAAATGAATGTGTGTGTGTTCTTTGTCCAAAATGGGCCAAAGGACAGTTTACTTTTTATTCTTTTTAATACTCAGTGCTTCAATCTGGCTTGCTTCTTCCATGGTCATTTATAGATAATTCTTTTTTATTTGAATAAGGAAATATTTTCATTATCTCATATTAGTGGCAAGTAGATGTAGTTAATATAGAACAATGAAGAAAATTAGATTAAGTATCAGAATTTCAGCAAAAGTAAAGTTATAATCATTATTAGTATCATAGTTTATAGTAATGGAAAGTAGTTCATAGAAATCTACCTTATTTTCAGTGTTATAATAGGTAATAAAACAATAAAAAAAGCTTTTCAGATTAACTATTACTTGCCCAGAAAACTGTGCAAACTTCTCATAATTACACAAAAATAATGGATAATTTTCATATTTAAACTTGTGAAAGATTAGGTCAAATTCCTATGAAAAGAATTTTTTGTGTTAAAGCTGTTTCAATAATCAATTTCAGGGCCACCTCTAAGGCTATTTTATCAGCATTTGACTTAAGATTGGCGGTTCTAGAAAAATCCATGAAAACTCTGTATCACTCTACTCTTTCTTCTCTAGAAAGACAAGAGCACTGGAAAGATGCCTCATCTATTCTCCTGCTCACTTTTTTTGAGATGGTATGAAAATAGAAATAATTCTTTCTGACTTTAAGTTCTTTTATCCCTTCCCCCCAACCCCTATTTTTTGAGGGTATGTTCTCTTCAATGTCCAGGACATAACATGACCCTTTAGCACTTATGAGCATCCTGAACCTAGTGTGACAGTGATAAGAATTTGATCTTTTGTTACCTGGTGCTTTTAAGGTAAATGTTTCAATAAATTATTCTTGTTACTAATGAGTAAAACAATATAATTTCATTTCCCTGTATTTTTTTTTCTGCCTTTTCTGCTTCTTTGGAGGCATTTTAGACCAGTACAATTTTTAACATGTATCAGAATGCTCTACGCAATGAGCATGCCATCTCCTTACAAAAGCCAAGTCAACATAGGACAGGTGCCATGGTCTAGTGCAGTGGTTCTCAACCTTTTGGCCCTTTAAATACAGTTCCTCATCTTGTGACCCAACCATAAAACTATTTTCGTTGCTACTTCATAACTGTAATGTTGCTACTGTTATGAATCATAATGTAAATATCTGATATGCAGGATGGTCTTAAGCGACCCCTGTGAAAGGGTCGTTCGACCGCCAAAGTGGTTGCGACCCACAGGTTGGGAACCGCTGGTTTAGTGGCTAAGAACATAGACTCTGAAACCAAATTACCTGGGTTCAAATCATGGCTCTTTCACTTCCTACTGTGTGACTGTGGGCACATTGTTGAACCTCTCTCTGCTTCCATTTCTCCTTCTGTAAAATGAGAGTTATAATAGGTACCTGCTCACAAAATTACTGTCAGAATCAAAGAGTTAATGTATCTAAACTGCTAAAAGTAGAACTAGTGCCATGTGTTAGTTATTATCTTAAATACTTGGACAAAATACACTTTTTATCTAGATATCAATTTCTTCTCAGTTTATTGAACCCTTTCTGTATGGCAGGCTCTGTCCTAGAGACTGAAGATACAGAGTGGAATAGAACATCTTTTTTGCAAGTTTCTCACAGTCTCCCACAAAGATCCCAGACATTAGCATCCGGTAAGTGCCGCAATAAAAATGTGCTCAAGCTGCCCCAAAACAAACCAGACCAGGTCCAGGGAATCTGGGGAGGGCATGAAGGGTAGAGGACAGGGAGGAAAATCAAGGAAATGGATTGTAATCAGGGAATGGGAAGGTGAACATCAGGAAAAAAGGGATTTTATAGTTCCGGGTGAATAAAAACATTTGGGGCAGGATGCGATTTTGAAAATGAACAGATATACCTTGTATTTCTGGTCATTCCTACCTTCCTCCCTCATGTTTTGGGCAGCTAACATTTCATCCTGCCTGCCTCAGGGCAGAAATGGGGCCCAGTGGAATGCAGACAACAAGAGTTGAACTTTTGCACAAGTTTTCAGTTTCAAAATCCCAGGCCCTAAAGAGGACTTGAGGTTTAAAAGTTTTTCTGTCAGGATCTTTTCTTTCACACATACACACACACACACACACACACACACACACAGTGGAGACCATAGTTCCCAGATCGGGAAAAGAAGGAGAAAATAAAAGATTAATTAAAGAAAGCTTAGCTATTATGTCATCTCTGAGAAGGGGCCATGTCCTGGGAGAAAGGTTGGAGACAGAGGAAACTATATTTCCATCTCAGATAAAAGCCCAGGCAGGAAGAACAACCAGCACAGTGATGGAGCAGAAGCCATGTCTATGTGGTGTGTGTCCATCAGACGGTTCTCAGACAGCCGCATGGGGTTTCTCCCAAGAATCCACATGGCATGGAGAGGCCAGGATGCGGTGAGTTCAAGCACAAAACAAAGAAGTAGCACCCTAGCCAATTTGGCTCACTTGATAGATCATCGGCCTGCAGACTGAAAGGTCCTGGGTTTGAGTCTGGTCAAGGGCACATGTCTGAGCTGTGGACTTGAACCCCAGTAAGGGGCATGCAGGAGGCAGCTAATCAATGATTCTCTCTCATCATTGATGTCTCTCTGTCTCTCTCCCTTCCTCTCTGAAATAAATAATATATATATATAATATATATATATAATCACAAAGAAGTAGCAATTCCTGCAACCCAGAGGCATGCAGCAGCAAAAGCATATTTCAGGCCCACCCTTGAGCAACCCAGGTAGCTGACAAAAATGCACAGTGCCCGCAGGTTGGACACAAGTACATACAGGAGAAACCTGAGACATGCCAGTCAAACACCAGATGGGAATTCGGGTGTATCAGGCTCCAGTCAGAAGAACAGAAGCCTCTCTAGGTATTTCCAAGAGAAAGGATTTAATAAAGAGAACAGGTTAAACAGGTGTTAGAGCTGAAAGGGCAAAAATGAGACACTGAATCACCCAAATATTAGTAATTTGAAAAAAATAGTGACCATCCCTAGAAATGGAAAAACAAAAGGATGGAGGTGAGGTTACCGCATCTGGAAGCTGGGAGGAGAGCATCCTTCTTCCATTGCTGTTGCTCAAACTTTTGAGACTGGTGCTGGTGGCACCTCTGAGAGGGCGGAGCATGGCTAATGCCAGGAATGTGAAAGGAGAGGCTGGAAGCATAACCTTTCTCTTTTGCTTGAGGAATGCTCACAGGAACTGGAATATGTGGAGCATCCTTTGCCTTTCCTTCTTCCTTAGAATTCCCACCAGTGTCTTCCATTGTCAGAACCCGATTAGAAGCCAGGGGATGAAGGGTTATGAGAAAGGTAGTTTGCGACTTCCAGCTCCAACTTCTCTGCAAATGCCAGCATCAGTAGATGAAGATTCAAGCCACATGTTCTCCCCCCACCCCAATGTGGTGCTAAATAAATCCTTCCCCACCCAACTCTGGGACATAGATGCAACTCAAGAAGACCCTAAATGGACTGAGATCAAATATCTGCTATATCCTATATAATAAAACCCTAATATGCAAATCTATTGTACGGCGGAACGACTGGTCGCTATGATGCGCACTGACCACCAGGTGGCAGACGCTTAACATAGGAGCTGCCCCCTGGTGGTCAGTGCGCTCTCACAGGGGGAGCACCACTGAGCCGGAAGTCAGGCTCATGGCTGGCGAGTGCAGCGGTGGTGGCACTAAGGAACCCTCGAGAGATGTCCGACTGCCAACTTAGGCCTGCTTTCCAAGGACATCCTTGAGGAGACATCCCCTGAGGGGTCCCGGACTGCGAGAGGGTGCAGGCCGGGCTGAGGGACCCTGCCCACCCCCTCCCAGTGTGTGAAATTTTGTGCACCAGGCCTCTAGTTTAAAATAAGGCTCAAATTTAAAAATAATGGCAGGTTATAAAAAATACAGTTGCTCTTAACATAAAGCCAAACTCTTCTAGAAGATTTACAATATCCTTCTGACCTGGCCTTTGTTCTCTCTTCCAGCCTCCCCAGCATTATCTTGAATCCCTGCTTCCCCATCATATTCTGCCCCTCCCCCCCCCCCGCCTAC
>NW_006292334.1:1620949-1628191 GCF_000327345.1 Myotis davidii | reverse complement strand
ATGGAATGAAATCAGTGAATGGGAAGGTGAACATCAGGAAAAAAGGGATTTTATAGTTCCGGGTGAATAAAAACATTTGGGGCAGGATGCGATTTTGAAAATGAACAGATATACCTTGTATTTCTGGTCATTCCTACCTTCCTCCCTCATGTTTTGGGCAGCTAACATTTCATCCTGCCTGCCTCAGGGCAGAAATGGGGCCCAGTGGAATGCAGACAACAAGAGTTGAACTTTTGCACAAGTTTTCAGTTTCAAAATCCCAGGCCCTAAAGAGGACTTGAGGTTTAAAAGTTTTTCTGTCAGGATCTTTTCTTTCACACATACACACACACACACACACACACACACACACAGTGGAGACCATAGTTCCCAGATCGGGAAAAGAAGGAGAAAATAAAAGATTAATTAAAGAAAGCTTAGCTATTATGTCATCTCTGAGAAGGGGCCATGTCCTGGGAGAAAGGTTGGAGACAGAGGAAACTATATTTCCATCTCAGATAAAAGCCCAGGCAGGAAGAACAACCAGCACAGTGATGGAGCAGAAGCCATGTCTATGTGGTGTGTGTCCATCAGACGGTTCTCAGACAGCCGCATGGGGTTTCTCCCAAGAATCCACATGGCATGGAGAGGCCAGGATGCGGTGAGTTCAAGCACAAAACAAAGAAGTAGCACCCTAGCCAATTTGGCTCACTTGATAGATCATCGGCCTGCAGACTGAAAGGTCCTGGGTTTGAGTCTGGTCAAGGGCACATGCCTGAGCTGTGGACTTGAACCCCAGTAAGGGGCATGCAGGAGGCAGCTAATCAATGATTCTCTCTCATCATTGATGTCTCTCTGTCTCTCTCCCTTCCTCTCTGAAATAAATAATATATATATATATAATATATATATAATCCCCTTTTAAGATGAGGAAGTTAAAGGTCCCAGTGGTGACTGCCTGAGATCACACACACACAGAAACTGAGAGAAATACAACTAAACTTATGAGAAAGGTAGTTTGCGACTTCCAGCTCCAACTTCTCTGCAAATGCCAGCATCAGTAGATGAAGATTCAAGCCACATGTTCTCCCCCCACCCCAATGTGGTGCTAAATAAATCCTTCCCCACCCAACTCTGGGACATAGATGCAACTCAAGAAGACCCTAAATGGACTGAGATCAAATATCTGCTATATCCTATATAATAAAACCCTAATATGCAAATCTATTGTACGGCGGAACGACTGGTCGCTATGATGCGCACTGACCACCAGGTGGCAGACGCTTAACATAGGAGCTGCCCCCTGGTGGTCAGTGCGCTCTCACAGGGGGAGCACCACTGAGCCGGAAGTCAGGCTCATGGCTGGCGAGTGCAGCGGTGGTGGCACTAAGGAACCCTCGAGAGATGTCCGACTGCCAACTTAGGCCTGCTTTCCAAGGACATCCTTGAGGAGACATCCCCTGAGGGGTCCCGGACTGCGAGAGGGTGCAGGCCGGGCTGAGGGACCCTGCCCACCCCCTCCCAGTGTGTGAAATTTTGTGCACCAGGCCTCTAGTTTAAAATAAGGCTCAAATTTAAAAATAATGGCAGGTTATAAAAAATACAGTTGCTCTTAACATAAAGCCAAACTCTTCTAGAAGATTTACAATATCCTTCTGACCTGGCCTTTGTTCTCTCTTCCAGCCTCCCCAGCATTATCTTGAATCCCTGCTTCCCCATCATATTCTGCCCCTCCCCCCCCCCCGACTACCTACACACTCTAATAATCTTCTTTGAATTCCTGAAACTCTCCATGACCTAAGACTTTGCCTATCTAGTTCTTTTAGCTAGGAACGTTATGTTCTATCTAACCTCCTTCACCAAGCCAGCTCCTAGTCATCTTAAAAGTCACTGATGAGCAACTGTGTGAGTTTTCTATTGCTGCATCACATATTACCACAAACTCAGTGGCTTAAATAAGCATCCATTTATTAGTGCATATTTCTACGGGCCACAAGTCCAGCCAGGCTCAGCTGGGTCTCTGCTTAGACTCCTATGAGGCTGAGCTCAAGAGGAGAACCAGGCTGAGCGGCTTATTCCGGCTGTGGCAAGGTTAACTTCCTTGGGATTGAAAAGGCCCCCATTTCCTTGCTGGCAGTCCGCCAGGGGTCACTCAGCGTTCTCAGGCCGTTACCTCATGGCCCCCTTCATGTTCAAAGTCAGCAGCAGTGGTGAAGCCAGCAAGCAGCTCTCGGACTTTTCCTCTGCTACCAAGTAGAAAAGAAGCTCTTCTTTTAAAGGGTTCGTATGATCGTATTGTGCCCACCAAGATGATCTCCCTTTCAATTAACTAACTCGAAGTCAACAGATTCGTAGCAGTAATTCCATCTGCAATTTTATTTGTCACCTAAGGTAACATCATTATAAATGTGATACCACATTATATTCAGAGTCCCAGGGATTAAGGTCAGAAATCTTGGGAGTTCATCTTCAGAATTCTATCTACCACAGAGGCCTCTGATTCTCTATACTGGGGTGCTTTTTTTCTCCTTTGTGCTCCCCTACCATCATTTATTCCAGTTGTGTCACTTGTTAAAGACTTTTGAATAATCATTTGCTTAATACAGATGATCTCCAGTTTCCACAACAGTAAAATGAGGATAATTATGGCATTTACATCAGTAAGATGTTAGAAGGTTTAAATGAGCTTTTCCGTGTAAAACAATAATAACATGGCCTGAGACATACTTGGGGCTCAAATGATGTTAGCTGCTAATATTATTGTAATATTGAAATTGCTAGTATTAAAAATTATTAGGTTTTAAAGAGGGAATCCATGTATCTTGCCCATCATTGCATTCCCAAAAGCTAGTCCCGTGCCTACCTGGTGTATCTCTATCTGGCAGGAACAGGCAAACGAATATGGAATTCAAGGGCTAACCAAAAGTCTATAGAGAAATATTCTCTTAAAGAAATGGAGTCAGTCATAAATTACTAGAATCCCAAGAAGTGTTTTTAGATTCACAGTGCCAAGTGAAAAGTGATAGGCACAAAATATCTCATGCATTAGCACAGAAAGTCATTATCACACAGGCTCCAATGCATAAATCTTGTAAGTACATTGTTAAAACAAGATTTTAAATAAAGGAGTAATGGAAAATAAAACTGACAACTTATTGTCTCATCTATAGCAACATGTTCTTTGTACAAATTATTATATCCTCAAACAGCACTGAAATGGGCATAAATGCTTATTGTTCCAAATTATCCTAATTATCTATTTGAAGCCTATTTACTAACACAGTTAAGATGTTTTTTTCTTTTCTTGTTTTTTTCTGAGGGTGGTTGAGGGGATGTGGAAAGCTGTATTTCTTTTCTGGCTTCATAAATGTTTTCTCTAATTAGTTAACTTCCATTTTATAGTAGATAAGTTTTTGTTTTCATAATGAATGACAGAATTCCACTGGAAATTATAGCCTTTCATCCTAGAGGTTATAAAGCTATTATAATGACTTTGAGACAGAAGGCTGTTATAATGGTTTCATTGAAAGGGTTTTGGAGAAGATTGCCTATGACTTCCTTAGAACATGGAGCAAAAAGCAGTACTATGTGCAGAGAAAACATTTAAGTTTTCCCCTATTACCTGGCTTCACTTACCCTATAAGAAAGCATGTATTTAATTGTTGTATGGACATATAGCTCCTAGAACGTGTATCAGTAACATTCAAGATTCCAGATTTCTTTGCAAATTGGTCAAGCTAACATTTTTTGCCATTAGCACCAAATAGTATTTAATCAAAAGAGACTTTCTTGAACCCAGACATTTTAAAAATAAAATCCTCTCACAGACTTTATCTGAATGAAGACTAATTAAATCAGTTCACTCATTCTTTCATTCACTTTTCAAAAAATACAGGGTGTTCCTCCCAAAATGTATATACACTTTAACAGCTGGTAACTAACTTAATTTTCACTTCTTTTTAGGTTTAACTTATTTGAAATAATGGGTGAAGCAGATTAAGATTTGAACAAAGAAAATTTATCCACTAGGCTTTTTTTATGGGGATACATAAAAAATAAAGTTTATAGTAGAAAAACCTGCAACAGTTGATGAATTGAGGATGCACAAATACTGAACAAAATGATTCTTGATTTTTGCAATTCAATTGCTTCTCATTATCAGCAGTGCCTGGACCAGAACAGTGATCAGTTTGAAGACAGGCATTGACAAAAAATAGTATTCATTTCTGTAGATTCTTTTAAATTTTGAAAATGAATTATATGTTAATAAACATTGACTTTATATAATGTATATATAACTCAAAGTATATACATATATATATATATTGGGACACCCTATATTTATTTAAAATTTAGTGCATGCCTATCACAAGGCCAAACATATAATAGAAGATTCTGAATAAGTTCAGCACTAGAACTTTAAATTTTATTTAATCCTTTGTTTTCATTGGTCTTGCTTCTTTAAAATTCAGATTAATTTCAAATTTTAGATCTGGGAGCTCATGCTCATTTTCAGTGGCCAGAAATAGCAATTCTCATGTTATTTTTTTAAGTGCTTCATCACAGACTAGAAATACTTTATTTTATGCATTTATTTCTTTATGCTCCTAGAGTCTTCAAAAATAAGATTTAATGCAGCTTTCTTATACAAATAATAAAACACTATAAATTAGAAATAGCTGAGAAATAAAAATAAATTAATGGTAAAGTTATAAAATAGAACTGGAAATAGGACTAATAAAAAATAGGGTTGTATTTGCTACATACAGGTGGGTAACAAATTTAACTCTGAGCTTTCTAATAGCCACTGCAAAAGGATCATTTATTCAATTTTGTGTTTGTGCCTAAGACTAAGCTAAAACAATTGTTCAGCAGAAATACAACTATTTCTGACACTTAGATTAGGAAAAAAAAGAAAAATTTCAAAAGAATTATTGGAAAAAGAACTATGAACATTCTGTCAGCAGATTAGAGTTTCTCAACCTCCGCACCTTTGACGTATTGGCTGGGTAACCCTTTGCTGTGGAGGGGATGTCCTGTGTATTGTAGGGTCTGGAACAGTAACTCTTGGACTCTCTCCACTAGATAATGGCAGCACCCTCCCCCAGCTGTGACAACCAACAATGCCTTCAGACATTGCTAAGTGTCTCCTGGAAGCTAAAATCTCACACCACCTCAACTGTGCCCTGCCCATTAAGAACACTGGAGTAGATCCATCAAGGAGAAACATCGTGGCTTAAATAAATGCCATTATAGCAAAAAACAGTCCAGTGAAAACAAGCTCTTTTGGGTCAGAACAAGAGTCCAGTTACTCAGTCTGCTACTGTCCTAACAATTCTGGGTTATATTTAGAGAAACAAACTGATATGAATCAATCAGGACTTTAAGAAGACTGTTCCTCTTAGGTAAACTTTTAATAGATACTGGATTGCAGTAACTTCAAGATTGTCCTTTTGGAGCGGCCGGGGAGAAGTCAATGGGGAAAACAGGAGATATATGTAATACTTCCAACAATAAAGAATTTAAATTAAAATTTTTTTAAAAACCCAAAACACAGATTGTCTTTCTAGGTAAATACTGTCCCCAGTTGCATTTTTTGATTGAAGTGATTGCCCTAATTTTCCCACCTTCCTGTACCCACAACCCACACCCTTTGATAGTGCCCTCCCACACCAACTCTTGAGTTTAGCCATGTGGCTTTCTTTAGCCAATGGAAAAGTAACAAACTTGATGCAAGCAGAGGCTTTCTCTCCTTTCATTCCCTCCTCTCTCCCTCTTCCTGCCTTTGCCAAGAGGACAAATCCAAGCTAGCCTGTGGGAGGAGAAGGGACTTCGTGGAAAAGAGATGAGTTATCAGCCAATAGGCCAGTGATCGTCTGCTCATGCCAACCACTCGCGATAGATGCATGAGCAAGACTAATCCAGCACAGCAGAGCGAACCCAGATCAGCGGAACAGCCCAGCAACCTTATACTTACAAAAAATAACAAATGGGTGCTGTGTACATCCACTAAGTTTTGGGTGGTCTGTTACCTAGCAATACCTAACTGACACAGGTGCCAATTAACCACTGGCATACTGAAACAGGTTGACATCCTCGTGAAAAACTGAGGGGCCAATGTAGGATTTCTCACCTTTGCTCTGAGTGAGCTGACTGTGTTTGCGGAAAATGCTCCCAATAGTCATCAAAAGCATTGGACCAGCCCTAGCTGGTTTGGCTCAGTGGATAGAGCATCAGTCTGCCTGTGTGCATGTCTCCAGACAGGAGAGCAGCACTGGGGCCACGTACAAGGCTGGTTTAATGCAAAGATTGCGATCAAATTGCTTGGGTGGTGGTCTTGACTTGGTCCCTTTCCAGTGTGGTCCCTTAGTTGTGCAAATATGTACTTGCAAATTGGGTATTCTTAGGCAAATTGCTCTCCATGTCTTGTTTTTTATATCTGTAAAATGAGTATGGTTATGCTAACAGCACTACCTTCCAGGTTTGTTGTAAGATTTGAGTTCATGCAAATTGCTTACCAGATAGCCTAGCACAGAGCAAGTCATTTTAGAGGCAGTTTTGGAAAGAGGCAGGATCCGAGAAGATGCTGGAGTCAAGCTGCTTCAGTTGGAATTTGGGCTCAACTGCTTTCCTCAACTTCTTTAAAACTTGCGGAAAGTAGAATAAATTAAATAGGGAATTAAAGAAGATAAAACCATGTAAAGTACTTAGCATATGCCTGACTCACAGTAAATACTCATTCATTTATCTATAATTTTATTTAAATTAATTAACAAACACACAAATTGTAAGGGCAATTATGAAGACAAAATGACAGATTTAATTTAGACAAGGCAAGGTAGGGCAAACCTCTCTGATAGTGCGGAAAGTAGAATAAATTAAATAGGGAATTAAAGAAGATAAAACCATGTAAAGTACTTAGCATATGCCTGACTCACAGTAAATACTCATTCATTTATCTATAATTTTATTTAAATTAATTAACAAACACACAAATTATAAGGGCAATTATGAAGACAAAATGACAGAGATTTAATTTAGACAAGGTGAGGTAGGGCAAACCTCTCTAATAAAAGGGAGAATGACCTGAAAGATGAGTAGTATTTAACCAGTCCTAGAAGAAAGGGAAGAGCATTCCTGGTGAAGGAACAGCATGTGTGGAGCCCCTGAGGAAGGATGAGCTGAACAGCACAGCCGATCCGAGGGGGTTGATGCATGTCAGAAGCGAAAGGCCTGCTGGGTGAAAGGGAAATAGGTTTTCTT
>NW_006292334.1:1615174-1620788 GCF_000327345.1 Myotis davidii | reverse complement strand
TGAGGGGAGGCTCTAGACCTTGTTTTGCTCCCAGCCCCCACCCTGACCTTCAGCCACAGAGGTGAGCATGATAAACCTCATCTGCAAAAGCAAGGGTTGCTGACGCCCTAAGTGAAGACACCCAAGCAAAGATCACCATGGAGCCACTCCTTCAGTGCCCAAGGTTTCTAATTGCCTGGAAAGAGGATGGTTGATAGTGGACCTCACAACCAATTGATTCTCACACATTACCTGTGTCATGTTTTATCTTCAGTGTGGATTCTTTTGAAAGTGAACCTGACATTTTAGATGTGTGCCAAGCATTTGAGAAAACAATAGTCATGTGATGTTTTTCTATTGAGATATAATTGACATGTAACATTCTATTAGTTTCAGGTATACAACATAATGATTAGATATTTGTTTATGTTGAGAAATAATCATAGTAAGTCCAGTTAAGTGTTTTGAACTGAACTGTGAACTGAACTTAATTTTCCATACAGGCAAGATCACCAGTTTTCTTGCAAAGTGGTGAAAAGGACAGTATGTTAACAAACTGTTAATATCCTATATAATAAAAGCCTGATATGCTAAGTGTCCGGTCATCCATTCAACCAATCAAAATATAATATGCTAATGATATTCTAAGGACACTCAATCACTCGCTGTGATGTACACTGACCACCAGGGGGCAGACACTCCAACTGGTAGGTTAGCTTGCTGCTGGAGTCTGGCCTATCAGGACTAAGTGAGATGGGCTAGACATACCCTGGAGCCCTCCCACAGTCCCTCCCCAGCTGGCCGACCTCCTGCGTCCTTCCTTGGCCCCAATCATACACCAGTAGGGTCTCTTGGCCTGGCCTGCACCCTCTCTCAATCTGGGACCTCTCGGGGGATGTTGGAGGGCTGGTTTCAGCCCGATCCCACAGGCCAGGCCAAGGGTCCTCACTGGTGCACGAATTTGTGCACCGGGCCTCTAGTATGTTAAATAAAACTAACCTGAGCTTAATTATGGGGAAACTCCACTCAAAGGGGTCATTGCAAGAAGGGGAGAGATCCTATTGCAATAGGGGAATAATCCACATGTAAAACCTGCAGGGTCTCAAAGGTCAAGCAGAAAAGGACTTTTTAATGTGGAGGGGTAAACAAAGCTAGAAAGAATCTGGGGTGGGAGAGTGGGTAGAGAAACAGGACATACCCAGGAATGGCTTGCCCTTTGGGTCAGCCATTCTCAGATGGTCATTGAGAAAGGGTTGTACACTGGCTCCTGAGGAGAGTGAATTCAAGTTCAGGGATGAAAGGGAAGGAGACAGCTTAAGTACAGTTTGGCCAAGTCAGCTATTTGGTTCAGATTAGTTAGCAAGTACAAACAAGTCAACTAATCATTTATGAGATAAGGAATGGGGTTTGGGAGGGTGTGCATCTGTCATTGTCATAGGTCAGAAAGAGGGCATCTGGGTCTTATCTAAGTCCTATGGAGAAGATGTTTCTTTGCAGTTAGCCAATCACAGAAGAATGAAAGAATTTAACTGTTCCTATTTTTCAAGAACACAGGGCTCAGGTAAAGTTTTCACATGAAGGAGGTTGTTACTATAATTGGTGCGCAAAATAAACATGAAAACTCTGAGACTGCCTTAAGGAACTCCATCCCACCATATATTAGTTTTTGGAACTATGAACATTCCGATGCTATCAAGAAATATAAATGTTGATGACATCTGTGTAAAAATGCCAACCTTATCATCCTTTAGAGAAAAATGGAAAAGTTACTTCCATTTAAATCCTTGAGGTAAGAGTGATATAATTACCAGGTAATTTTATTTTTCCAAAAGAAAGAGAACACACGGAATTTTAAGGAAAATCACTATGTGAAATTGAACATTGTTTTGGATTAATCAATAAACAAAATAAATCTTTCAAGTGTGATTTTTTTTCTAAAAAATCTTATGCCTACCTAAGTATTGCCATTGGTCTTATTTCCACTGCTATTTTGAAAATTCTTTTATCCATGAAACCCCAAAATTGGATGTTTTTGAATGTTTGACAAGCATTTCTCATTTTAAAAATTCATAGTAATCATTACATAAGGAACTAAATATATTTTCTGTGAAAATATTTTAATATTAAATTTCAAATTAACTAGGGTTCAAAGTAATAAGTAATAATTAAAATATTGTTTATGTGATTGAAAATCCCTTAAAGTCACTGGCAAGTAGTCACCAAAAAGGATCCTCAATTTTGGCCAAAAAATTCTGTGACAATTTCTTAAGTGCTACAACCTTGATAGTTTTACAAATTAGATTATTTTTTAATCCTCACCTATATATATGTTTTACTGATTTTAGTAAGAGAGGAAGAGAGAAATATCAATCAGTTGCTTCACTTAGTCAAACCCACAACCTGAGTATGTGCCCTGACCAAGAATTAAATCCACAACCTTTTGGTGTATGGGACGATGATCTAATCAGTTGAGCCACCTGGCTAGGGCTACAAATTAATTTTTGAGGAGAAATTTATTTCTGACTATATTTTATCAAACCTAGTTCTTACCTTTTTATATATACTTATAGACCATATTTTTCCATGTATAAGACGTCCCCATATATAAGATGCCCCCCACTTTTCCAACCCAAAATTAAGAAAGCAATACTAACCGGTTTGGCTCAATGGATTGAACATTGGCCTGCGGACTGAGAGGTCCCAGGTTCGATTCTGGTCAAGGGCATGTACCTTGGTTGCGGGCACATCCCCAGTGGGGAGTGTGCAGAAGGCAGCTGATTGATGTTTCTCTCTCATGGATGTTTTAACTCTCTATCCCTCTCCCTTCCTCTCTGTAAAAAATCAATAAAATATATTTTAAAAAAAGAAATCAATACTTTAAACATTTTGCTGGTTTCACTCTTAAGGCCTTTTTTTTTTCCTTTTGGCATCTTAAGGAGTTGTTTTTCCTGTTTTTTCCACTGTCTGATTCTAAACTCAGTGGGAGGAGGTCCAAATTATCTGTCTACCACTCTATTTCCATGCTCTTTTGCATAGCTGATTACATTCAATTTGAATTTTGCAGAGTAAGACAATCGCTTACCAGTATTTATCTTTTTATTTTTTGACATCTTTATGGACTCAGAACACTCTGGTCCCTGTTGCATCTGTGCACTCTCCACCTCCACCTCCAATTACGGCATCAGCTGACGTCAGTAACAATAAGGTTCGTGACTGGAGGAAGCCTGTTTGACAAGGTATGTGCAGCTATGCACAGGGGGGCAGGGGGGTGGGGTGGGGCTCCCACCTTGGCTAACTTCCATGTATAAGATGCCCCTTGATTTTCAGTCTAATGATTTTAGAAAATAATAACATCTTATACACGGAAAAATACGTTAAGTTTTCATATGCTTATCCTATATAATAAAAGGCTAATATGCAAATTGTCCCCTCGACCAGGAGTTTGCCCGGAGGGAGTTCAAACGAGAGTTCGACCAGGGGGCGGGGCCAGCTGGCCAACTGCCCATGGCCCCTGCCCCTGGTAGGCCTGGCCCAATAGGCCCCAATTAAGGCAGGCCAGCCAGACCCCACCTGTGAATGCATTTGTGCACCGGGCCTCTAGTGTTTATATAAGTTCAACATAAACAAAAATGGCAGCCCTGAAGTGTCCTAAAAGGTGAAACAAACTTCAAGCAGTCATAAAAGGTAGTACATGATATCCTCAAGCCTCCCAGCCACTGTGAGTAAATATCTGTAGACAGAACCAAACTTACAGATCAAATACACTGAGGCCAACTATTTACAAAAGTTCACCTTGCAGAGCCACTAAGCATATATCCAGATATAGTGTTTCTAATAAAAGAAGTTTCAGTCTCATTTTGGCCATATAATGATTTTATGGCCCATGTGTGAGTAAAACAAAGATCAACCTGTCAGGAGACAATTTTCCGCAGGTCTCTATTGTGTCTATGTGTCTTTTGCACTGACCACTTTGGTCTGAATGATCTCCTCAAGGGTGTTTATGTGGTAAACCACCATGGAAGGGAGAGATGATATCTCCCTCTGGAGCAGGGAACAGTCATGCTTTTGTTTACTGCCCTTTATTAAAGATTTATGTTCCATAAGCTCAGGTTTCCTCTCTTCTAACACAACCTGCTGTATGTATAGGTATCATCTGGCTCTCTTCACATTGTCCTGTGGGAACTGGGCAGATGTTTAAACTCTGGCTATTGTTATTACCATGAGTAATAAACTCCTTTGTCCCTGACCTAGGAGTCTTGTGTCTTCCAACAGCTTCAGCAAAACAATTTGTTAGCTTGCAAGTAAGGTAAAATCTCAGGGCCTTCACAGTTCTCAACAAAACCACCCCCGAAGGAATTCTCTTCTAATTTATGCCTTTAAATGAACCTCCAATAGTGGGGAAATTTAATCTGTTTTTTACAGACATATCCCCGTCACTCAAAACAGTGCCTGACATAAAGTGTTCACTTAAATATCCTATATAATAAAAGCCTAATATGCAAATTATCCCCTTGGGCAGTTGTTTGGCTGGGAGTTTGACTGTTGTTATGACTTGGACTGACCACCAGGAGGTGGTGCGGAACATGGCGGGCTTCGGCAATGTGGTGCTGGCAGTGGGCAGCAGTGGAGGCACTGCTGGCCCCTATGGGATCCAACAAGAGCAGTACCATGGCGGAATGGTGGAGCAGGTAAGTGGTCGGTGCCAGGTCAAGGCAGGTGAGTGCAGGGACCTGATCACCCTGCTGATCGCCCCGCAGATGGCAACCAGCGGCAGTGGTGCGGGGCAGGGCCACCATCGGGCTCCCAGTCACTGAGGGAGCCAGGAGGGGGTCCTGGCCCCGATCTATCGCTCTACAGGTGAGATGGTGGAGCAGGTGAGAGGGCAGTGCCAGGCCAAGGTGGGGTGCAAGGCGGGGCTGCAGGGCTGTGAGGCTGGGGGCATGAGCTGAGGCCCGATCTCTGCAGTCCATCCTGAGGGACCCCACCCATGCATGAATTCGTGCACCAGGCTTCTAGTTGATAAATAAATGAATGAAATTAAAAGTATTCTTTGGACAACACATGTTTAATACAGGGTCCTTACAAAAAAAATTCTATTATTCCAAATGTAAGAGTTTACAAAGTAGAAAAATGTCACCCTGTAACAAAGCATATTCAGAAAATATTTCTTAAAACTTTAAGCAATTCCATTTAAATGAATATTAGTTTCCCACTACTTTTGTGACAAAGTCCAAATACCTTAACAAGGCATAGGGCCCCTTTAATTTTATTTATTTATTTATTTATTTATGCCCCATTAGCCTCTCTCCAGCCCCATCACATTCACTCAGAGCTCCTGGGAAGATTCTGAACTATTTCAACAACCTGAGAGGGCAAGTCATACTATCTAGATCTGGCACATACTGTACATGCTCTCCACCCACCACCTTCCCCTTTACCTCTCACACCTATGAATCCATTGGGTCTTAGTTTACATATCACACCTTTTGGTAAGCATTCTGTGGTGTCCCGCACAACGACCAAAACTGCCATCTAAACCCAGGTTAGTTTCAGGCAGAGCACACTATTCTCCCATTCACTCCACATTGTATTACTCTCCTTTCTTCTTCCCTAGTATTTACCACTCTCAGAAATT
>NW_006292334.1:1595563-1614965 GCF_000327345.1 Myotis davidii | reverse complement strand
CCTGAGGCCCAGCGTGTGTGGCTCAGGGGTTGAGCACTGACCCATGAACCAGGAGGTCACGGTTCGATTCCCAGTCCGGCCCATGCCGGGTGGTGGGCTCGATCCTGTGTGGGGCGTGCAGGAGCGGCCGATCCATGGTTCTCTCTCACCATTGATGTTGCTATCTCTGTCCCTCTCCTTTCCTATCCGAAATAATAAAAATACATTTTTTTAAAAAAGAGAGAGATTGCAACATCAGCCCAGCTGGCTTGGCTCAGTGGTTGAGTGTCAACCTACGAACCAGGAGGTCATGGTTCGATTCCTGGTCAGAGTACATGCCCAGGTTGTAGGCTCAATCCCCAGTGTGGGGCTTGCAGGAGGCAGCCAATCAATGATTTTCTCTCATCATTGATGCTTCTATCTCTCTTCCTCTCTAAAATCAATATATATATATTTAAAAGATTGTTACATCAAACCACTCAGACAAACACTCAGGTAAGAGGAACTATTGAGAGAATTTGGAGTTGAAATGAACCAAAGATGCAATACAATCCAGTTTCTTAGCCCTAAAAAATAAGAATTAATACAATATTTGAGATGATATAGACTTTAAATGTTACCCAGTACAGCTATTTAAAAATGCCGTGTAGCCCTGGCCCATGTGGCTCAGTACTCTGCAATGAGGGATTTCCTGATCTATTCCTGGTCCTGGCACATGTTCTGGGAGGGGGGGAGGGGGGAAAGTTTGCGGTAGGGGGCATGCAGGAGGCAGCCAATAGATGCTCTGCTCTCACATTGATGTTACTCTCTCCCTCTCCCTTCTTAGCTCTCTTTAAAAAATCAATAAAACAATCTTAAAAAAACAAAAACAAAAACCATGTATGTGAATTTTCTCAGCAAACTCTTCTGATTGCTTCTGTTGTGACCCATTTTACTCCCCTACCTGTTGTTTCTCCAAATTCCAGTTTCCATTTCATCATGCCTACAAGCAGCTGAGAATTCCCAGCACCGGGACACCTGGAGGAGTTGCAACCTGAAGGAACATTTAGATTTTCGCACTCCCTGTACTTTCTATCTTCTTCATTGAAAATTGGCACAGACAGTGATAACCACAGTGGAAGGAGGGACAGGGCAGTGTGGATGTTTGTGGCTACCAGAGATGTGTACATGGGAGTGACAGGGGATGAAAAAATGATCAAACAGCTAGTAAGATCAAAGGGCGAGGATTGGGAGAACTTTCTGCATATCCTGACATGTTGATAGATGTGCCAGAAACAAACAAGTTTTGCAAAAAAAGCTGTCTGTGGAGGTGGGGCTCTGGAAAAGGAACTCTGCCCTAAAAGTGTTTTAAAGTTACGTTAAAATGTTTCTTGAATGACTAATAAATAAACTAATAGCTATAGAGCACAGATATCTGACTATTAAATATTTTTAGTAGCCATAAGGCACAGACTTATCTTTCTAAATAAACAAGTAACCATAGGGGCAGATGTATTGGCCCTTTAATCCATTTCATGAGGAAATAGAATATGGATAGGATATTATTTAAATATAAAAGATAATTAACAAAGATACTTAAAAAGTACAAGATTATATGGAGATAAATGCTTTTGAGTCACACACCAATTGCCACTTTGCTGAAGAAGAAAAAAGTTACAATGAGAAATAATTTTTTATTTTGATTCATAACAGGGATCAATGTAACCCCCACTTTTTTTTTTTCACCAAAACTCTCATATTAGGCTTTCTTCTGAGCACAGTACTTCCTTTCAAAATATCAACAGTGACTCTGAAGGCCTTGGTAAACTAGAGAGTGTATTCTACTGCCCTCTGCTGGAAGATGGAGAGAGTTATCACCCATCAACTAGATTGCTAGAGCAAGAGGAAGAAATGGCTGCTCTCTCCATAATTCATTCAAATAGTTACATATCACCTGACAGCCAATGTACCACCTATTATAAATGATAGATATATGATGATTACTATGACAATGGTTGATAGATAGATGATATATAGATATAGATGATAGATAATAGAATATTCAGAGACAAGACTGCAATTTATATTAGATTATATTAGATTATTCACAGAACTAAGTTAAACTTCAACAAAATTGAAAAATAAAACTAGTATACTCCTTTAAAAATCATAAGCGTTTGACAAGTAGGGGGTGTGAAAGGAGTTGATTTTAACCAATGTGCAGATAATTGATGACCTGAAGTTGCTCAGTAGAGGGGAAAGATCTGTGTTAAAACAGGAAATTGATGTCAAATCAATAAAGAATAAATGGATGAGTAAAGGAGACCTTATCACAATTGTATAATTCTTTTTTAAAATATATTTTTATTTATTTCAGAGAAGGAGAGAGAGATAGAAACATCAATGATGAAAGAGAATCATTGATCATCTGCTTCCTGCACACTTCACATTGGGGATCAAGCCTGCAACCCAGGCATTTGGCCTGAATGGGAAATGAACCATGACCTCCTGGTTCATAGGTCGAAGCTCAACCACTGAGCCACTCTGACAGGGCAGCCGTATAATTCTTTATTATGTTTCTCTACTCACGATGAGCCTATTGGACTATGAAGTCCATCAGAGCATTTAATAACAACATTCAGTAACTCAATGCATTGCTCTGTACCTTAGTTCATCCACCTTTAAAGTAAAAGTTTTATTCCAACATTACAAGTTTACTGAGGGTGACAAACAGGTGTGTGTGCGTGCGTGTGAATTTTCTTAAAATGCATGCTATATTTCATTTCATCATTTTATTTGAACCTTAGGTTTAATTCAGAGTTTGCGGAAGATGTATGTGAAATATAATGGCTTAAAGTTTAATGGCTCCTAGATTGAGAGCATGTTGTAACCTCCCTTCCCAGGTACTGCTGACATTCTCTTTCATGTCTGAATGAGGCATCTTGACTCACTGGGGTTGTGTTTGGGCTTGAACGCTGGCTCAGCAATGTTATTCCAATTGTTGGGCAAGGAGCTAGCATGGGTTTCAGATTCAAACAAACTTGGGTTTGAATTTCTGCTCTAAGAAAACATGTAATGACTGTTGGAGCAAACACTTGCCTAATATGTACCATGTAGAAGAGCCCACGAGGGAGGGGCCCCTCATCATCCTCATTTACCAATAAGGAAACTAAGGCACAACGAGTGTTCAGTAACTTTCCCACATGTAACTCACAGGGCTAGAAAGTGGGGCATGCCCGTCAGGATACAAGCCCGTGGCTCAAGGGTCTGGAATCCTTGCTCTTAAGCCCTAATATTATGCCACCTCTTTTCTCTGACTCTTATTTTTTTCATGTATAAAATGATAGCAAAGAAACTCAGCTTGCTGGGTTTGGGGGAAGACTGGGAAAAACACACATAAAGTATGAAACACCAATCCTGGTTTTCGGGAGGAACTGAATAATGTTGCTAGTGTTTTGTCCCTTGATGACTTGGTGCTTATAGATGACCTGACATTTATCAAGTTTTTAACGGCAACGATTCACTCAATAAGGCTATTACCAGGCCTTCCTGCAGAATGCAGCCCTGGAAAAGAACCCAGACCATCTTTCCCGGAGCCTTCATTTTAGAGGAAAGAATAGTGATGCCTAGAGAACATAAAAGGTTTGTCCCAAGAAGCACCGAAACCAGACCCTGGAACTCCATTGTCAGGATGGTGTGTGGTTTCTGTCGCTCTGTGTTTTCTCCCAGTACAGATTGCTGTCTGAATATCCCCACCTCTGAAAGTCTTGTGAGGATGGCTAGACTGCCCTTTTTTGGATCAGATCTTAGAGCTAATCAAATCACACATGTCAGTTAAAGAAGCGCAACAGAAAAATAATGACAGGACATCTTCCCTATTAGGTTTTAGACCTCATGGCATCTCATAGATAAAGGTTTCCCCTTTCCTTCCTTGATTCAAACATCCTTTCTTTCTCCTCTATCAAAATAGCTTAACCCTGAATTTCCAGTATGATCACATTTATTCAAAGGAAGTTTCATTTCACATATACATATATACATTCTCTCTCTCTCTCTCTCTCTCTCACACACACACACACACACACACACACACACACACACACTAAAAAGTTTCATAGGACCACCTGAACCTACATTTTTTGAAGTCTTTTTTTAAAGGAAAATTCTTAGGCCTTGCTCCTAATTTGCTGAATCAATATTTTAAGAGTGAAGCCTGAGAATTTGTATTAACTGTGCACTACCCTCTAAAGCACCTAAAAGTCTGAAAATTACCATCTTCGAGCAGATAACTAAAGTCAAACATAGGGGGCAGTACAGTACACCTCTGAAGCCTGCATTCCCAGGACTGAGAAATCTGGTTTCCCCAACTTTCTTCTCTGCTCCTACCTCTTCTCCACCTCCTCCCACCATAGTGTCTGTCTCTCTCTCTCCTATTTGAGTTTCCCTTTCTTGGCAAAAATAGGATCTATGTAGGTTAGATGTCTATGAATTTCAGAGCAGTATGTATAGATGTGTATAAGCATGTACTAGGATTGTTGCTTTTAATCATATTTCTTCATTTATGGCAACATATTTATTTTTATTTTTAAATATTTTTTTGTTGTTGTTTTTTAAATATATTTTTATTGATTTTACAGAGAGGAAGGGAAAGGGATAGAGAGTTAAAAACATAGACGAGAGAGAAACATGGATCAGCTGCCTCCTGCACATCCCCTACTGGGGGTGGGGCTCCAGCCCACAACCCCAGGCATGTGCCCTTGGCTGGAATCGAACCTGGGACCCTTTAGTCCGCAGGCCGACACTCTACCCACTGAGCCAAACCAGCTAGGGCTATAGCAACATATTTAGATTCAAAATCATAATTCCTTTCTAAAACTGGCCAAATCTCCATGGAAATCACTAGGCAGCTCCAGGTGAGTTAATCACCCAGAATAAGGCCATCTCAGGACTTCGTAGGGTCAGCGGGTTTCAAGGACTCCTCTCTGGCCGGTGTGTTGAGAAAATGAATCCGAGGAGAAGCAGCACAGAAAAGCACAGTTGTCTCCTCAAGTAGCTCCAGCACCGCCAGAGAGTCCGCGCTAAAGGAAAGATGGGAGCCTGGACATGGAAATGCTCATTGAGAAGGTGGTGGAGACCCATGCGGTGTGGCCAGCTGGGAGAAAATGCAGTGCGCATGGAGCATTGGGAAGGGAGAGGAAAACACCCTTCTTTCCCATGCCCTATGGCTTCCCCCACTTTCCTGTCCCCTTACCCATCCATGACCAGGTTGGGTAGACGCAGCACTTCCCCCACCTAACTGACATTTTGTACACGATCAGGGTGGCTATGAAGGTGGCATTCTTCTACCTCCTGCACTCACAGCTTCAACATGATTGACTTAAATGATGGATGCAATTTCATAATTTACCGAGATCTGGACCAGCCCACTCTATTTGAACTAATTAGTTACTATAAGCATGTGCAAGTCTAAGATGCACAGAATAGGTGGGAATCAATTTATTCTCATGAGTCATTATTTAGAAATAATGTCCAACCCAGAGACCGCAGGAGAGATAGTGCAGAGTTGCCATTCCTGACTCGTAGAGCATCATGAGGCAACACAGGTGTTCTCCCCACAGTCTCCAGGTTTCAGGAGAGATGTCTTTTGCTCCCTTGCAACATGTCTTCAGCCCCGATTACTCCCTGAACCATTCCATAATGTCTCCTCCCGTATAGAGTGTTTACCTGACCATTGATGTGGTTTCTCCAAAAGATTGCAGTGTTATTCTTCAGATCTTTCCTCATGTGTCTGCTGCTCTAACCTGTATAAGTAAATAACAAATGGAAAGGTGTCATTACTACACCTTACTTGCGAGCCGCAAAATTATATGGTTCGCTCATAAACCCTCTGGTAAAAGAGGCTTTTATGATTCTAAGTTGAAAATTTTGAGGGGATTTCCGTGTAACTTCACGTTAGATTCCATGGTACTAATTAGGACATTTCAGCTGCATGGGATCTCTCTCTTTTTTAAAAAACAACAACAACAAAAAAAAATGCATTTTTACTCCTGTAAACATTTCCACCTAGGAATCCCACCATCTGCCGTAATGAGGAATGATTAGTACAGGTGTAATATTTGTAGAAGGTTGAGAGGTAAAAAAATCTGGTCCTCACTCCGACATTATCAGTTTGCCATACTTCAAGCAAACCTGTCACGTGTATGCACAAATTTATATAGTAATAAAGTCCCAATCTATAGAAAATTCTTCACTTCTCAAAATACATTATCAATTTTCTTTTTTATAAATGATCTCTTTAAGTATTTTAAAAATATAGGCTTTATTTCACAAACATAAAAAATAGCAATTTTAATAACCTATTTATGGAAGGCTCATTTTATTAGCTAATTAAGAACCTGAAAGAAATAGATGCTTTGTGTATTTTATGCATATTTTTCTTTGTCATAAATATGCCTTATATATTTTTTCTTCCTACAGTCAAATAGACTTAACTTCTCAGTTATATTTCTATGCTCCTTTTTTTAAAAAAAAAATTATTGTCTAGGTTCAAAAATCCCCATTCAGTTAATCAATAAATGTTTATTGAAGAGCAGACATTCTAGACACTGGGGCTATACCAGCACATTTTTTTTAAAAGCCTGATGTTTCTACCCTCACGATGCTTACATTCTAACTTGTGTTATGTAATGGAAAAAAAAGATCTAGGAAATAAGAGGTTTGGGTTCTAATCCTTATTTTCCAATTTAAACATTTCACTTTTCCTAGCCTCACAGCTGTTCTTCCTATTAGATTATTGTTTTTAAAATATCTTTTCAAAAAATATGCTTTTTATTGATTTCAGAAAGAGGGAGGGAGAGAGAGAGAAAGAGAGAATCATCAATGATTAAAGTGAATCATCAATCGGCTGCCTCTTGCACACCCCCTAATGGGGATCAAGCCCAAAACCTGGGCATGTGCCGTGACCAGAAATTGAGCCACAATCTCCCGGTCCATGGGTCAATGCTCAACCACTGAGCCACACCCACCTGGCTTAACATATCTTTTAAGCACCTCATTTAACTGTTTTGAAATTTAATAAAACAGCATGGATACAAGAAGTTATGCAGACAAAAGAATGTAAGAGGCACCTATGGGACATACTGAGGGATATGCCAAGTTGTCCAGCCTCAAAAAAGTGTCCATCTTGCCCAAGGAGATGATGCTATGTCAAGAAAGAGATAATGATGACTAATTACTAAACTGTGTACAGATGACTCTAACTGCAATTAGAGGAATCAGTAAAATTCAACTAATGGGAGGATGATTCTGGAAGAAATTGGAACTTGGATTGGGTCCGAGGTAATATTACAATTAGAAAGTTAGAAAAGTCTAGAGATGGACATTGGGATGATGAGATGGATGCACAATTGTGAGACTGGCTTGATGAGATTGAGAAAAATAATCAACCGAATAAAAGGAATGGAAAACATTTTGGAATTCTTAAAGTCCAGAAGAAGGTTTGATGCAATAGAGAGCCAGTCAAATACTCATAAAGGAGAGATGTTGTCTTAGGAAGGTCTGTGCTGGATGCTGATTCTACTGTAATTTTCTCTTGAGAATAAGCATGTCCTCACATTTTCAGTCTCTCCCAGTGATCAGAATTCTTCACTTTCCAGATCTAGTAAAAATTCTGAAATCCTGGAAGAAGGGGAGAAACATCTGTACCCCTGTGTCCCAGAAGAAAGCTATCATCAATATACCTCTGGCCCTCCACCTATACCTATATAGGTGGGAAGATCCGAATAGTGAAGCAAAAGTTTCAACTCAACCTTCCTCTATTAAGCTAAAGAAGAGTTCTGTAGCCTTCAGCCATACACTCGTAAGGTGTGGCAAACTTGAAAGACTGGCGAAAATCTAATTAATATAGGTTTGATTCCTTAATATAGGTAATGCCTGGAGAACCTGCTCTTGAGAATCTCAAAGTAATTTGGTGAATCAGGTAGGAAAAGGTTTAATGGAAAATTCGAAGTATAAATGGCTTAAGTAAGATGAAAGTTTACTTCTCTCTTATATAAAAACAAAAAAACAACAACAAAACAAACAAAAAAAAAGCCCGGAGGTAGGCAGCTGGCGTTGCTGTAGTGACTCCAGTTGTCAATGGTTCAGGTTCTTTCTATCCTTGAGCTCCACCATCCAAACCCTGGCTTCCCTCTTTAAGATTCAAATCGTGGTCCAGGGTGACTGCCATCAGACCCACGATGCAGGCAAGAGGAAGAGGGAAGAGATTTGAGAAAGTGTAAATGTGCCTTTCCCAGTTGCACAGGCTCTCTTCGAGCGCCCTTCCTGAAGTCTCCCACTACACTGCACGGAGGGCTCCTGGCCATACGACTCTATGACCATCAGAGGTTGGGAAAGACAGCCTGTTAGCAGTTCTATAAAACCGAGCCCACTACGGCTATAAAGCAACTGCGTTTCAAAGTCTGAATACAAAGTCTTTCCAAATGAAAACAGGACAAAGTGAAAAATATTGAGAGTGATGGTTGAGGCAGGTAAAGACCAAGATTGTCTAAGTATGTTGCTCAGGATTGGACAGGAAATCAGAAGAAGGACCAGCTGCCAAAACTGAGCCTAGTGTTCTGCCTTAGAGATGGCTGAAATGTGTTAACTTACACTCACTCAGATTCTCCAAATATTAACATTCTACCTCTCACCTCATATACATCTGAAATACTCCCATGTGTGTTTCCCAAATGCCAAGACATTCTCTTATATAGCCACACATGATTTTCAAAATCAAGAACTTAGTATTGAGAGAATACTACTTATAATCCACCATTTTATATAGGTTGAGGCAATCATACCAATAACATCTTTTATAGCAAAATAACCAGGTCATGCATTGCATTCAGTTGGCATATCTCTTTAATCTCCTTTAACGTAGAACAGTTTCTCAGTCTTTCTTTTATGATACGAGCAATTATTTCGTAGTCTATCACTCAAATTGCATTTCTTCAGTCTTTCCTCCTCGTAAGGGGAAAAGAGTGGCTTTAGAGAGGAGATAGCTGGCAGACACTATTTGAACCAAGCCATCGATCAGTAGCACCAACCATGACACAGATTGCCATCATTTGCCTTCTGACATGATACAATGAAAACGTACCATTTCTATGCTAGTCCTGCCAAGTCTAATTTAATTCTTTTATATCTTGTAATATGAAAAAACATTCAAAAATGACTTCTACGCTTCCCTCATCTATCCGTTTTAATTACATGATGAACCATGTGTGTTTATAATCATAAGTACTGAGGTCAACCACCTTATTTGTTCAAGATCAAAATAGTTCGCAAAAGAGGATGAGTGCTCTAGAGTCCCAAGTACATTTTTTTACTCATGGTCACATCTGGATTTCTATAACTTCCTTCATCCTTTGTATCAAACTAATTATGTTAGATACACAATAGTTTACTATTCCTTTGCATATAAAAATGTAGACTCAGGCCGAAACCGGTTTGGCTCAGTGGATAGAGCGTCGGCCTGCGGACTGAAGGGTCCCAGGTTCGATTCCGGTCAAGGGCATGTACCTGGGTTGCAGGCACATCCCCAGTGGGAGATGTGCAGGAGGCAGCTGATCGATGTTTCTCTCTCATCGTTGTCTCTAACTCTCTGTCTCTCTCCCTTCCTCTCTGTAAAAAATCAATAAAATATATTTTAAAAAATGTAGACTCAGCATCTGGAAAGTTAAAAGGAAAATTTAGTTCTCATCCAATGTTGCAGAATGTGAAAGAGAGAATAATATTGCTCACTGTGTTATTTTTTTAAACAATTCCTAAATTTGGTTTAGGCTTCTTTACTCAGATCAAAATATCATAAAAAAATATATTTTAAAGTAATGTTAAGATAAATTTTCTCTCTCCTGTCCCATGAATGTCCAAAGTATAATATTGCAATTATTTGCATAGAGAATGAAAGCTATATTTTCCCCCATTGTCTAATAGCAACCAATGCCAAAATTAAAATTTTTCAGTCAGAAGAGGATTCATTCCTTATGAAACCCAAGCTACATGGTAATGAAAAGAAACATGTTTCTTTATCAGCATTTGTTATTTATCTTCCTTTACCATATCTCATTCATTTTATTTGTTTCATTTTGTATCAGGAGTTAATCAGGAATGTCTGATTTTAATTACAGATCCCCTTTATGCAAAACTTTTTTAAGATATGATTTTTAATATAATTTATTTCTAATGTAAAATCCTGTGGACAGAGAGTATCAACAGTTTCTAATAACCTCCTTTTAAAGATTACATGAGTAATGATCCAAGGAACAGGGGAAATGAAAACCACTGGGGAAAAAATCAAAGAGGTAAAAGCAAACATAAAATCAGTAAGTGAAAATAGGGCAGGACTTGCTTTCTAAACAGAACAATCTACTCCCTAATGACTTAAGAGATGTCTCTCACTCACTGCACGGATTCAGGATGGTCTCTTAACCTTATCTTTTGACCCTATTTCCCTATATACCAAAGGTAATAACCAGGCCTCCCTGTATTGTTCAACTAGAGGTAGCCCCCACACACACACCAAATTATTATGGTAAATTAGCATATGTTCTTAACATATTTTTAATGAACCACAGAATGAAATTTTGTACCTAGGCTTTAGTATTTTGTTACAGTTTCTCTAAAATATTGTTTTAAAGTACTGTTAGTAAAACAAAGGTGGTGTTATTTCTGCTTTTTTTAAGTTAATTAATTCTATATGATATTTAAATGAATTACACATCTGAACAATTTATCCACCACCCTTTGCACATCTCTGTCACCAGGAAATTGATCTTCTTTTCTCTCCCCCCCCGCCCCCCCGAGTGAGATTGTTGGCTGGGTGAAGAAACAAACTACTAGATGCAGGTGGAGGTGTGGACTGACTCCTTAGCACCAAGGAAAATTTCATTCATTCCCAGGAGAGATCCTCTGCTCAGAGCCCCGGCTAGCTCTGGCTGGCTTCTCTCTGGCTTGCACACAAAATCTTCATATACCAAGTTCAGGAGGGTCAAGTTGCATCCAATTCCTCTTGAGTCATTTCATTGGCTTTAGAACTCCTCCTTCAACCATAACCATGGGCAAATATCTATCAGTCAAATGCACCTTCCAATATCATTAACATGATTTTCCAGTTGCAGTTGGGAGGAGGTTTCTTTACATTTTCACAATGCCTGGCACCCATTCCTCCTATGTCTCTGTGTTTTTCCTTCTCTGCTTTCCTTAAGTTTAGCTGTACACCCACCATCTCTGATTAGAAACCCTCTCTGATTAAAGTCATGTTCCAACTAGTACTGCCTTTCCCTTCTATCCATTTCATTGTTAGACTAGGTCAGGTATCCTATCCTATATAAAAAGGCTAATATGCAAACAACCAGTTGCTATGATGTGCACTGACCACTAGGGGACAGATGCTCAACTCAGGAGCTGCCCCCTTGTGGTCAGTGCGCTCCCATAGGGGGAGCGCCACTCAGCCAGAAGCCCTGAGCTGGGCTCACAGCTGGCGAGTGTAGTGGCAGTGCGGGGAGCCTCTCCCACCTCCACGGCAGCACTAAGGATAACCTACTGCCAGTTTAGGCCCGCTCCCTTAGGCCTGCTCTCCTGGGGAGTGGGCCTAAGCTGTCAGTTGGACATTCCCTTGACAGCTCCTGGACTGTAAGACAGTCCAGGCCCAGCTGAGGGACCTCCCCCAAGTGCACAAATTTTGTGCACATGGCCTCTAGTTTCCATATATAAGTGGGTTTTAGCCTTGTATACATTGCTTCCTTGATTAAATACATAGTCAAACGAATCTTATTTCAATTTCTTCTCATCCCAGATGGTACAGTGGGCTAGTACATGAGATAGCACATACAACACATACACTTAGAACTTTGCCTGACCTGTTACGTGTTAGCATCACTATCATCACCTAAGTTGCTAAAGACAAGAAACAAGCATCGAACAAATGTTTGTATATTAGTGCATGGTTTATTTATGTATTTAGTTTTCATTGTTGTGCTCCATTCTTCCATGGTTAAGTTTTGCTGATAAGAAAGTTAGACACATCTGAAAACTGCATTAAAGGAAGAGAAATAGCGAATTAGTAGTGTTTTCCTTAGTTACTGTAGGTTATAAAAGTTTACAAACACCCTCATAGCAAAACTATAATCTGGTTCTATCAAATGCAGTGCTTCATTATTCTTTCATTTCTATTCTCAGAAGAAAGAGCAAATATTTTGTCACTCATCACAAAACTTTTAAAAGGGTCCTTAAATGTTAATATGTGCATGTTAGGGTATGTGCTTGTAACCAATAGACCTGAGGAATTAAAGAGAAACATGTTTGAGTTGTTTCCACAGTGAGAGGTAGTAGTGAATTGCAGGAGCAAACTTGGTGGAGGAAAAAAGCCCCTGAAAATTAGAAGGTAGAAGAGCTGGGGTTTTGTTCTGACCCATGTATGACCTTAGGCAAATCATGTCACCTTTCTGACCTTACCTTCCTCCTCTGTAAAAGGGTGGGCCTGGCAGAATAGCTCCCAGTTCTAACACTGGTCTTCGAAAGTCCTCACACATAACAAGTAGAACTGATTGTTCAACCCAGTTCTCTTTTTATAGAGTTGACTGAATTTAGTTGAATTGAACTATATATTGAATAATGTATTTTTCTATTTATATTCAAAATATAAAATGTATCATTCTAAAACATTATTCAGTCTTTTTCTTCAAATATTGCAGGGGGGAAAAGATGCATTTGGAGGCAGCTGATCAATGATCCTTTCTCATCACTGATGTTTCTATCTCCCTCTTTGAAATCAATAAAAATATTTTTTAAAATTAAGTGAGCTAATACATTCAATGTGCTTAGCATAGGGCATGGGGCATGGTAAGTTTCAACAGGTAAGTCTCTGTTTTGCGTACCATAGACTTGTTTGAGGATTATGATTTAAATTCCCTTAGAAAATTACAAGGCTATTCCAAATGTCCCATCTCAATCATTGAACCAGCAAACTATAGACTGGGGTTTCTCAACCATAATTGCACCATTGTTATGTTGATAATTATTTGTTGAAGTGCTGTCCTATGCATTGTTTAATGTCTAGCAGCATTACTGGTCTCTAGCTAGTAGATGCCAGTATCATTCCCCACACCCCCAATTGTAACAATTAAAAAATGTCTCCAGACATTTACAAATGCCTTCTGGGGATCAAGACCATCCCCACATTGAGGACCACTACCTAGAGCCAGAGGTCCTAAAACTTTTTAAACAGGGGGCAAGTTCACTGTCCCTTAGACATTCCGCACATGCGCACTGCGGGCCCAGGATGCTAAGCAGGACAGGCAGCGGCGGCAAAAACACCCGGTGGGCCCAATAAATGTTTTTGGCGGGCCACATGTGGCCCAAGGGCTGTAGTTTGAGGACGCCTGGAGAAACTCAATAGCTCACCACATGCTGCATCTGTTTTCTTTCCTTTCTGCCCATTTTCTCTCTCCATTCATCTTTCTTTCCTTTACTATGTTTGATGTCTTTTTTCTCTTCCTAATATTCTTCATTTCTTTTTTCTGACTCTACTACATGTAATTTTGCTTTGTCATTATCCAAACCACTGGCCCGTATAAGTTAAAAAATAGCTGAATCAGATGAACACCCATAGAATGGCTATAAGGCTAAGGGAACAACTTGGAAGTCAAAGTCAGGCTCAGATCCTATTTCTGTCATTTATCGGTCCTATGACAGTTTGGAAAAGTTGCTTAATCTCTTTGGGCCTTTATTTTCTCATTTAAAAAACTAGGGGAATAATACCTTTTTCATAGACCTTTAGAAGATTAAATTACGTGAATTAATGCCCAGCCAGCATGGCTCAGTGGTTGAGCATCGACCTATGAACCAGGCTTGATCCCCAGTGTGGGGCATGCAGGAGGCAGTTGATGAATGATTCTCTCTCATCATTGATGTTTCTATCTCCCTCTCCCTTCCTCTTTGAAATCAATAAAATATTTTTTAAAAATTAAGTGAGCTAATAAATTTAATGTGCTTAGCATAGGGCATGGGAATGGTAAGTTTCAACAGGTGAGAAGTATTATTTAAGAATACTAGGTTACTAAAAAAAGGAAGCTATACTAGTCACAGTGAAGAGATTTTAAGAAGAGCTTATAATAGAAATGAAAGCATTATTATTGTTAGTTGTCAAAACAGGTAGAATCTACTAGTCTAAAGAAAATAAATGTAACATAAAGGGCAAAGTGAATGATGGTTGTCTTTTGAGTCTTTCTGCCATCCTATATAATAAAAGGGTAATATGAAAATTGACCCTAATAGCAGAATGACTGGGAATCACTGGTCACTATGACATACACTGACCACCACGGGGCTGACGCTCAATGCAGGAGCTGCCCCCTGGTGGTCAGTGTGCTCCCACAGTGGGAGCTCTGCTCAACCACAAGCCAGGCTGCCAGGCTGCCAGTACAGCGGTGGTGGTGGGAGCCTCTCCCGCCTCCTCAGCAGCGCTAAGGATGTCCGACTGCAGCTTAGGCCTGCTCCCTGCTGGCAGGTGGACATCCCCCGAGGGCTCCCACGCTGCCAGAGAGATGTCTGACTGCCAGCTTAGGCCCAATCCCCTGGGGAGCGGGCCTAAGCCAGCAGGTGGTCATCCCCAGAAAGGTCCCAGACTACGAGAGGGCACAGACCGGGCTAAGGGACCCTCCCGAGTGCACAAATTTTTGTGCACCAGGTCTCTAGTGTTAAATAAAAAAACCTGCTAATTTAATCAAAGTGCCTGTAATGTGACTTTTAATATAGGAACAACTGCATTCATTCTCAAATATAAGTCAGTGGTACTAGAATATATTAATACAGGGTAAGGCAAAAGTAGGTTTACAGTTGTTCGAATGAAAATAGTATAATAATTAATAACAAGTAATATAAGAGTATACTCTGTGTTTTGTGTACTCAACTGTAAACCTACTGTTGCCCCACCCTGTATAATATTCATTCCAAAATAATGGCTCCCTTTTTTTTATTGAAGACAAAAATTGTTAGCTGGAAACAATAGTTTAACTCACCAAATCATGTTTAGAGAAAAAACTTAAAACATCCTGATTTATTAGACCTCTGGTCTCTCTGGGTAGCCAACATCATTTGTTTCTTTGAAGTCACTTAAAAGGTCACATTGCAGCCAACATCATCACATGGTTTAAAATTGTGTTCCTCATTTTTTAGTACTGTCCCCATAACTAGAACTGAAATGAAAAGTATTTGCAAAAATAACATTAATAAAAGAGAGTAATTGTTCCTAGATACCAGGTTAAGAATAAATCATGGTCAGACTTGCACTATAGATTTGTGAGAATTGGGAAAGTTTCTGCCTCATAGCTCTGGGACAGATCCTTTTTAGCAACTATAAGTAATGGACTACTTGCTGCCAAGGCCGGTTTTCCCCAAGAGTTGTCATTCAAAACATGGGCACACTCACTCACACAATCCTGATCCTGGATTCTGAGACCTAGGGAGGTAAAAGACCAGCCAAAGCAGAAAGTACATTGGGGTCCAGGCCAAGTCTAGGCTCCTCATCACTGCACAATAGAATGATCTTTGTTTTCCTTGGGCCAAGAGCCAAGAGCTACTGAAACGATAAGAGAGCTAGCCCTGAAGATGGGTTTTCATTGCTAATGGTGTAAATCCAGTCCTGGGAATGCTTAGAGTGAGACTTTATTGCCCAAAGTCACCACTGGCAGAATATGGAAGAAATGAGAAGTCTGAAGAAATCACAAATGTTGAAGAGGATGTAGAGAAAAAAACAACCCTATTCACTGATGGTGGGAACATAAACTAGTACAGCCACTATGGAAAACAGTATGGAAGTTCCTCAAAAAAATTCAAAATAGAATTACTATATGATCCAGCAATCCCCTTTCTGGGAATCTACCCCCAAAATGTGAAAACACTTATTCCTAAATATCTATGTACCCTTAAGTTCTTTGTAGCATTATTCACAGTGGCCAAGACATGAAAAAAACCTTTGATGGATGATTGGATAAAGATGTGGCCCTGGCCAGTGTGGCTCAGTTGGTTAGGCGTAGTCCCACGCACCAAGAGATCACAGGTTCGATTCCTGGTCAGGGCACGTGCCCAGGCTGTGGGCTCAATCTCCACTGGCGGGCATGCAGGAGGCAGACAATCAATGTTCCTTTTTGCCCTCTCTCTCTCTCTCTCTCTCTCTCTCTCTCTCTCTCTCTCTCTCTCTCTCTCTCTCTCTCTCTCTCTCTCTCTCTCTCTCCCTCCCTCTCTCAAATTGATAAAAACCATTTTTTAAAAAGATGTGGTACATATATACAACGGAATACTACTCAGCCATAAGAATGAAATACTGCCATTTACCACAACATGGATAGATTTTGAGAGTATTGTGCTAGGTGAAATAAATCAAACCAAAAAGGACAAGAACCATATGACTTCACTCATATGTAGGATATAAAACAGAAAGCAAGAAATTAACAAACAAAACAAATAAAGTTTAACACAGACAACAGTATGATGATTATCAGAGTGAATATATGGTGACAAAAGGAGACTAGACTTGGGGTGAGGAGCACACAATGCAATATTCAGTTAATGTATTGTAGAATTGTACACTTGAAACTTAGATAATGTTATTAACAAATGTCACCCCAGTAAATATAATTTTTTAAAGTCTGAAATCTTACAGCCTGATAGGAAACACATAGACCTGTGATGGTGAACCTTTTGAGCTCGGTGTGTCAGCATTTTGAAAAACCCTAACTTAACTCTGGTGCCGTGTCACATATAGAAATTTCTTGATATTTGCAACCATAGTAAAACAAAGATTTATATTTTCGATATTTATTTTATATATTTAAATGCCATTTAACAAAGAAAAATCAACCAAAAAAATGAGTTCGTGTGTCACCTCTGACACGCGTGTCACAGGTTCACCATCACTGACAGAGACCCTCCCACACACACATACACATACCTGTGCATTTCATATACCAATCACTAATCATGTTTTTTATTTAAAATAAAACAAAACTCCTAACCTAAAAAGTAACATTTGTTAGTATTAGGATCTCTAAATTAGATAGAATGTGATGTTACTTAACATTTAACTTAGAAACTAAAATTCCACTTAATATAGTTTCATGCTCAAGATCACAAACTCTTCTCATCCTATATTTCATTTCCATTACTAAGACAACAGAATCTTTCTAAGAAATTTTCTTTTCTGATTTATCCTTATGTTTGCATAATACATTGCAAAAAATAGGCTCTTACTAAATATTTATTGAAAGAGTGAGCCCCACAAAAGCATCAGGTGGCTTCAGAAGCTGTAAATATGTCCTAAGTCAAGTTCTCATTTCAGTTCCTTAGAGGAGTTCATATAGTCTCAGGCTGAAAATTCCACATTTCATATATTAACCAAAATTCTGAAGGAAACTGGTGAAACAAAGATGATTAAAAGCTGACTGTTGTCCTAGCTGGTTTGGCTCAGTGAATAGAGCGTCTGCCTGAGGACTGAAGGGTCTTGAGTTTGATTCTGGCCAAGGGCACATGCTCAGGTTGCAGGCTCATTCCCCAGGTAAGGGACATGCAGGACGCAGCAGATCAATGATTCTCTCTCATCGTTGATGTTTCTATCTGTCTCTCCCTTTCCCTTCCTCTCTGAAATCAATAAAAACTTATTTTTTAAAAATCTGACTGTTGCCCAGCTGGTGTTGCTCAGTTGGTTGAGCATTGTCCCATATACCAAAAGGTCACTGGTTTGATTCCAAATCAGGGCACATGCCTGGGTTATGGGCTCAATCCCCAGTAAGGGCTGTGCAGGAGGCAGCCAATAGATGTTTCTCTCTCATCTATGTTTCTCTCTCTCTCTCTCTCCCCTTCCCTCTCTCTATAAAAATAATCAATGAAAACATATTTTAAAAAAACTCAAACTGACTGCCCATGCTTAGTTGGGTCTTAAAATATTTTTTCACTCTATGTTTAGGTTGTGATGGTAGAGTTAATAAAAATATTTTACAATACAGAATACTTCACAATTTCTTTATAAATAATAGTGAAAGTTTCATAAAGAATCTTTACCTTTCCTTGCAGTTAAGAAAAGATTTAGAGCCCCAGCTGATTTGGCTCAGTGGATAGAGCATCAGTCTGGGGACTGAAGGGTCCCAGGTTCAATTCCAGTCAAGGGCACATACCTGAGTTGCGGGCTCAATCCCCCGTGGGGGGCATGCAGGAGGCAGCCAATCAATGATTCTCTTTCATCGTTGATGTTTCTATCTCTTTCTCCCTCTCCCTTCCTCTCTGAAATCAATAAAATATATCTTTTAAAAAAGAAAAGATTTAGAAAGAATTGCTTTTCTGTTAATTGTGCACTTATTAAATCTCTTAAAATGTTTTTGTTGTTTTAAAATTATTTATTTAACATACCTTTCTGTGAGTTGTAGTGACACAGTATTACTGTAGTATAAAGAGCAAATATGTCTGTTTATACAAAAGAACCCAGAAATCAAAGTTATTGTTCATTGTTTAGAGTGACAAAGCTCTAGCTAATAGTTTAAAGATTTTTGAAACTTGCTCAAAGGAAGCCTGGCTTGGAGTGCGATCATTGGCTATATCTTCTGCAAGAGGTTTATTTCTTTTAGAAATCAAACAAATGCCCCTCAAAAATGATTGCAAATGAAAGCCTAAAAGGCCCTTCATCCATACCCTAAATAAATAAATGTCCCTTTTTTTCATTCTATAAAGCCACCCACAGAAATCCTATTAAATATGGGGAAAAGTGATAATGACAGAAGCAAAACAATCAGAAACTGACAGACCAATAAGGCTACTGAGTATAATTACTGTGTGATGTTATTTCTACTAATAGGAATCAGATAGTACATGCAGTACATGAAGATATAAGCTCAGTAATTGCACAATTCCCCAAACAGATAATACTTATACAGATGCAGAAATAATGGGATCTCACATCTCAATGCCAGTCCTTTACTATTACTAATCTGCTAACCTCAAAATGATGTTGTAAAGGCCCTCCTGCCCAGTGTTACCCCACTCCAGACAGAGGCCTCCCAGGCTCTGCTGGCACCCTGGAAGACCTCAATCAAAGCTGCCCTGTCCAGTCCTTCACATTTTTAGAAAATTATTTTCTCCCACTGAGTTAAATCAGCTTCCTAATAACTTCTCTCTGTTGATCTTCATCCTCTATCTTTAAAGCAGGGGTGGGGGACCTTTTTTCTGCCAAGCACCATTTGGATATTTACATATAACATCATTTGTGGGCCGTACAAAATTATCAACTTAAACATTAGCCTGCCATATTTGGTCAAACATTTAATTAACTCACCCCTAATGCCTTGGCAGGGCCAGACCAAATGATTTCTCGGGCCTTACATGGCCTTTGGGCCAGAAGTCCCCCACCTGCTTTGGA
>NW_006292334.1:1585986-1595538 GCF_000327345.1 Myotis davidii | reverse complement strand
GAGAATGATTTTAGCTAAAATGATTTGATTGAATTTGGGCTAGCTGCTTTGCTCTATGCAGGTAATACAGCAGTGAATAAGACATGTGCTAAATTTTTCCTCTACTCGGTCTTCCCCAAGATTCACCCCAAATAGTAGAAGACAGAGTTCACATCCCCAAGTTTTCTCTGTTCTAGGATAACTATTCCAGTTTTCTAAACCCTTTCTCCCTTGACATGGCCTCTAGGACTTTTCTTTAATCCTGTCACTTTCTTTTAGAGACCTTTTGGTTTATCAGGGACAGTCTAAAGCAGGCCACCCAACTGAGCACAATGCCAGAAATCCAGTCTGACTCTGGGATTGCAACTTATCTGGACCTGAACATACAATCCTGACTAATGCAACCTGGGATTTCACTCACTAGCTGTGCTTATCAGTCTCAACAAGTTGCTGTGTATGCAGCTGAGGTGACGACAGTATTGTGTTCCAGAAACAGTAAGATCCCTGAGCAGCGGAAACCTGCAGGTATTCTCATGTCTATCTCTGTCCTCCCTTTTACAGTTACCTTTTCGTTGCTTGTATCTTTGTTAGATTAGATTTGGGGATTTGTTCCAGAGTATTGGCCTGTCAAAATAGTTTTGAATCTTCATTCTGTAATCCAGTGTACTGACTGTTGCCCGCCGATGTTTAGCACCTGAAAAATAATGAACACATCTTTTAATTCTTCTTTTGAGGCACCTTTTTTTTTTAATATTATAAAAAAGAATAAGACTAAGAACAGAGTTCCATGGTAAACTATTAAAGCAATTGCTTCAAATCTGTTTTTATTAATCAGTCAACTTATTGGGGGTGGGGATTATTCAAATAGCTGCAAATCTGTGATAGTAACAGTGGATTCAATATACTGAGTGGTTTCCGTATGCTAGAGGCAGTGGTAAGCATTTCATTGGTGTTATCTCCTCACTAGAGGCCTGTTGCATGAAGATATTCGTGCAATAGGCCTTCCCTTCTCCTGGCTGCGGGCACCGGTTTTCCTCCAGCACCCGGGACCCAGGCCTTCGCTCTGGCCGGGGCCACCTTCCATCCTCCATCTTCGCAACCCCGGCCAGAGCTGCCTTCCATCTTCTGTCTTCGCTGCTCCGGCTCGCCTTCAGTCTTCGCTCTGCTGCTTGGAGCCTATGTATGCAAATTAACCACCATCTTTGTTGGAGGTTAATTTGCATCATGCTGATTAGCCAATGGGAGGTGTAGCGAAGGTATGGTCAATTACCCTGTTGGTCTATTATTAGATAGGATTATGACCACCCCATGCAATGGTTATTGCTGTGTACATGTTTCATATAGTAAAGATGTCTCATATATGGAAATATGTTTCAAATGTTTCATATAAGAAAATTGAGGTTCAGTAATTTCCCAAATATCCAGGAGAGTAAGTGACAGATCTGGAATTCACACCCATCTGTCCACTCCAAAGCTCTTGTCCTTGGTCAAAAGGCAGACTGCTCCCAAATGTTATCACTCAGCTGGGAGCCAGAGAGACTTTTTAAAAAATATATTTTATTGATTTTTTTTTACAGAGAGGAAGGGAGAGGGATGTTAGAGAGTTAGAAACATCGGTGAGAGAGAAACATCGATCAGCTGCCTCCTACACACCCCCTACTGGGGATGTGCCCACAACCAAGGTACATGCCCTTGACCGGAATCGAACCTGGGACCCTTGAGTCTGCAGGCTGATGCTCTATCCACTGAGCCAAACCGGTTAGGGCCAGAGAGACATTTTTGAAGTGTCTTCATGATCCGCAGGGACTTAGTGTCCCCTGCCTCGTAAATCAATAACAAAAGGAAAGAAGAACATGGATGGTCTGTTCTTCCCGAGTCCAGGCTGGTGTCCAGGCATCTCCTCCCTCCCTCCCAGAGTGCAGGACTAACCCCTTTGACAACCTACGTTATCATTTAGGAGGGGGGTGGCGCAACAGCATGACTCCTCATCTGTTGTTTCCAGTTCCCATCTTCTCCCCTCTTTCTGAAAATGAAGTGTTTTCCAGCCTCTGCTAGTAGACATTTCTCCCTTTCACATACTTTATCAAAGGTTACTGACCATAATGTCAAGATCAAAACTGCAAACCCTCTTACTGCAATAGGATGTCATTCTTCTAGACTTAGATGCTTTCTTCTTTAAAGTGCCTATGAGGTACTAACTTAAAATGATATCCTCTTCCCTTAAGCTGTATTCTTATCTTTCCTTTGTTTGCTTTCTTCTATGATGCTATTCCTAAAAACTTTTTGTGTGTGATTAGCATTTACCAAAAGATCGGAGTCGATTCTCTTAAACTGCCTGCCCCCCAACACCACCACCACCACCGAGGGTCCCAGAGAGCTGAGATTTTGTGACATGTTCAGAAAGGAACACGTTGCCCTGGCCTGTGTGGCTCGGTCGGTTGGAGCCTCATCCCTTATATCAAAATGTAGCAGGTTCATTTCCTGGTCAGGGCACACACCCAGGCTGCGGGTTCACAGGGGAGAGGCAGCTGATAGATGTTTCTTATATCGATGTCTCTCTCTCTCTCTCTCTCTCTCTCTCCAATAAAAAAAAATTTAAAAAGCAACAGCTCTGTTTTAAACTTTTCCTTACTTTCTATTTGATGCTTTCATAAATCTCATCAAGTCCATTTCTAAGGAAAAATCTTGGATACCAACTAGTAAACCAACCTCATTTTATAGATGAAAAAGTGAGTCCTGGAAAGGCCCAAGGGCTTGCCCAACATAACATAGCTGGTAAGAGAAAGAATCCTCTAATGTTAAAGAAACAAAAAGGGTCATAAAGTGAGTATCATTCTCTTATTTTTATCAAAATTCACAGATGCGAGTTTTAGGAAGTAGTTCCAATATAATGCTAATTTCTCCTAAACGTCCCTTGCACTTAAGAGACGCTTCAGCTCTGGTGTTGTACATTGTATGTGTTTATTCATGCTTTAAAGGTTATATTTCTGCTCTACATCTTTCGACGTCTTTATTTGCAAATTTTTCCTCACGGATATGTATTGGTCTATTGGTTGCATTTTGAAACCAGATTGTTTAGTGTTCTCACCCTTTGAGATTGCTTCTTCTTAAAGCAATGACATGGAAATGTCCACAATGATGAACACACCTGTCCGCCTGCATTAGTCACGCCGGGAGAGAAGCGCACCTCTCACATTTTGTATGTCAAACATCCATTGGTATTGGAAACAACTGTTCTGTGGCTGTTTGCATCACTTAACCACCCCCCGCCCCAGTCTTCTATTCCTTAACCTTTTTATCTCCAGGAAGCAGAAATTTTAAAACTGTCCACTTGGCAATTGTATACCCCACGATTAAACAGAAAAACCTAAGCACTTCAGAACACCCCAAATATATGATAAAATTACTCCTGCTCCCCAAAAGTCCAAGAGAAAGTAGGACTTCCCATAGTCACAATGATTTTCATTCTCATGAGTGATTTCAGCTTTGCAAATTCATTGATTAAATCCTATGGTTAAAGAAAGAAATGTGATTTCCTTTGCAGTGTTTGCCTCCATCTGTATGATCATGAAGAATCAATCTAGAGATGTCCACCGTCGTTTAATTTTTTAAACACGGATAAGGCAAAGAGTTGCTCCTATTTTGTTTCCTCAAACCCAGATCACTAAAACCTCTGTGGTAGCAAAGCCCTATAAATCCAAGCGCAGGTGCTTGAATTGGAGTTTCACACATTCAACAGTAATTTTTCCAAATTGATGATAAAAATACGTAATCAAGATTCCCCCAAAATATGATGAAAAACCTTGACCTTAGAAACATGGGAGAAAAATAGAGTCAGGTCATCACAATAAAAAGTGCAGCTGTCATGTCTTATTAATCAACTCAGTGGACAATAATGTTTCGGATGGGTAAGAGGTGGGGGTAGTGCCTGGGTATGTTGAAGAAATCAGTGCTCCCCTTTCTCTCTTCCTTTGCTTGTTTATAGATCCAGGGGAAGGGGGAAATAACTTCGGAAAAACGCTATAGTCCCTAAATGCTGCCTCCATTTTTTAATATGCTTTTATTGATATAGAAACACCTGGCCTACCTCCTGCATACCTCCTTCTGAATGGAGCCCACAACCCAGGCATGTGCCCTAATTGGGAATCGAACTGGTGATCTCAATGCATGGGACAAGACTCAACCAACTGAGCCACACCAGCAGGGTCAAAGATTGTCTTCCTAATTTCAGAATGAAGGAAAGCAGCCTGCACCCTGATGCTGTGGAGGAAGTGCTGAGTGCACAGTGGGAAGACCTCAAATGAGATTCCCCAGGATAACCTAGCAAGTTCCCTGACGGAGGAAGTTTTCACTTTGCTGACACCCAGCTCCAGTGTCTCATGTCAATGCTGAGAAGTTAAATTGTTGTGCCAAGTGACAGTATCATAGTCATTCTCAAGCATCGTTTTGGTGAATTCTCACAATCATGCCCAGTGCATAGCTCAGGACATGGACGTTCATGCTATTAAGTGGCTTAGCCTATCCCTCCTGAGCATGAGAAGGAGCAGAGTCCTGACTTGACACAATAATCTTAATTCTAAGTCTTGGGTTTTTGGGGGGCCATTTTATTATTTTTATATTTGGGGAAGATAAAAAAAGGAAACCCTGGCCAAGCATGTAATGTGTAAAAGAAAAGGCAGTCCATCAGGCATCCTCAAAGGGAGATAGTTTATGAAGCCTTATCTCATAGGAATAAGGAAAGGAAGTCTGAGAAATTTAGGTAATTCATAATTAGTTTTATATTTTTAAATTATTTGTTTATTTTTTTAATTTTAAAAAAATGTATGTTTTTATTGATTTGAGAGAGGAAGGGGGAGGGATAGAGATAGGAACATCGATGAAAGAGTAACATCGATCTCCTACCTCCTGCATGCCCCCTTCTGGGGACTGAGCCTGCAACCCAGCCTGGGCATGTGCCCAGATCAGGAATCGAACCCGTAACCTCTTGGTTCATTGGTGGAATGCTCAACCACCGAGCCACACTGGCTGGGCTTGAATTCTTTTTTTAAGTCCCCACAATTTAGGCAAGTGTCCTCACCGGAATCAAACCGGCAACCTTTTGGTGACCGGGATGACGTTCCAACCAGCTGACCTACACTGGCCAGGCATCTTCCAGATCTCTTTGCATGACAGTTTGCATCTCAATCTCGATAGTCAGGTATCGGCATCAGTGTGGCTTCCTCAACGAACTCCATCTAAATTGGCCCTTCCCTTCCAGTTATTCTTTTTCCATAATTATATTTTTAGAAGAAATAAGAAATCAGACATGGCAGTGCTAATAGTTGGCCTTGTTTGAATGTAAGATATTTTTCGGTAACTTTTTGTTATTTAAAACCTACTCCAAGAACCGCCAGCAGAGGGCACTATGCTAGTGCATCGCTTTCCATCAGCGTCTCTGACATTCATCGTAAAATATTCCCTCTATGGGAGGCTGAGAAAAGGAAGGTATTATTAACTCTCCCGCGCCCGCTGTTATAAACGGACATAAATATAAGTGAAAGTGAAAAGACGAATATAACTGCCTAGGATTCTCCAGCACGCTTGGACCTAGGCAAGCTTGTGCGTGCCCTAAAAAATAAAAAAATAAATAAAATACGGGCACAAAACAAGAAGACATGAGAAAACGAAATGATGGTGAAAATGCATATTAGTCTCCTAATTTCACTTCGAAACCAGAGTTTGTTTTGCCTATGCGTTTGCATTAATTGAGTTCTTGTGGGAATCTTTTCTTACATTATGTGACTGAAGGTTAAAGCGAAATACAACAGAAAGTTAAGGGCAAGAAAAGTTGGCTCAAAGTAGGAAAATGTTCTCAGTAGAGATTGAGCTTTCATTTGTACATTTTTAAAGGCGTTTAAGCTTTTTAGATGCCGAAACAATCGTTTCTACAAGTAGTAGATATAATAAGAATTCAACTCAAATGCTCTTAGCAATAACAGGTTTTCAAAAAACGGAAAGAAATTGCTGTAGAAGCAACCTTGCATGATGTGCTTGTACAAAATCCCGACAGAGGGCGCTGTTGCCCGTTCAATGACAGAGGACGCTCCCTAGGAACGACTTCCCTTGCTATTTCTCAGATTTTTTGAATAATGCGCACGTTGAAAAATTGACTCCGTTTTAATTATTGTTATGTATTTCTTTGGTTATCTCTTTATGTGTTTGTACATATTTTTAAATTTATGTTTCATTCTTAATAACTCGATTAGTTAATTTTTAGTTTTCCTAAAGAATTTATATATATTTTAATGAAATATTTCAAGACGTTTCTAATTTTAAAAACACCCACTACTGGCATGTGCAAAATTTGAAATTATACATGAATAAGGCTATACAGCATTTATGCCAATGTATTTTTTAAATAGTTTTATTATGAAGTATTTCTCTCAGGGTTTTTTGTTTGTTTTTTTTTGGTTTAACCCTTAGAGTCTATTTATTTCAGGCTAATCAATGATATACCAAAAAAAAGAAATGAAAAATCTGTTTAAAGCATTTGAAAAAAATTAAGACCTTTCCAAATGCTTTTCATTTGGGGTAAGAATGATCTTTGGATTTAAAAAAAGATAATGGAGGTATTGATTTGAAAGTGAGAAAGACAATTATTCCCATTAATAAAACTGTGTCCAGAGAATCTGAATTTCCAAATCTATCATCTTTATCTTGCAAACTATTGATCTGGGACTGGTGGTAGGACTGGAAAGGGTGGAAAGGGAGGGTAAAACCCGTTTCCAGTCCCACCACACAATAAAATGAGGAAGAATATCCAAACCAGCTCTGGGGGCCAAGAAAATAAATCTTTGCTCGTGTTTCTAGTGCAAAATCTGAATAGATTTTGTATAATTTAAGGTGTTAGTATTAAAGCAGAGGAAAGGAGGAAGGAAGGAAGGAAGGAAGGAAGGAAGGTAAATCATTAGAGGTCATGGTGTGAAGAAAACAAACAGGATCATGACAGAAAGAAAGAAGGGAGAGAGAGAAGGAAGGAAGGAAGGAAGGAAGGAGGGAAGGAAGGAGGGAAGGAGGGAGGGAAGAAAGGAGGGAGGGAGGGAAGGAGGGAGGGAGGGAGGACAGAAAGGCAAAGCATAAACATTAAAACTGGACACTAAGGTAGGGCTTATTTCTAAAGTTCCTTTTGAAGCACTTCTCTGTGTTCCTTTCATTTCACCTATCATTTAAAAAATTTCAACTTAAAATCTGCTGAATTGTTCGTTCTGCGCTATATGGAGCATCCCTGGGTTTTTCTGGAGCCGGTGTCCACCGCGGGTGTCCGGAGCCCTCTCCTCGGGCCGTCCCTGCTCCAGCGCGGCCGCGACCGCAGTCCTGAGACTTACAGACGGTCGCCCTTTGCAGATTCATCCTTATCAGGTTTAATAACTTCCACCCCAAATTGCCCTGGTCCCTCCTCATTCCCTCCTGTCATTTACTTTCTGCCCCAGGGGCGGGGATCCTCCACTGGACTTCCCTTCTGGCTGTGGGGATCCTTCCGCACCCTGAAAGGGAATAGGAAAAAAAAAATAGAGGGGGTGGGAAAGACGGGAATGAGGTGAATCTTCACCTGTGATGAAATTCAGAGTCCCTGTGCCTTAAAGGGCTCCCATGCTCCAGGTATGGGGAACTTCGTTGTTATCGTTGTCCTTATTAAGAAAAGAAAGAAAGAAAAAAAAAAACTATACAAATCACCTTACTAGGAAAAAATACATCAAAACAAACAAAAACCCACAAACCCCCAAATATTTTTCAGGATGCCTTAAAAGAGCATTCTGCTCAAACCTTCCAGAGGGTTAGGTGACTGTTTTTGATTCTCCGTGGTTAAAACCACTTAAAAGTTAGTTATAGACAAACAGCTGTAAATGGAAAATGTACTGTCTCCTTTCCGCAAAGAAGGCTCCAAATTCACTCATTGTGTAGACGGGTGCACGTTCTTATGTTGCTCCCAAGATCTGAAAAAAAGAAAAAAAATAACTTCATAAAATGGAGACTCCAGCCAAGAAAAAAAAAAAATGGCTCATGGGATCTGTTGAAAATACAAACAACCGATAAAATGACAAACAGTGCGGACTGAGGTGTTCATACAGTATTTAAGTTACCCGTTGTGTTCATCGAAATGACCAAAAACTGTTAGAAACGGTCACTCGGTGAGCTGGCTTTTTGTTCTACAGTGACAGAGGTACAGTTTTTTTTTTAAAAAAGTTACATAGCCATCCACACAGAGAGATCACCCTTAAAATCCCCAAATCCAGCTTTAAAAATCCCCTCCTGCGAAACATAGAGGAATAGGAGCTTTTGTGTTTAAAAATCTCACTAATGGTCTCCCTTTTAAAATCTAGATAGAAAAATGGGGGGGGGGGGGGTTGTTGGTCCCCTGGTTTCTCATTATGAATTTTAAAGTCTTCCGTTAGTGGCTACCATGATTCATCATTTTCAATAGAGAGGCTTTTAAAATGTGTATCTTTATATTAATCACACGAATCAACCATCTTTTCTCCTTTAAAATGCATGGGTAGCGTCTGTGGACTGCGTGACCCAGGGGGTGCTTACATAACCAAATGTGGGCATCTGGGTGTAAACCCGTGTTTATGATTTTTATAATATATATATCTGTCTGTGGGCTGCATCTAACTCCTGAGTGTGTAATCATGTCTCTCCTCTCTGCTGAGGCTGGCTCGTCCGGCCTATTGTTTGAGGCAGCAGATATAAGTTGCGATGGGAGAGGAGCGTCGGATTTGGTGTGTATCCCCCATTTCCAATTATAGATGGATCATTACAGACAGCGGAGTCCTGAGAAGCCAGACATCTGCTCCTCACATGAATGCACTCACCTCCTAGAGACCAGGCTGCCATCATGCTCTGGAAGCTCGTGGAGAATGTCAAGTACGAAGATATCTATGAGGTGAGCGGGCACCCCGGGTGCACCTTAGACTTTTTGCAGATAGAGAATTTGAGCTTCTTGACGCCCCAACTGATATATTTGTGTTGTGTGTGTTTTTTTAAAAAAAGCTGTTTTCCTCGCAGATTTCCGGTCGGTTTTCTCAGCTTTCTCTTAACTTTTAGAAAAGCTGGCTGGGGGAGACTTCGCTATTCTGAGAAGGGACTTGAAGGTTGAAATCTGGCTAACTTAGAAGATTTCTCTTTTTTCTTCTGTTCTTTTTCTTTCTCTCTTCCTCGCCCCCTAAGACTCCTCCGATGGGGAAGGTGGGCAGGGAAGACGGAGGCTGCTGAAGGCAGGGGCAGCCCCGGTCAGGAGTGCGGGCGAGGATGAGGTTTTCAAGTCTCATTGGACTCGGGCTTTAAGTTATTTTTAATTTTCAAATAAAATTTCTGAAACCGACCATCAGCGGATCCAAACAGAGGACGGGAAAGAGAAAGAGGGAGGTAGATAGATGGGTGTCGCTGGAGCCCTCGCCAAGGAGTCGTCACCGTTATTTTTTTCTCTTTTCTCGGGTGTTGCTTCTCTGAGGGGCAGAGCGCCCACACCACCCCACGTCTGGGCGTTTTTGGCGGATTTGCGGCGGCTGCTCAGTGCGCGCGGCTCCCGGGCGC
>NW_006292334.1:1565246-1585201 GCF_000327345.1 Myotis davidii | reverse complement strand
GGGCATCACTCGTTCTTCGATTGTGAAAAGTCAACTGGCTAAATGATCAAGGAGGGGGGAGAAGAAAGAAGGGAGGGCGAGGGGAAGAGACAGGGGTGGCGTGGAAGAGGGGAAGAGAATAAAGGGGGGGAGGAGAGAGAGAGAGAGAGGAGAGAGAGACAGAGAACATTGCAGGTACTCCCAGCTGCTAAATTTTGTGCTGAAAAATAGAGGAGAGCCCGCAGCCTGGTGGAAGGAGCCCATTTAAGTTGGGAGGAAGGTTGAACTTTAACAGAAATGGCAGTCAAGCCAGTCGAACGGGTTCCTGAAATATCCGAAAAGGTTTTCTGTTGCCCCTGGCTTTGGGGAAAGGATAGGTTTAGTGTGCCTGAAGATTGATGGCATGTATTTTAAATTGAGGTAAAACTCACAGACTCAGTGTGTGAGCATTAAAGCGGGGACGGCTGCACGAGCCCCCATGTCGCCTCTGTCCTCTAACACGTAAGCACCATCTCCAAGGTCCGGTGGATGTCCGCACACATCACTGTAAACAACCGGGCCCACCGGCTTCCTCTCCTCTCCCCTCCAAGCGCTGAGACAACGCCTTCTTATTCTGCTTTTTAATCTGCACACCAAGCACCTCGGGGCGATCCGTGCTTCCCATCAGGAAAGTCCCTCTCCAGGAACCGGGACTCCTCCTGCTACACCAGCCCCCTGCGATGCTCTCCCTCACTGCCCTGTCCCAGGAAACAGAGGTTGCTCTGCGGGGCGGCTGTCCCCAGCTCAGTCCCTTGAAGTTCTGCCTCTTTCCTGCTAAACTTTTTCCCCCGTCCGCCTCTGCCAGCCCCCTCTGATTACATCTAGTAATTCTCCACTGAATGAACGTCATTTACAATAGTAGGGGAGCTCTGCGCTGGCTGCTGCTTCACGCTCCATTTGTCCTCCATTCTCCCTTTAAAGTACTCGTGTAATATTAATAGTCATGAATATCAATTATTATGAGGCGGTGTAGGCAAGCGGAGGGAGGAAGGGGCGCCGGAGCAGTCTGAGCCCAGCTGCGGGTGGAAGAGGACGGCTTCTGGAGCCCGGGGGGAAAAAAAGGCAGAAGTAAAAAAAAAAAAAAGGCCAAAAAGACAGCAAGAGACCGGTGAAGAGCTCTGTGTGTGACGGCAGTGCCAATCTTGTTGGGGGGGGGGGGCATTTTTTTTTTTTTTTGATGGCTGGCCCTGGAAACACTTCAAGCTCGGCTTCTGTGTCCAGCTTGTGTCTTTGCTGGACTCCTTGATTTTTTTTTTTTTTTTTGGAAATCATTGTTTGATTTTGAGCAGTAACCAGGCTTTTTTTTCCAGATGTTAGTCCACACCTATTCATCCATGGTGAGTTTGGATTCACGTTGTACCAGAACTGCATGCTCCCTCGCTGTCTCTCTGCGTCTCTCCGTCTCTGTGTGCGTGTCTCACTCTCTCTGTCTCTGTCTTCCTCGGAGCGCCTTTGGCTTGGTAATTTAGCACCATAATTGGACGAGGCTGCAGCTGCTTCTCTTGCATTGTGTGTTCTCCGTCTGAGCTCTTGGAGTCAGCTGGGGAGGGGAGGAGGGGGGACCAAAGAGAAAACTTTTCATTTGCCACTGCAGTTTAGAAATTGAGGTGACTGTTTCTCCAAAAAGAAACACAGGGACTTTACCGTGGCATTTGCACAGCGGAGAGGGAGAAACTTCAACACCCTTCTCTCTCTCACACAGACCTCCTCTTTTTTTTTTTTCCACTGAGTTTACCACTCCAGATAGGACCAACAGGGAGTTCTGGGCTTTTTTTATTTCCCCTCCTTCCAACCTCAAGCCCTTCATTTTCACACCCTGGAGTATCTAATAGCATTAGATAGAGAAAGGCAACCTTCGAAATAGCTCCTGCAAACCACAGCTCAACTTCACAGGGGCTTAGGATGTGATTCCTAATGAGATCCATTTCAATCAAACACGATTTCACTTCATTCCTCTTGGGGCGGGAGGGGGGACTGGGGACCCAGATCACACAGATTCCTCGCAGCTCCTGGAATTGTCGGGCGGTGTGGGGAGTCCCTCGGGCGCCCCCCCCCCTCCCCCGGGTTGCCAGTGAAGGAAGAAGTTGGTTTTGAACTGGAGGAGCAGGACAGCTGACAGGGTGCAGTTTCATCTGTTGTGCTTGGGAACCCTGGCAGAGTTAGAAACGATTGCCCTAAACACCCAGAAGAGCAAAGACGATCTGTAAGCCGGCTCTATTTTTAACGAAGGACTTGAGAACCTCACCCCATGCACAGCGATTTCCCCCTCGCCCTTTTTGCTGGCTTTGCACTCCCCACGGAAGGCTCCGATGTCGGTTGTGTGGGTGATTCTCCCCATCCCCTGCCCCCCAAAGCCTTGCCTTTGGAATTGCTGAAGATCACTCGCCCTCTGAGTCAACTTGGCCGTGTAAGTTTCAGACTCCTGCCTCCCCCGTCCGGGGAAGAAGCACTGAAGCCGGTTCTCCATTTGTCGCTTGTATTTTTTTTTCCTTCTTCCTCTTCCCCTTCTCTTTTCTCTCTCTCTCTCTCCCTTTCTCTCGGCTCCCAGGACCGGCACGATGGCGTCCCGAGCCACAGCTCTCGGCTCTCCCAGCTGGGCTCGGTGTCCCAAGGACCTTACTCGAGCGCCCCGCCGCTGTCCCACACCCCGTCGTCCGACTTCCAGCCGCCCTACTTTCCGCCCCCCTACCAGCCGCTCCCCTACCACCAGAGCCAGGACCCCTACTCCCACGTCAACGACCCCTACTCCCTGAACCCCCTGCACCAGCCCCAGCAGCACCCCTGGGGGCAACGGCAGCGGCAAGAAGTGGGTTCGGAAGCCGGCTCTCTCCTGCCCCAGCCCCGGGCCGCCTTGCCCCAGCTCTCGGGCCTCGACCCCCGGAGGGACTATCACTCGGTCCGCCGGCCCGACGTGCTGCTGCACTCGGCGCATCACGGCCTGGACGCGGGCATGGGTGACAGCCTCTCGCTGCACGGCCTCGGCCACCCCGGCATGGAAGACGTCCAGGTAACCACCCCCGAACACACGAAAAGGACAGTAGATGCATCGCGAAGGCTCCGGGAGAGGGGAGCGGCGGGGGAGGGGGCTGTCTCCTGGGGGAGGTGGTCTGCATCTTTAGGGACCCGCTGGACACAGCATGTGTAACTGTTTCTGTCTGTAGGGACGTGTGTGGCTCTCTAGTGGCGATGTCTGGAGGTCCGATTATGAAAGTAGAACCGCTAGGAATGAAATCATGAAGGAGGGAAATAGGTGTGTGTGGCTTGATCGTTTAGCATCATCAGCATCAAGGCTGGATGTGTTTGTCTCGCCTTCCTGCTACCGGCCCCTTCCTGTTCGCTGGCGTGTTGTGTGAGCGACCTGGGGACCCTCCCCACTGCACCGCCTGGCCCAGCCCGTCCTGGAGTGGGCCTGGCCCCAGGACTGGGCAGGTGAAGACCCAGCTGCCTAGGGGCTGGGGCTACTGCACAGAGGCAGAGGGTCCTCTGTAGGCTCAGAGGTTCTGCTGGATTTGCAAAGCCTTGGTTAAGCATGACAGGGCACATTGGAAGAAAAACATGGGCTGCCTTGATCCAAGCCAGGTATCCCTTAGAATGTCCCATAACCTGCAGGTCCCTTTGCCAAGGTGTTTGAATTCCAGAACCATCACCCAAGAAATGGAATATTTGTGGGAGAGACCCAGAGAGCCACAATTCTGTTTTGAGAGTCCACAACCACAACTACGATTTGAGAGGTCCTGTTCACCTTTCGGTCCCTTAAATGCCTGTGGAGCAATATTCTCCAGGTCCCTCTCAACCCTCCCCTTCCATTAATACTCTTCCTCCTCAATGTTACCATTCCCATGGAAAGGCATCACGTGTTTATTTCTTAAAACAAAAGGCTCAAAACACTGCCCCTACCCCACACCATCCCATCTGCAACCTACACAATGGAGCCTGATTTGGTTGAGAATACTTGATTCAACTAAACAAAGAGACATCAAAGAAATGCTTTTTAAAACCTGTCTGGGTGATTCTAAGCAGGTCTCCTTTGGCTCTTTAGTTTAAATAGTCTCCAGAAAAGATAAATATGGTTGAAAGGTATTTAATTGACACTTTGGTCTCCTTGGCATAGTTGTATACTTGGTGCATGATGGTAGGCATACCTCGGAGGCAAAGAAAAACAAAATGGGAAAGGGAAAAGGGTGCACAAGTCCTTCCTCTCTATTTTGATGAAGAAAAAAATGTATGCTGAACAGTTAAAATGCGGTGGCAGCATCAAATGCTGTCTGTGGGTAGTCTGTGATGGTTTGCTGTTTTAAAGGAAATTCAGTTATTTATTGTTTCCAAAAAATGACGGTCTCACCTGATTTGTGGCTGAATTTACCCACCGTAATAAGAATGATAGTTTTGTTGATTTAATCGAGCTTGACTGTCCCTGTCTGGAGATCATGCTCATTTCAGAATATCATATGAGAAAAGAAATATTTAATAGTTGTGGTTTTTTTAATGCATTGGAGTGATGTGTGTCTGGGGGGAAGGAGTTTTTAAATTAACCTTTCTGAGTACGGTTCAGAGTGCTAGATAATGAAAGTGGATCAGCTCATCACCATTGCTGTTGGCAGTGCTGACACTGGCTGTCACTTCACCCCCACCCTGCTGGCCGAGTGGCTCAGGTGACCCAACAGAGGAATTCCCCCCAAAGAGGGAACGGATTTATTTGGTTTTAGATGTTAAAGAAAGAGATCATTGTGAGGCGCTTTGAGTGTTTTGGGTGTTTGGCCAAATGTGAAGGGCGAGAGAAAAATGGGGCTAGCATTTGGGAGAACACCCCTGTCAAAGCGTGGCCAGTGGGCCCAGCTGCTGCAGATGGGAACACAGACCACAGAGACTAAGGTAGTTCAGTGGGGAGCCGGTGCAGGCCCAGCCTCACGGGTTCCCCACCCCACCTCTACCCAGTTCCTTCCCCAGAAGCATCCCAGCCAGGAGTCCGGGGAAGTGGGGTGGCTCTGGGGACTTTGTGTGGATGGTCCCGGTGCTAAGGATGGCGAAGGATACATCCCGCACCATTCCCAGATGGGGCCCATCTCGTGAGGTGTGCTTGTCTTGACACAGGGTGGATGACAAAGACTGGGGAGAGGAGATGTATCCAAGACCAGAGCCCAGGATCCAGAGGTTCCATTTCCAGCTTCAGGATCTGGAGCTTGGGGGGCCCAAAGTTACAGGAACCTGCTGGGTCTCAAAGTTCCCTGCAGCCAGAATGGGCTTGCTGCGCGGGGTTCCACAGGGCTGGGCTGTAGTCACTGGATCAGTCTCAAAGGCCTAGTGTGTGTTCTGGACCCCCACCCCACCCCGCCCACCAACCAGACAGATCCCGAAGAGTGCTGCCTGCTGGCGGACTTCACAACCAGGGGTCCTCATCTGGCCAAGGGTTGGGGGGCTGAGGTGTGACACACACACACACACACACACACACACACACTCATGGCCACCGCCCCAACCATGAGAGAAGAGGAGAGCTAATTAACCAAATGCTCCTAATATTTTTTTAAATGAAACTATAAAACCCTGTCAATTTCTATTTCAATTTACTCACAGGGGCTATTAAACTAGCAAATCGCTGCTTGGGTTCTGGGTATGCTACATTTCACCCACTGTGTGTGTGTGTGTGTGTGTGTGTGTGTGTGTGTTGGTGGTGGGGGGCAGTGTTTAAAAAAAAACTTAGAACAAACAGCATCAGAAAGAAAGAGGGACTGAGATGACACCTCGTTTGGAGTTTGTTTAGTTACCAGGAACACCTCTTTTCTTCTTCCCATCAGTTGCTCTCTCACCTCTCATCACCTCTACCACCCATGAGTATAAACACATGAGGATGTTCCGTCAAACCTCCCAACGCGCGCACGCGCACCCCCCCCCACACACACACAGGCACACACACTCACTCCCACACACCCCAGTGTCTTAAAGCAACCCCTGGTATCACTTTTAACTAAAGAAGTCTAGTAATTACGAGTCTGAGTTGTTTTTCTGCGCTTCCGCATGCAGTCCTAATTAAATCTTTACGATCCTCCCTGTGACGATTAAGCGCCAGCATGCTGCGTGAATATCCTGTACAAAAACCCAGCAGGCGGCCGTAATTAGATAGAAAATCAGACAAGAGCCTTCTCATTAACTACCACAACTACCCCACGTCGCTGATGAGGCGTATATACATATTTACGTACCGACGTGAGGGCGAGGTGTGGGGGGCGCGCTGGTCCGTGCGCGTGAGATCGCGGGGCTCTGCCCGCCCCCGGACACAGGCGAATGCTCTGGTCCTGCGTGGACACGTCGCCACTGTAGACACGTGGGCACAGAGAGCCGTGAATCGTGTGTGTGTGTGTGTGTGTGTGTGTGTGTGTGCGCGCGCGCGCACGTGTGGTAGGGTCTCTTGAGGAGTTTCCAACAAGTTCCATGAAGTCGGTTTTTTTTTTTTTAAAGGCTTTTTGCTGTTTCTTAAGATGTGCCTGGCATGTTGCAACTTGGAAAAACGGTTCTTACTGCGAATAACAATTTCCCTCACCTTTCCGAGAACGGAGGAGTGACTGACTATTAAATACCCAAAGAAACAGAGTAACATGCCCCCTCCACGATTAGATCATCTCATCTCTAGTTTCGAACGCGCTGCTTGTTTGGGGCCGGCAGTCTCTCCCCTGTGAGGAGCACACACCTTGTCGGGGATGCAGCAGGAGGGAGGGGGTGGGGGGGTGCTGTAAAAACTCCGCCTCGCTCCGGGCCCTTCGCTTTGGACTTCTCTGTACAATGGGTGAGGAATTGGTCCAAGCTTAGATTGGATCCTGTGGACCCAGGAAAGCAGTTGTCCATTTCAGAAGGACCCAGCATTTATCCTCATTGCAGGGGCGGGGAAGGGAGCCCGCTGCTTTTGGAGGCCCAGGGGTGCACAGCCAGACAGAAACCCATTCCAACAGCTATTTCCCCTCAGAAGTGCTGCCAACACCCAGGGTGGAAGCTTGCCTCCTGGGGGATGAAACTGTGGCACAGAAGATGAATGCTCTTGCCAATCGCCAGGTGCTGACTGGGAGCATCCGGGCCTGTGTGTGTGTCTGTGTACCTGTAGTGACTGCCTTCCTAACAGGTGTGCTTCCTGCTGCTGGGCAGCTGGGTTGAGAGGGGAGCAAATTGTGCAGGTTCCTCGGAGGGACTGCTATATGGCAGGAAGGTCACAGCGCTCGGGATGTGTATGGACTGCAGTGGGTGTGCGGTCCTGGGGGCTTGCAAACATGTTCCTATGTGTTGCTGTTTGCATTCCATTCCAAATTGCTCAGACTTTAATTAAAATCCCATAATGTAAACTGTTATGTATTTGTGAAATGATTCTGGAGTTAAGATGTGCAGGGATAGAATAGAAAACTGAAATTGCTCTCACTAATATTGGCGGAAATCTTTCAGCGGTTGCCAAATTTTCACAATTCATAAGAGCAAATTATATAAAAGTTTATATGTCTATGTAATATCTGTGTTGAATATAATAACTGAACCAATACCACATCCCAGATGACTCTCCCAGTTTCCTTTTTCCTCTTCTTTCATGGGAAGAATGTATAATTTGGGTGAATTTCATCTCAATGTCGATTTGGAGATAATAATGATAATAATAAAACCTCCCTTTGTGAATTAATATAAATGGAAATAACAGACACTCCAGTTTGGAATGACATGATTTATGTGTGCGATTCTTTAATATCCAGTCAATTTGAATAGTGATGTTTTTATATTCACAGTCAGTTGAAGATGCCAATAACAGCGGCATGAATCTATTGGACCAGTCTGTCATAAAAAAAGGTATGGATTATTTCCCCCCAAAAGTAACCAGAGTTCTCCTGTGCATTCATGGTCTTCATGATGAGTTTTCACTTTGGGCAATTCATTATTTTATAAGACACAAATGTTTGTTCACAATTACAGAACAGCGGCTGTCTGGGTGAAAGGGCATGTCGGGAAGAAGGAAATGGGGGGAGGAGGGAAAAACAAAACCGCAGGCAGAAACCCGGATGAGAGAGACAGAGGGACAGAGACTATTGCCATTTCTCTCCTGGTACATTTGGTAGCAATTCTAAATACTCTCTCAAATAATTGCACTACCATCATGTATGGAACTAGCTGGGAAACACTGCTTTCAAAAATGTACTGGAATTATTTCATTGATAACTGGAGTTTGCTGAACTGAATCCTAGGCCATTGAGACGGTGCCCTCTCTCCTCGTTTTTGCATTTGGTTTTTTCGGTGGTACTCTGTCTGTTCCCAGGACTCTGTGTTTTACGAGTTGTTCCTTATTTTGTTTAATTGTGCCAAATGTGTCGCTAAATATGCGCATCCTGAGAAGCCGAGCCAGCCAATGCACATTTCTAAGTCTTCCTACATATGCGTTCATGATTTAGTGTGACTGTGGAATCACCCCATACTGTTAAAGGGCATGCGATATTAACAAATGTTTGCAGTCTCTTGTACAGCTGTAAGCAAAATAATTAACTAATTAAACTAATTAAATGTAATTACAATAACTCATTTCGGGCGTATTGCAGCTGCTTCATTTTTCCCCTTCTTCTCTGACTGTCACTGAGAGAACGCGTGGCGATTAGTGTGGCTGTCGCAAGGCCCCAATGTCACTCACATGCCACAGATTTAGGAGCTTGAATGTGTAAACAGAACGATCTTTAATTATCACAAGAACTGGTGTTTGGAGATACAATTCTAACTACCGTAACCCTTTCTTATCTATGCTGGAGAAGACCTGTCCTTGTTTGGTGTCAACAAGCCCCAGCCTCAGTCATTTATGATTCATGGGAGCCACATGACTTGCACAAAAACAATGAAAGATGTTTTGGAAAATAATCCAGAGTCAAGCTGATAGAGTAGGAGGGTTGTGAAGTGAGGATTCCAAGAAGGGTGAGGCATTCTATATTGTCTTCTTTTACAAAAGGCAGGGAAAGTAGCTCTGAGAGGTGGGAGCTGGGAGGTGGAAGCTTAAAATGATGCCATTTGGCTTTGGAATGACCAAAGATTAGAAAGGTTTGGGGCAAAACTACTTAAGCGTTGCTTTAAATATCTCTCCCTCTCTTCTTTAGATAGTATCGTTTCTTCAGTTTTTAATGCCAGCTTTTGGGTTTGCTCCAGTGTCTGGTTGCTTAGATTTGCAACTGTGCTGACAGCTCACTTTCACCATTTCCTCTTGGGTCTTCTCTTTTGGTTAATTGCTGGTTAATGGGGGTGGGGTGGGGGGGGAAGGGGATGGGAGGTGTAATTCTTCATTGGCTGCTTTTGTTTCTTTCTGTTTTAGTTCCCATCCATTTTCATGGAAAGCCAGAATCCTTAGCTCAGAGTTCCAGATCCTAGAAGCAGCATTTGGGCTAGCAGTGGGGCATGCCAACAGATGACCAATCAGAAATGTTATTCATAGCCAGGCCTAAATAAACATAATTGGAATTTAGCTTGCCCAACCAAAGGGAGCTGAACATACAGTGGGGCCTTGACTTACGAGTTTAATTCGTTCGCAGACCGAGCTCGTTAAGGAGCTCGTTAACTCAAATTACTCTATCAACTCAATGCAAAAAATCAGCGGAGAGACAGCTGGTATCTCAAAAAACTCGTTAGTCGGGACACTCGTAAGTCAAGGCCCCACTGTATTCTCAGATGTGTGAGGCTTTCCTTTCAGGGCTTGTATGTGTTTGTCATCAGAATGTGAATATTTATGCGTGAAGGTATCTTCAGGAATAAGAAAAGGAGGATATTGACTAAAGATACTGGTTTTGTTTTGGAAACATGCAGTACTTGTTATGGCCCTAAAAGGTTGGTTTTTTTTTTTTTTTTAAATAATGTGCAGCTTAAAACATCTAAGTGGCACCCTTGTCACTTTATTGATTTAGGGGGTGTGGTATGAATAGGAAGTGTTAGGTTTACTCCATTATTTAATATTTTAGGTATTTGCTTTATTATTGCATGAAGAAAAGATCCCAATATCATATTTTTAGTTTTGGAGAGTCATGGGTGAAATAGGAGTAAGTGGTTGATTGGCTTTTGTAAGTTACTATGTACCACTTAAAATAAGGTTATGAGTTAGTTCATTAGCTCCTGCTCTGCTCTTTGGTCTCCATCTTTGTCCCACCCCCACCCCCCACCTTTTGAGGGATGTCTCCAAAAGATTAATTTCATAAAAGAGGAGGTAAGAACATTTTCTGAACAAAATATTCTAAATTTCAACAACTGGCAGGGGGCTCGGTTGCTTGATTTATTTTCTAATGGGCTTTTAAAGAGATTTTTAAAAATTCTACCTTGTTAGTAAAATTGCCCCAACTGGCCCAGGCAGGTTTGGGTGCCTCTGCCTGTGTTTATGAAGCTGGGAAATTTTAGGTAGAAAGGATCTCTCTCCCCCTCTCTCTCTCTCTCATTATGGAAAGACACCCCACTTTTAAAATTTGACCACTCCAATTTTTCAGCCGTGTTGATATCACCCCATAGATTATAGGCTAGCTCTCTCGTTATGTTTGCTATCTGGGCTTAGCTGACATTTCTGAAGTAATTTAGTTAAGAGGAAATGAGTTGTTCCCAGTAGAGAGAGCAAACGAGTGGAGTGAAGGTAGCCAGCGTGATAAATGGCTCTTTCATTTGAGGATCTCCAGAGCTCGTTTACGGCTAATTTTCTGGATTGGCCCCCTTTGAGCTATTAATGCAATCGGCAGGGACCGTGGCCCCTCTCCTCTTAGCTGCCCCATTAGAGCTCCCATTAAGCTGCCAAGTCTCAGGGTCTCAACTCCATGGCAGGAGTGGGGGGCGGGGGTGGGAGTAATGAAAGGTGCTTTTTAAACTCTCCTAATCTAAACCGGCAGAGGGTGGTTAATACGATTTGAAGGGGGCTGGTCAATGAGCAATCAATAAAGTAATAATGAGAAGGATTCGGTACATTAACAGTCTAAAAATCCAACGAGACATTAAAAAATAATTCTTAACTCTCAGTTCCATTAGGATTGGGAATCCGGGCTGGTTGGGGGTGGGGGTGCCCAGCTAATACCATGATCACTGCCAACATCCTACAGACTAATTAAAAAAAAAAAAGTCTCACCTAGATTTTAAGAAGAAAAGGTTTTGGTACAATCAGAGGCCAATATGCAATTGGTTACACACCTTAGGCATCAGGAAAAAAAAAATGCTGGGATTTCTTGGAAAGGCTCGTGTGGCTGGAGTCCAAGGTCCAAATGTGACTGTGGGGCATTTTCGTTGGTCTTAGGGATATCCTGTTTGGTTAGTTTCAGTGTAACCTCCATTCTCTCCCTTTTCCCCGTTAGTTCTGGCTCCTTCCCCACAAAAACACCTTGATCGGTGCGGATTTTCTTTTGGGTGGGGGAGAATAGAGAATTTGCCAATTTCAATTACAGTAGGTTCTGCTGGGATTCTTCCTTCTGCCCTCAAAGGTCAAAAGGACTGAGAGTCTGAAAAGGTGTGAGTTTCCAGAGCTGACTTGGATCCCTCTTGATTCAAGTAGGAACTCTGAGATACATTCCAGCCACCCAGGGAGGAATCAGAGTGCATAGAATTTCAAAGCTGGGAAGGTTAGACAGGCTTCTTCCACACCCCACCCCACCCCACCTCCGGTGTGGGAACACAGAGGGTCGGTCAATGACTTTCTCAAGGTCCCACGCGTTGAGTAAGCCATGGGACCCAACTCAGTTTCTAGCCTCTTTAGACTTTGTCCCTAAAGGGTGCTAGCTCTGGATGTCTGCAGCTTTTCTTATGTTCCAGCTTTCTTTGTGGGAGTCCTTTTATTTTTCTTTCCAGGATTTCAGTCCTCATTTTGTACAATTGTTACATATACATTTGGAATAAAATTTAGCCCTCTGGTAGATGAGAAACAATGCAAGTGTAAGGAAAGGGGTGCTCTGTTGGTGAGAAGTAATTATTTCAAGCAATGCTCAACCTCTTGGAGGCTTCCTGGTATAGTTTACATATCTAAGCCCATGTACCTTTCAGAAGGACTTAGCCCTTGAATCTATTTCTTCCTTCCCCCCCTCCCCCCCAGCAGATCAGATTAAGAGGGTCTGTTTCCAGTCAAACACAAAGATCTAAAAGCTACAATTTCACACTTAAGTTTAACGAATACAGATTAAGAGCTAGCCTATTAACACTTTGGCTCTATATAGTCCACTAATAAATAATATTCCTTCTAATCATTTTTCTTCCTCTTTCTTAAATAAAACTCCAATCACAGTAATGGAATACTATTCAGTTTTTAAACCTTTTCCTTCTCCCCAAAATAATGCAAGGGAAAAGGGAGGAGGGGGAGCAAGTTTTGAGGGTGTTACATCCAGAAGTTGGCCATGCCATCCAACTGAGAACTGAAGAGAGAAAAAAAAACACACACCACAAAACAGTTTTAATGTATGCACAGAAAATTGTAAACATGTAAAGAACTGAAAGCTTCGTGCTGAGTTTTGCTATGCTCCATTTCCTTACCATTTCCTGCTGTCGCTTTAAACCTATCTTAGTCATCTCTGGGTTCCGTGAGCAGGAACAGTGTACTCATAATTACTAACAAATCAACCGGGCCCTGTTGCTCCCTGGGTTTATTGATAAACTGGAGGAAAGCAGAAGGGAAAAGACCAAGAATAAAATATGGCATTAATCAGCTGAGCTAAGGAGGTGTGAGAGTGGAGGGGAAGGTAGATGATAACAGTGCTATGGACTTACAGGAAAGTTGGGACTAGAAATGTGTAGGCTCTAGTCCAGGTGACCAATGCTAAGGTCCCGGTGGAAAAGAGGTTTGTAACCTGAGGTTGAGAAAATACAGGATAGGACTATGACGGACACTTAAATTTAAAAATGGAAATATCTGATGCATGTCTGTTCAAATAGTTGTTTATGGATAAAAACAAACAAAAAACTCCTCCCCCTTCTCCCCCAGACAGCAGTGTGCTGACAGAAGCTGACTGGATTGGTGATATTTAGGTGATAATGTATATGTGGAAAGGAAGGTACAGCCCACGGGAGGGAGCAATACACATTCCCCAAAGGAAATAGCTCTTGTCAGGTAAAGCAGGCAATTAACAATAGTGAAATTAGAGGGCAAGTTATAAAGTGTCTCTAAAGGCCTGGCTCTTTAAGAGATCTGGCATCTGGGGCTGTGAGAAGCAGGTACAATTCCAATCCTCAGGAGATATCCAGTTATCCAGGAACTAGGAACTGAGCTTACTATGTTTAGATGAGTGGGGTTTCTTCTGTTAAAATATTCTAAGTAGTATTTAAATATGAAAATGTTGCTGAGTAGCAAGTGTGAGATTTTTATACAGTTTATTTCTACAGCTCATACCATGTCAAAATACAAAGGGCAATCTGTATTTTGGGGGCAAGTTTTCCAAGGTGATCTAATGTCAGTTTCCATGATCATAACTTACTTGTTTATAATGCTTGAATATGAATCTGACATATGGAAATCAGAACTGCTGTGAGGAATAAGATTGATTAAAACAGATGTGGATGCTGTATAAGAGAATTAAATGATAGATGGTCCCATCCCAATCACTGTCTATTAAGTGAATTTAACTCAAATTTAATTAATACTCACGCTTCAACTTTTCACTGGCTCCCTCTTAAGTGGGAAGCGGCATCACTGATGAGAATATGATGAGGGGAATGAGAAAGAAGGAAGTCCCTCTGTAACTCACCACCTCCACCACGTCAGTGCACAAGATCCACTCTGCTAGCTGACATCATTCATCTGCCCTGGGATAAGGTCTTGGACTCTGGACAGAGCCAGAAATCCAAAAATATCTGCTAAGCACTGGCAGGAGGGAATGCTTCAGTCCTACACCCACTGCCCTAGGAAAGCCCCCTCCCACAAAATCTTTCTAAAGGGCTGAATACAATTCATAGTAAATGAAAGATTTGGGACCTACCTGGCTTTTAGGAGGCTCTATCAGTGGTTCTCAACCTTCTGGCCCTTTAAATACAGTTTCTCATGTTGTGACCCAACCATAAAATTATTTTTGTTGCTACTTCATAACTGTAATGTTGCTACTGTTATGAATCGTAATGTAAATATCTGATATGCAGGATGGTCTTAAGCGACCCCTGTGAAAGGATCATTTGACTGCCAAAGGGGTCGCGACCCACAGATTGAGAACTGCTGCTCTAAATAATCATGAAGGTCTGAATGCTGGAATCTGTGATACAGAGAATAAGCTGTTACCAAAATATTGTGCTGGTTAGTCTGTTCGATACTAGGGAAATTATACAATTTGTTTGACATGTAGAGTTCTCGGCTCCCGATAGCAGAAAGAGCACCTCTTTCTACTACCAGGATTACAGGGTGAGACAGAGTCCTTATTAAAGAGGGAACGGAAGCCTCCCTTTTCAATAAATTTCCTGGACTGGTGATGAACAAATACTGCTTGAATATTTGGAGCCTCCTAACCCAATGGAAGAAGCTAAGGTGTAGGGCAAGTCGGGAGAAGCCGCCTGCACAGTGGCTTCTGGAGCTTGCAGAAAGCAAATGGGTTTCGTCAGTGTAGAGGGAGCAAGGGTGCCAGGGAACTGGGTGGTTGACCGTTCACTGTTCCTCATTCCCAGCCTTCTGGTTCTGCTGAGCCCCGCCTCTGCCTGGGGTGCAGATGACACTGAGACAATTAAACAGAAATACAGGCTGGAGACACAGTGCGCCTGGGTAGCAGTGGCAACCAGCTGTCAGCTCTTATTAACTTCTGCATAAAACATACCTTGAGTGCGGTTTGTTATCAATTACTTGCCGAAATGAAACAACTGGGGCAAGGCAAGACCGCAGCTCACATGAATTAGAGTGATTGGCTGATTGATCAGGGCACCTGTTGTAAATCATAAGGGCTCCAAACAGCCACAGCCGGTGCTTTCTGTTAATTTGTAAACAAAATTCATGTCACTGCGGAATTGCTTGCACTGGAGAGGAGCATTAGGGTTCATTTCTAAATGAATCTGCTGTTATGATGTAGAAAAGAATGCGATTCATTTTAGAGAAATGAGCAGCTCTTTGGGGCCCAGCTCCCCAGCTTGATGGTATTTATTACTTGGTCAGTCTTGGGCACAGCACCTGATGGGGCCCACCCTTTTGATCCTCTCCAGTGATGACCAGGATTTGGGTCCAGCGGGACAGGAGAGAGGGCCTCACTGCATTACCATTTTATATCATGCAGAGTGACAATTCACCTTCAGGAGACAGATGAAGAAACCAGGCAAGAGAGAGGTTCAGAGACATGTCTAAGGTCGCCAAGCCAGTATGGAATAGGATTTTCCGGGTTCCCTAGCCCAATCCAAACTCTGGGTTGAGTCTTTATGTATGTATGGAACGAAGGGGGCCGTGGCCGGCGACACTCCCCTGTCTGCACACACGGGGTAAATTTCCAGAGGACTGACGGCTTTTCCATTTGCTGGTACACAGTGCTCTGAACGCACCGCAGCGCCACAAACACTTCCTCCTCCAGCTCCCCGCTAAGCGCGCGCGTCCTGTGGCCCGGGCCCTGCGCACGCACGGACACATTCTATCAGCCGGTCACCAGGATCGAAACCCGGTCACCTTTATGGCATATATTTTTTTTTCTCTCTCTTTAGTTCCGGTTCCTCCCAAATCTGTGACTTCTCTGATGATGAATAAAGATGGCTTCCTGGGAGGCATGTCCGTCAACACCGGCGAGGTGTTTTGCTCGGTTCCCGGCCGCTTGTCTCTGCTCAGTTCCACTTCAAAGTACAAAGTAACGGTGGGGGAGGTGCAGAGACGGCTCTCGCCCCCCGAATGCCTCAATGCGTCTCTCCTCGGCGGCGTCCTCAGGAGGTAAAACGCCCCCACGCTAGTTTTTATGGGGCGAGGGGGAGAGGATTCTCGCCAAAACCGCTGGGAAGCTGGACGCGGTTGCCTAGCAACCGGGCGGCCAGAGAGCGGAGCGAGCGGGGAGTTGCCGGCCGCACGTGGTGGGGCCGGGGGCGCAATCGCCTCCTTCGGCTCACGCTCTGCAGGTCCGCGCTGCCTCGCTCGGCCACGGGGTGCTCGACCCTGGGAACCTTCCACTTTCCCAGCCCTGGCCCGCGTCCCGCTCCCTCCTAGCCCCAGGACACTTCCCGGGCATGCTAGCCTGAGTGAGGCCTGAAAGCTACACACACTTGTCTGAAACAGAAGTTTCACAGAGCAACCCTCTCCGTACCTGCAAGTTAGTGTGATCAATCTATTTTGATTAAAATGCAGTTGGCGTCTAAGTTGGTCACAACCCGCTAATGCACTGTGCCCCACAGTTTGGAACACTTTGTTCTAGACTTGTGACCTTCTTTCCTCAGTGATATCACCGCCAATAATAACAATGTCACCGCTTTAGAAGTATCAATAGTTACTCCTTGGGGCCATTAAGATACGCCCTAATAGTGGAGGAAGACAATCTGTAGGCTCCTTGTGGAAAGTTGAGGTGGCTTTTATCTTAAGATGTAAAGCCTCCCCCGGAGTCCCTGCCAAGGCCTGAACCCTTTGGTAATGGCACTGACATGAGGGTGACATTATATGAGGTGAACTTCTCTAGTTATCCCATTTCAGGGGTTGGTGGCCACCTTCTTTCCAAAAAGTGGCCGTGCTCTACTTCGGTTCAGGTTTCTAGTGAGTCCTTTGAGCCCCAGAGTGTGGAAGTTTCTTTCAATCACCCCCAGGCCTTAAGCGTGTGTGTATAAAACTTGCTATGAGATTAAGTGAGATAATATAAAGTGTTTAGCACATAACTAAACTCCCTAAAGTGTTAGTTTTACTGTTGTTATGATTAACATCACCATTAGTTTCCCTTTTAACCCAATTCCATTTTATAGTGACTCTTTTTTTAAAAAAAAAAAGTATTTTTATTGGTCTCAGAGAGGAAGGGAGAGAGAGATAGAAACATCAATGATGAGAGAGAATCATTGATTGGCTGCCCTGCACTGGGCATTGAGCGGCAACCCCGTTATATGCCCTGAGTGGGAATCGAACAGGTGACCTCTTAGTTCGGGGTCGAAGATATTCAACCACTGAGCCACACTTGGCTGGGCTTATAGCAACTCTTGACCCCTTCCTTGCAAGGCCCACCTGTTTCAGCCAGTGCCTCCTCCTTTCTGAACCACCCAGTTCTTTCCTCTTTACTGCATGGTTGTGCTCGCCCAGTCTCTGCTCACCTAACTGGCTCTGTGACAAGGAAAGAGCTTGAGTGTGTGCAACATCTACCTTCTCTAGACCCACAACCTACGCCCTGGTTATTCCCATCTGCTATCATTTTTTCCTCATGAGATAAAAAAAAAAGAAAATGCGCAATTTTTTTTATGCCCCGTATTGCAGAAATTAAGCAAACCTCAGCGAACTGTCAGCAAATAACCAAAAGGAAGGGGGAAAATGTGCTAACCTCAAGTTAAAACCTCTTCAAGCTCCACTGGGCTTTAGATTGCTAAGTCTAAACTTTGTTTCAGGAACACTCCGAGGTTAATCAGAATGTTAATTCTTGCAATTTCAGAGCCAAATCGAAAAATGGGGGGAGATCTTTGCGGGAAAGGCTAGAAAAAATCGGTTTGAATTTACCCGCGGGCAGGCGCAAAGCAGCAAATGTCACGTTACTCACCTCACTGGTGGAAGGTAAGCAAGACGCGTGGCCATTTCACGAAGTGGCTGAGCTTAACTGTCGGCTGAAGGCTGACATTTTACACATTTCATGATTAACTGGAAATCATTGCAATTGTTGTGCCCTTATGAGTGGATGTCAAGCGACTGGTGGAGAGAGAAGTTCAAAGGTCTTTTTACTTAGAGGGAGCCAGCGATTGTAGAGAGGCCACTGGAGGTCTATAAGGGTCCCTGTGCTGTGAAGAGTACTCAAGTTCAGCCTACAAGCCGTGCAGGGGTCACCTCTGCTGCCAGGTGCAGGGCAGAGTGTCTGAAATACCCTCTGAACTCTAGCAAGAGTCACTGTAAATAGCAATCCATTCTATACCCCTTCTCCTTCCCAGATTTTAATTCTGAATCAGGAGTAGCAAATACATTGTCTAGTTATGAAACTATCATTATGTTCATAATTCTCAATGGTTATTTTAAACTCATGTCACTCCCAGGGACCTATGTCCTGCTGATTGATTACATGGGACTTATTGTTATTGAAATACAGCTTAGTAAGGCCTGGGAGAGAATTGGGTAGGGCGTGAGGAAACGTGGAAAGGAGTCATGTACGATCTTCAATATAGATCCATCAGTTATGAATTAATGAACATAATTACAACAAATGCATTATTATTTGCTCATCATTTTGGGGTTGGGGGTGATATTTATGGTATATATTAAAAAGGATCTTCTGAAGTCTAGAACAAGAGGATCTGCTGTTGAATTTGTGGGATGAGGAAAGGACAGGAAATACATCCAGATGGTCCTAATGGGGGAAGTTGTAGAATTTTGTCTAGAGGCTAACATGTATGTTTTTCCTTCTATTTTCATGGGTGTTAGATTATGACACTCATGTGGGGAACTGGTTTTTGGAGGACAGGGTCTGAGACTATGTAAGCAGCAACCATGAAGTCATCACATTTATAGGCAGCACACTTTGCCAGCTCTAGGGCAAAGTTGCCTGGCCCTAACTTACCCTCCACTGGCAACAGTCACCAGATATCCAGACCACATTTATTAGTGGTTGACTCTCAGCCTGGGGGGTTTACTTTTTGCCCTCCAGGGAATGAGTAATATCACAGTCCTCATTTTGAAAAGCAGTCATGGTAATCCCAACCCAAGACAGGGATTTGGATGGAAAAGGGTGGAACTGAAATTCCAGCAGTTGGTTGGCAGTTTTCAGTTTTATGAATTGTTGCAAGCACCATTTCTGGGCTTTTGTTGTTACTGTCATAATGATGATTAAAGTAACCTTAAAAATAATGTGGCTATGGGAGAATTCAGTGTATTTCTTTTTCATGTTTGGGATCTTCCCTCGAACCAGTAAGGCTGTGCCTTAAAGGGTGATAATGCCTTGTTTGAGAGGGGCTTCCACAGATATCCAGGTTTTCTATAGCTGCCCTGTCACCTTTGTGCAGTCGAAAGTCCTTAAGTAGAAGGACGATAACAGGGACCTCTGAAGAGGAGAAACCAGAAACCTAAGTAGCTAGAAACAGACACAGACACGGAGAAGAAATATTTCATTGCTGGATAGAAATACTCATATGTGTAAGATGTATATGGAACAACATCTTTAATGTTCCATATGGGACATCTTTAATATATGTGGATATCTGCACACATGATTTGTGTTTGTATATATTGGTTACAATAAGAGATTTTTTCCTAAAACAAGTATAGGAAGATACAAAAGAAAACACAAAAGATAGGAAGACTTTTAATATTTATCTAAAGTGGTATAATCCTACTAAGAAGAGTGGTAGCTATCTTGCATATCCAACCTAGTGTCTATGGGCAATTGTAAAGTGGCTTCTGAATATATCGGCCCAGCTTCTCCTTAAGACAAAGCATGGGGTGTGGAGGCCCTGAAGCTATTCAGGGAATACCTAACTAAGAAATGGCTGCAAGGATAATCAGGGAGAGACTGGAAAAAGAGGCAGGAGCAAAGTTTGTTCCATCAAGTCAGTTACAGCCTGAGACTCATTTTTACTTCAGGCATCTGTCACACCTTTGCTTTTGCCTCCCAACAGCTGGCCTCTTCTGTAAATAGTAAGAATTGACCTCCTAGGGAGCCCCTCCTGCCCCGGCAGGATGAGAGGCTGGGTGCTGATGATTACCTCTGCTGCTGCTGCTTTTGCAGGAGAAGCTGTTCATTTAGCTCGGGATTTTGGCTACATCTGCGAAACAGAGTTTCCCGCCAAAGCTGTTTCTGAATATTTGAACCGGCAGCACACAGACCCCAGCGACCTGCACTCCCGAAAGAATATGCTGCTGGCCACCAAGTGAGTGTCGCAAATCC
>NW_006292334.1:1554954-1565077 GCF_000327345.1 Myotis davidii | reverse complement strand
TTTTTTTGGGCAGAGAAAGTGCTCAGCCACATAAGTAGGATTGATTGGCAGCCTGTGTATTGCAGGCTTGGAAACCCTCCCCGCTCAGCCGGTAGTTCCCTCCTCCCCCTCCCCCTCCTCCCTCCCCCTTCTCCACTCCCCCTGTTAATTATGGGCTGTGGGTTTGGGGTAGTCGCTTTCTCTTCTGTTCCCAAGTTTCTGGGGAGGATGGCTTTAGGCTTCTGAATGCAGGCTTTTCAGAGTTCTCTTCTCCAACCCTGGGGATAGCAGGCCGATCTCTTCTCCGTGGGTCCTTGTTCCAGTTCTTCCCCATCCCGATGTGCATATTTCTGCCTGGGTTTCACCTCTCCCTGTCATATCCACACAGCCACGTGTGCTCACTCAGGGTGTCTGTGTGGCCCCCACGTGTGCCCATCTCTACCCGCAGCTCTAATTACTCTCTTTCCAACGTTGCTGTTTGGCATCTTCCAGAGACGTTAAATTTACTACAACTCCAGAGGGGAAAATAGTAAATCTCTGGCTAAATTTAGGTCTAGAGCTCATTTGAACTTTTACAGTGGGTTTTCTATTTATTTGATTTACTCCCGTCTTTGGCTTCCGTGTCATATTGTTGGTGTTTTATGGCCGGCTCAGGCCTGCAGTGGGCGGCGCTGCGTGCGCCCGCACGTTTCTCTCGCAGGCGCGGCCCAGGCGGCGCGCTCATTTATTTAGCGCTGGAGGACGCGGTTTGCTCCGTTGACAGCGTAATTTAAAGAAATATATGGAAGGCTGAAAAATCATTTGCTCAAATTTGTCCAGATGTTTTTGAGACGTGATTGGAATTTGATTGCCCCTTTCCGCAGGGTCAAAAAATATTAATGTCCCAGAACTTTAATTGCTTACAGACCCTGGTTTGGGCTTTGAAGATGGAAAATGTTCGACTTTTAAGCATTTGTTCTCCCCAGTTCAGAATTTCCTTATTGGCACTTCGGTAATGAGTACAAACTTAAGGAAAGACTTGAACCATCTCTTCCAACGATCAAAACCTGGCACCCACCCTATTTTTAGAAGGGTTTTCTCTGATATTAACAGTAGCAATAGAATAGATCTTTGTCAGTATATTGCCCTCCTACCCCTTGCCTTATGTCTGTTATAAAGGAGTAAAGGTCCTGGGGGTGGGGGGGATAAAACGAAACGTATAAATTCGATGACAGGATTCCACAAACCACTCTGCCACCTCCCTAAGGAATGCTTGGAACTCCCGCCCTTGTGGCTTCTCTTAGGCCAGCACTTCTTAACCTGGGGTGAGTCTCAGAACCATCTGGGAGCTTTATCAAGATATTTTTTTCCTTTTTTTTCCCTTTAATGTATCAAGATATTTTTGTGTGTGGACCTAGCCCAAAGCCCCCTGAATTGGAATCAGTGGGTGTTCATTTGAACCCCACGATGCTTCTGGGATACCTCGGGTTTAAGAACGGCCCTATTTAGGTCAGAACTGGTACATGTTTCTTCTTTGGTGTGAGGATGTATGTGTGCATTTTGAATGGAAAAACAAGAAGAAAGCGGGTGGAGAGAGGATGTCTGTTAGTGTTCTCTAGCCACCAGCCCTAAAACAAAAAACCTTTCATATGGGGGGGGCGGGGAGGAGGTATTCTCCACCCAGGTTCGCCATTACTCCTCCTGGGGGTAATCTGGGAGGGGACGCCCAAGGGTCACTCCCATTAGCCTCCAGGTACCTGCCTGCATTACCTGGTGGCCAGGCCAGGTGTCACCAGGTGGCAGGTTATCCCAAGAGGGCCTGGGGCTGGAATTCTGTCGTTTCTCATTTCTCACCACCCCGGCTAGCTGTGGTGGAGGAATGAGGCTGATGGAATGAGCCTGCCAGTGGGTGAAAGGCTGTGGCCTTTGGGCGCCATGCCTCGGACTGCCAGCAGAGCCAAGCCATGGAACCTGCCAGGCTAAAATCCTCTTGCCCACCTCCTATATGAAAAAATTTTCAAATAAGCTCAATCTATAGTGAGGCCCACAGGAGTTTTAAGGCTGGGAGATTCCTCTAAATTGTAGGTGCCTTGAGGAAATAAAAAGAAAAAACCTTCAACAAATAAAAATCTACCCCTCCCAGTGTCTTAACCATCTACCTTTAGGATTTATTTAAACAGTGTCGGAATCCTTTTATATTGATGACAATTGTGTTGGACAAAGGTTTTCAGTCACCCACACTTGAAAGGAAAAAAAAAAGGAGGGGGGGGAGCTGGAAAAATACCTCCCTTCCCAAATACTGCAGGTAAACAGATTTTTGCTTTGAACGGAATCAGCATTCTCTTCTGCAATAAACAGTTGCTTGCCCTGGGCCATGCAAGGCTCCAGCAATCTGCTTCTGTGCCAGGGACAGGCGTGTGGCCCAGGGGCTGAAATCTTTCAGGGCTTTTTGAGCCTGATAACCAAGAGGTTGGAGAGGCAGGGGAAAGGAGGGGGGAAGGGAGGGGGAAGGGTTTTTAAAAGAACAGCCAGGTGAGAGCTAAAAATGGCTGAATATTCAAAATCAATCGCTAAAGCCTAGCAGATTTCTCAAAGCAGTTACACAGTCCTGGAACGAAGGGGGGCGGGGGAGACTGGAGGGAGGGGATGGGGGGAAGATAGGCGGTGGGATGCAAGGGGTGTATACTCTCGCCACCCCCCCGCTTTCCTTCCAGCCCCAGCTGCTCTAGAAGGGCGAGCGCTGGGAAAGGAAACAGAGCGGAATCGCTCACATTAGCCTCGCGCCCCGGCTGGCTCGACGGTGACCGGGCGCCTCTGGGCTTGTGTGAGCATCTCCTTCCTAATGTCAATGACAACGACACGAAGGGTGATTTTTTTTTTTTCTTCCTGCTCCTCTCCCACCTTTTTGCAGGCAACTTTGTAAAGAATTTACAGATCTGTTGGCGCAGGACCGGACGCCGATTGGGAACAGCCGGCCCAGCCCCATCCTGGAGCCGGGGATCCAGAGCTGCCTCACGCACTTCAGCCTCATCACGCACGGCTTCGGCGCCCCGGCCATTTGCGCGGCGCTCACGGCCCTGCAGAACTATCTCACCGAGGCGCTCAAAGGCATGGACAAGCTGTTCTTGAACAACACCGCCACTAACAGGCACACGTCTGGGGAAGGCCCAGGTAGTAAAACTGGCGACAAGGAAGAGAAACACAGGAAATGAAAAATTAAAAAAAAAAAAGGAAAAAAAATGTTTTAAATACAAAAGGAAAACAGGAAAAAAAATTAACTTTAGCTTTAAAATACTGGATTGGCTTTGGAAGAATTATATTAGGTAGAATACATATGCAATCAAAATTAAAACAGAACAGCTAAGTAACTTAAAAACTGAGGCGTACCACGGAGCAACTATCGGTTCTCAGTGTCTATGGCAAGATGCACTTGGAGACAACCGTCCGGATTTTCCACTTCGGTTCCTTTCGAGCTTAGTCATACTGATAATAAAAGAAAACCATGTTTTCCCCCCCACCCCCTTTGGAAAAATAAACGTAAGACTAAACGTGAGAAAACGCTAACTTATTGGAAGAAAATCGGAGAAACTGTTGGTGTCAGTGCTTTGACAGCTGGTTGACTGAATCGCACGAACTTTTTAATTTTTGATATATTTTTAGGAAACTGTCTCGCGAGTCCCCGCCCTTCCCCCCTCACCTCGCCCTTCTCCCAACTACCCTTTTCTAGTCTGCCCTCCCTCCCTCCCTCCCTCTCTCCCTCCCTCGAGCTGTCACGGGAGTCTGCCGGGATGAACGAGAGTGTGGTTAGGCCTTTTGCCTTGTGTTTCAGGCCCCTCGGCCCCCCTGCCCCGCCCCGCGTTTCAAACTCACCGGTGCCGGCTCCGGGCCAGCCGCTTGCCTACTTAGGGAGGGCGAGGGCGGGCGGGGTGGGAGGCCATCGGAGATGCAGGCGGCGGTGGCTGCAGCTTCTGGTACCCGCCCTGAGCCAAATCCGGACCCATAGGTTGATTCAGACTCATCATCAGTTCTTTTCAGAAATGTTACTAGTTCCCAGCCTTGCCAGCATCGGCATACAGAGAATCTTGCATTTGTTATATTTGTGTCATCTACCAATTTTAAGAATAATAGTAAAAAGAAAAAAACAAACCCACACCACAATATGAATACGTTGATTAGTATGTAATTCCTTCGGAGGGGTATGTACCATTTCATTCTCTTCTGTTTTCCAAAGCTTTGCCCGCATGGTTTATGAGCTTCTTCAAAGAGGACTGGGGCTTCCTACACAATCTATAAGGTACAGAGAAAAAAAAAAATCCGATCCCTTTTTAATCAAAGCCTGTGTGTCAGAATTCTGCAGGGGCACTTCTTTAAAGAAGCTCAAAGGGAATAATTTAGGAAGTGGCCAATAAGAGATGGAAGCAGCTCTGGGTCTAGTTGCTAACAGATACCTCATTGCGGAATTCTGTGGAACGGCTGAACTGCAAAACGAATGTTAGGGGAGAGGAGTAAGGGTTCTGGGAGCCCGCTATTTTAACAGTACTGCCCTGCCTTTAAAATTGGTTCTATTTCCTTGGGCTCTTTGGCGACTGCTATGTTAGCGGGCAGAGAAGCAGCTTTGGCAATGTCGTGGGGAGTGGTGGGGGCAAGCTCCCATGTTTCAACAACAATTGCTTTCTTACAAGATGCTTTATGAATGAGGCACTCTCCCTCTCCCAGGCGTGCACTTGTTTTGGTATATGATGCTAAAATAATGCAAAGTGAAAGGAGATGTATTTCAGCTTTGAATTTCACCGTCTGGATATACAGTACTGGGGCTATTCCCAGTGGATACAGTTCCATGCATTTAAGATCTCTCTCTCCTGGCAGCCCCTCTCCTTTCTTGAGTTTTATCTGAAAATAAGATCTGGAACCCATTGTCCCCACCCTCCCAAAAGCGGTGGGAAGTCCCCTGGGGAGGGGTGGGTGAGGTAGTTCTCTGAATTTAGTATCATACAGAGACCTCTTTATACAAAGTAGACTTTAGGACGTTTGCTACATCCCTTGAAGATAAAGGGGTTTCCAGTTAGGACTCTCTGGGACGCTCAGTTCTGCCGCCAGGGTGGGTCTTGGCTTCGGAAGGTTGAAGGGCTGGGTTTAGGAAGCTGCAGAGAGCTTTGCGCAGACTTTTTTTTTTTTTTTTTTTTTTTATGGGGGAGGGAGTTAGGGAGCTGGTTTCAGGTCACCAGGAGGGTCCAAGCAAGGGTTAAGGTGACGCTGCCAGCTCCTTGGGGGGCTCAGCCCTAGAAGAGTGGAAGGAGTACCAAGGCCGGGAACTAGACCTTAGGGAGAATTAGACACTCCATCTCTCCCCAGCTCAGAAGCCTGCGCCTTGATCCGAGGGCCTGGCCGCTGGTATTAGATGTATTCTGATTGCCAAAGGCCAGGAGAAACCACACTGAAAACCATCGTCTCCTTTCCTTGCAGGGCAACGCGCCCCACGCGTGTGACGTGCGAGAGACGCGATGGACGCGCCTTGCTCTTACTGTGCAGGTCCTGAGAGCGCGTGGGCCACTCGCGCCCAGTCGTGTTGAGGACATAGAATCAGCCGCTGGAGGGGCCGCGGGCCGCCTGGGCCCTTCCCGCTCTCGGTCTCATCTTAAGGGCTAAGGCGACCGAGATAGCCCCACTCTCCAGTAGGTAATGGGGAGGCGTCCTGGGGGCTGCAGGCGGGGAGGGGTCTCAGCCTAGGCGCTTTGCTCCCAGCGGCCACCCCGGGGCGCCTGCTCCTGGAGGGCGGCGAGTGGCCTAGAACTGTCCAGGGAACCGGAGTTTCCCCCACCTTTGCTAGGACGAAAACTCTCTCCATCCTCAGGCTCCAGAAGCGGGTGATGGAATAGGAATGGTCTTACTTGGCTGCTCAGGCTTGCGTGGTCCTGCACCCTCATTCCCAAGTTCCTCCCACGCCCCACCCAGTAGGGCTGGATGCGAGTCTCCTCCGCCCCCAACCCGGGGTGGAGACAGCCCTGGCCCTCGCCCTTTTGCACTTCTTTCCTGTGCCACCCCGCCCCCTTGCTTTCCTTAGCCAGGCCCGCTATGTTTATCTGGTAATTGAGTTATTAGAAGATTGGGTTTCCTCGGGCCCATAAATCAATAAACAGGATTAACGCAAGAGTTTGCCTTTTTTTAAAGCGAGCTTTTCTGAGTTTTGTTTTCAAACCAAACAGGTGAGTTGCAGCTCTCCCCCCACCCTACTCTCTCTAGACAATTTTATCAGGTCAGGGCCTCCTCCCTGATGCTCTGGCCCAAACCAGAAGCACTAAAGATAGAAAGGAGCAGTCAGGACGCAGCCTGCGGCCCCTCACACTTTCCACTTTGCAAGTTCCTTTGGAGGTTCTAACGATTTCCCCGACCATTCTCGTCCACCTGCCTCTTCCTATAGGAATTGCCAGTCTCGGGGGGCACTTCCCCCCTTCCCCGCAAATAGTGGCTCTGGTTCTGGGTGAGCATCCCATCTCAAAGTGATCTTGAACAACTCCCCTAAACTCGGAGGGTACCCCACCCCTGCCCTGCCCCAATTTTCTTGAACTTTCTTTCCCCCTCTCTGGCTCCACATCCTTAGCTTTCTCCACCCCCCCACATAAAGAACCGAAGAGGCTTTTCAGAGACTGGGGGCTGTTTTATTTTCTTTGGCCACAGAAACTACTTTCTCTCGAGCAATTATTTCATATCCTAAGAAAACGTTGGTCGAATGGAAAACCTGAAACCCCAAACTTATCTACACACTGTCTCTCCGGTACAAAGCTTTACTTAAAATGGCAACTTGTTCCTCCTTGGAGTGTTTAGAGAGAATTTGTCATCACATCTGATATCCTGGAAGGGTAATACATTACAGGGAAAGGAAATAACCTTAAACCGTCTGATGTTGCCTCAAGAGCCCACACAGTGTTTTCCCTCCTGTGCTGATGTATGTTAAATTATGGGGGAGAGGGAAGAAAAGAAAAAATATATCAAAATTAGTTTTGTTTTCTTTTTAAAAGCGGAACAAGAACTGTTCTTTAAAGGTCAAAACTGACTCCTCTGAGTTGGTCTCTAATTCACTAACATAGTTTTTGCCACATAACTTCAATCTGTCGACTCTTCAGGAGAAGAGCGCGGGAGGGTGTCCATGTTAAGTTTGTACATATTTATTTATGCTTAATTTAATGGGAATGTGTAAATATGCGAGCAAGTAGTTTGGGATTATTTATCTGTGAATCTATACCTCTGTGAATGGGTGGTTAAAAAAAAAACACAAAAAACCCGCTTGACCCTAGATAGAATCCTATCTGACTTTTTCTGTTCTTTATAGACAAGCTGTTATGGTAATGGGTAGAAATTGGTTTATTGTCCAGTGTTGATCTGATTTACATAAATAAAAAGATCGTTGTGTTTTTGTTGTGTTTTCATCCTCAGTTTCTTGAATATGGAAATTGTTTAATTCAGAAATTAACAGACAGAAAACTCCAACCCTAGCCAAGAGGTTTTTGTCCTCCCCTCACCAAAACACAGGCAATGTCTTTGTTACATCATAAATACAATAAATTTCGCTTCTCAGAAAAACTGACACTTTTGTTTTCAGTAGAGGTGTTTTAAAATTCCAAACTGACACTCTTCTCTCCTTTTTCTAACCAAGTTGCAATAAAAGCTCATGTTAATGGTATCTCTTGCTTTATTTTGCCCTTTTAAAGAATGAGGCGTCAAACTTACTTTCTAATACGTACATTTAGTGACATGTCTCAGCACCTACAGGGGCTCTGGGTGCAAATAAAAGATGATGTTCCTCTCCTCACTGCTAGTAGTACAGCGTCTGGCACAGTGTTCCTTGAAGGAGAGGGTTCAGGAGAGATGCCCATAGGGCCATGTATGGGCTGCCGCACCCCAAAACCCTGGGATCTGGGATCTGGAGGAGCTAACTGGCTCACTTCAGGACTGAGCCCAACTCTGACCTCATAAGCAGTGCAAGGCCCTCCATGAACAAATGAGGAAAAAGACCCTTGACCCAGAGGACCAAAGGCGGAGCTTTTCTTAGGAGGTTGGTTCCTACCTTAGGCTCAGAGGCTTAGAGAAGCCAGAGCCTTTCCCATTTGGGTTAATGGGCTGCAGCCCAGTCCTAATGGGCTGCAGTGATCAAACATCTCAATCTGTATTCCATCCGAAGGCTTGGGCGTCTTCCCCGAGGCTAGGAAAATAAAGTCGTCCAAGATGTTACACAGTTTGGAGGAGTCACTGTTTCTTTTTGTAACTCAAGGTCTTTATCTATAAAATGTGGGCCTCCTAAGGTCCTTTCCAACATCAACATTGCCGAATCATTAAAAGCAGAAAAAGCAGTGTGTATATACATTTGAGGAAAATAGGCAAAGTTAAATCTTGATAAGATCAGGGTATGAGAGTACTTCGCATATAGTTGGTGCTCAGTTATTTAATAAAATGCCTCCTGTATCACTTTTGTGTTTTTCAGGTAATCATTCCCAGGGACTTTTTTTTCCAGGTCTTCTTTATTAATTAAAAGGGGGGGGGTGCATCATGGCTAGAGCTATACATGATTGAATCAAAGAAAAGACCCCCCCCCCTCCAAAGGAAGGGAAGTAGAAGGAAGGAAGAAAAACCAAGGGAAGTGTGATAAAGAAGGCGTGCAATCCATTCATCTAGAAAGAATATAGGCGTAAATCTATGTCTCTGGCTCAACGGTATTATATTGAGCTTCCCTTTCATTTGCGTTTTGGAGAGTGAGTGTTGGTAACCGCGGGGATTACACAAAGAGGGCGATGAGTAATTTCCATATCCCATGGCAAATGTCTCTACATAAAGTTTAGCTCTAGCTCCGGAGAAACAGACCTGCCATCTATTATCCCACAGGTAAATTACAGACCTCCATCACCCCTACCCATCACCACTGGACAAGGAGAGGATCGGAGACAATCACCTTTACTGGGTAAAACCCAAGATCCCGAGGGCCCTGAATGTAAGGGCAAAAACAAACAACAACAAAAATCTAGAGGGAAGACCTGGAAGGACAAATTGGGAAGGGAAGGGAAAGGTCGGTTAGCTTTGCCTAACAGAAGGGCCCTGGGCTGCCTGTCGGAGCTCCTCAGCCTCTCTGTTACTGTCTTACCGGGCTGCAGAGGGGGCGAGGAAAGACCTGCAGCAGTGGACCCAGCGCGGGGACCCTAGGTGACCTGGGACAAGTGTGGCTGCTGCCCCTGCCTGCCTGGAGGCGGCCCACGCGGGCGAGCTGTTTACAGTTCTCCCAAAGCCGGCCTGCCTGCCGGTATTAGCGGCTTAAGGGCCCTGGTTAAAAATAACGCGAGGAGGAAGATCCCATTATTTTTTTTATGAGGCCACGTTCTTTTTCTTCATGCAAATAAGAGCCCCGTGGGATCTCTTCCTAGGGACCCAGGGCGGCCTGAGCTTAGAGCCACCAGAGAAATGCGGGCCCAATGGGATCTGCCCCTTCTTGAGGGCGCTCTGGACTCCCCAACACAAGCTGCCTCCCGAGCCAGGTCTTCCAGGGCGCTTGTCTGTCATGTTGAAGCCTCAGAAATTAAACGCGCAGCTCACAAGTCCATTAATTTTAGCCTCCCATTAATCTATTTATAAGTGAGCCAGCGCTGGCTCTATAAATACAGTCCTATAAAATTGAACTCCTTCCCATAAATCTTCCAAGTTGTTTATTTACATGTATTCCCTCGCCCTCTAACGAGCCTCATTTAACTTAGGGAAGACCCTGGTGGGGACGGGCGCGCTCACCCTTTGCCAGCCTCCCCGCTGGCACCGTGGGCGCCCGGGGAAGGGAGGGATTGCGGGAGTGGGCCGGGCAGAGGAGGAAAACTCATTTTTCCTTCTTGACTTGGTTTCCTTGTTTCTCTCCCAAACTCACTCTCTCCATATTTCCCATCGCCAGCTCCACGTTGATTTATATCGTCATAAACAGCATTCTTGCAACCGTCCTTCCCTCATAGCTTGGGGTGAGCTCCTTTTTCACTTCCCTGGCAGCCACTATTTTTAAATCAGACCTCATAAATAACCTGCAGGCCGCCTCGGGATGAGGTCAGCGCCACGTCTCTCCGGGCGCACATGCTCAGCTCGCGGCCCTCCTTGCCCCTCCCCAGGTCACCGCCTGGCGCACTCGCACGTTTCCAAAAGGGAC
>NW_006292334.1:1524107-1554504 GCF_000327345.1 Myotis davidii | reverse complement strand
GCTCCCAGGGGCTTATTTCCAGCCCCCGCACGGGCCCGGGGCTCAGCCGCCCTCCCCGCGGGGCTTCTGGCGCGCGCCCTGGGGTCAAGGCGCAGTTTGCGAAGGACTGCGGCGTGGGCAAGCTGTTCGTACGCAGACTGTGGGAGCAGGTTTGTCACACAAGTTCAGCACGTTCCACGCTGGTCAGAGGCGAGCAAGGTCAAGGCCGCAACTTCTTGCCCACTTGTTCGAAACCTATTGGTGCCTGTGCGCTCTGCCTTTTCTCTTCTCTTCCGAGGGCCGGAGCTGTAACTCAGGCGAGAGGCGACCCAACCCAAATAGGGGTCACACCTACTGCCGGGAGAGGCCTTTGCATAAAAATGTTCTTAATTTTTTTTTTTTAAGCAGTGGAATAGCCAATGGACTTAGCAAAGCGTGACCTGCCCAGGCGCGCGGAGGGCAGCTCTGGCAGTCATCTGTGACTGGACCACCAGGTAACGTCCTGGACGTGCCTGCTCACGGGGATGTTAACAAACATTGCCAGGGTGTGGCTGTCAGATGTCATTAGCCAACGCACTTAACCGGGAGGAGGGCACGGTCGGGGCATATGTGCGTCAGGTATTTTGGGGAGGTCAGAGTCTGCCCTGTGTTACAGCCACATGTTCTGAGTTGCACATTTATCGAGTGGCTGGAGTAAAGGATGAGGGCAGTGCAACGTCTCTCCCGGCGCTGGCACATGAGCAATGGGATACAGAGATGTGGGAAGGGAAGCTTGACTGGCACTGGGCATGCAAATCTTTCCGGGGTGGAAATTAGGACCCACATCAGATGGGGTGTACTTCGTAGACCGAGGTGGAGGACCAGTCAACCCAATGAGTTCTAGCGTTCATCATGTGAACCGCGGAGTCCTTAGCTCGAGAACTCTGAGTCCAGATGTGCAATTAGAGGTGGGCAGCTGGGAAACACCCCGTTACAGGAAGGGCCTGAGCTGTTCAAGTGGGCAAAATGAGTGCCAGCGAAATCCGAGTTTCCAAGGAAATAGGATTTTAGATAGTTTATACACAGCGGTGGGTTTTACTGCTAAGCTGTTCTAGGTTTGGAAAGGGGCAGAGAGGGGTTGTACCACATGGTTGGAAAAATCCCAGTCAGTACAAAGAAAACAACCATAAAACCAAATCAAACCTCAGTCCTCCAATAGTCAGCCTCTCCATCTCGTCGCCCCCCACCCCTTCCAGCAACCCTCTTCCCCACAAAAGTGCCAGCACTAACTTGGAGATCAAGGTATCAATCTTGGACCAGGATGAATTTTGTGTACATGTTATCCTCCTAGACCAGTGATGGCGAACCTTTTGAGCTCGGCGTGTCAGCATTTTGAAAAACCCTAACTTAACTCTGGTGCCATGTCACATATAGAAATTTTTTGATGTTTGCAACCATAGCAAAACAAAGATTTATATTTTTGATATTTATTTTATATATTTAAATGCCATTTAACAAAGAAAAATCAACCAAAACAATGAGTTCGTGCGTTCCCTCTGACACGCGTGTCATAGGTTCGCCATCACTGTCCTAGACAAATGATTCTACCAGCAAACTAGGTGAGACCTTTTTTAGTTGGGGTTGTTTACACACACACACACACACACACACACTCCAAACACACACAGAACAAACACACACTATCACAGTGTGGGAACTCCCCAATACCTGCACTAATACAACAACCATATCAAAACATTTACTCATGTGAATTAACTTTGTCATGAGCGTTCCATGTGTTAAGGGACCAAGAAAAGAATTTTTTTTCCCATTTCTTGGGTATTGGGGCTTTTGCTTTCAAGATAGAATTATTTTGGCCAGAGATTCCTAAAGACAGGAAATGTTCACGGTTTGAGGCAGAAGCACAGTTCACTCTTTTTGTGTGGTTTCACACACTTCCCTTTTTGCTATTTTTAGGAGAGGGAGGTATAGAAGTCAGGAGCCCTACCAACAAAATGGGACCCCTGAGTGATTCATTTGCTTTTATGTTCAATCTAAATATTCTTCTCTTCTTCAAAGATGAGGGCCATTCAAGACAATGGGGCCAAATAATCCAAAGAAGGATCAAGCTGATCTGGGTCCCTGTGACCTTTCCCCCTTCCTTTAATTCTCAATAGTGAACATCTGTGTTCCGTGGCCAGTGTCTGAAAGCAATAAAGACAATTAGAGCTTTTTATTTTTTCTTGGGGTAGAGGGGTCTGGGTGCCGGTGTGGAGAGGTGCAAACTTTGTCTATGGTACTGTGTTTGCACGATGAAACTGAGGGAACAGCCACTTGGTACTTTGCAGGGTCTGGGGAATCTAGGGTGGCAGTTACGGGCACTGAGGCTACAGGTAAGTCATATTGCTCCTTTCCTTCTTAGATTGTAGACATGTCTCCTCAATCCTATCATTTGCCACATCTGTACCAGGAAAAGAAGATAATGCCTACTTCACTCCAGCCGTTGCATTTACTTCCAGCTGCGAGGACTGTTCAATGAGGTGCCTGAATACATTCTCCCTCCTTTTTAAGGCTCTTCTCTCTCTTCCACCTAAGAACAAACTAAAATCAAACTAAACCGCAACAATTCGCCAAAACATAAACACCCACTACATGTTAATCAATCGAAGTGTTTCACTTTCCAGTGTGTAAAATGGCAAAACCCACCAATTTTGATGCCACTTGAAAGGGTTAACGTTCTGAAAGAAGATATTACAGATATAACCAATTAGAGACATGTATCTCCAAAACAAATGTTGAGTGCAATAACACGTTTCTCAGTACAAGTTGTCCCCATGGCACTCTGCTGTGGATATTTTGTGATCCAAGGCTAGTTTCTTACAGAGGACATACATCTGATCGTAAATGAGCCACCTATGGGTGCATGAATCATAACAGTTTAAAACTCCTGGGTGATGTTAAAGTTGAAAAAGTTAAACTATGTCTCTGTCTATAACTGTATATCTGTCTCTTGGGATCTCAGTTGCAATGATGATTTGGGAAACCCATCCTCTGTCTTGTCTTGTGTTCTCAAGTTTGTAGAAGGGTATGTCTAAGAGCCAGAGAATGAAACTTTGAAGTGAGGGTAGAGTTTTCCTGTCAGCTGGACACTGGATGTCCTTCCAGCCTGTCATCATTCTAAGGTCTATACAGAAACATAAGTTTGCAGGTGAATTTTTCTACATATAATCCCATATGTGTATAGGCACAGACAGAAGACTCTTTTCATTCATCGTTTCTCCTTGATGCTAAACATGTGTTGGGAATTTTGGAATTCTGACTGCACTCGATCATATTTGTGACTTTGTTCTTACATATACGGTTTAGAAACCTACAAGGTGATAACTAGGTTATTCTCTCTCTCTTTTTTCCCCCCTGTTAATAACTCTGTCCTTCTTCTTTGGCTCTCCCCCACTGATTCCCCCACCCCAGCATTCTGTCAAGCAATAGGCTGTAAAATAGTTATCCAGACCAGCAGCCAGGCAAGTGCCGTTTGAGAGTAATTTCTGCCCCGAGCGTTTAGCCCAGGGCAAAGCAAGCGTGCTCTCTAACTGATCAACCTGGATATTTCATTATTCATTAATTTACTGTTTAACCAAATCCCACTCATTATCAGAGGCAACGCTTGGCAGAGCCCAGCGAACAGTAGCAGTTGGTGTCAGGCGTGGAGAATTGGCCCATTTGATCCTGGGCTGTTTTATTATTCAACACCACTGACTGAGAAAAAGGTCCATGAATAATAAAGAGCCAAAGCGTGTTTGAACTGAGAAGCATGACACAGCCTTACAAAACAGCAGTTAGAAAATTAAAGGCAAGGTGGCCCAGACTTTGCATTTTTTATCTTGGCTGTGGGCACAGACATTTATATCCTACATTGTTTTCGGTGATTTTTTTTTTTTTTTAAGTCCTAAGACAGAAGCATGTGTTTCAGTCAGTCTCACCCTTTCAAAACGGACCATTGAAGAACTGAGGAGCAAACTTACACAGCAAGAAACAAACATGCCTCCAGATGGGAACTTGAAAATGTGATTTCTAACCTTACAATCAGGTCCTTTGTGGCCCTTCTCAGCTATGAGGATGATTTCGGTGATTTTAATTCTCTTATGGATCTGCCATCATTCATACCCTGGGTTGGTTTAATGATATAATTCATGATGCTGATCAAAAGCATGTTAATTTCTTTTTCTATCCAACTGGCCCTTGGACAAGTTTTGGGTCCCTAAGCACATGTCCACAAAGGGCAGATAGTAAAGGCTTTAGGGGTCCTGTAGGTAATATACACAATCTTGTTAATATGAGAAAAGGGCCTGTGAAAATCATAGGGATAGAGAAAGGAGTTTATGCTCCCTCAGAAGCACCTTTTTTTGAGTTTACACAGGCAGTTGTGGTCATGAATTTTTTCAGGCTTTGCTGGGTCTGTAAGTGCACAGTTGAATTAGACACACTTGTTGGATCCATTGACGGTTGGCCTGAAGGTATAACTGTCTTTAGGACTAACCTGTCCTGTTATTCTGTCCACATGTACTTTTTATTCATTGATTTATAGTCCTTGAATAAGTATGATGAGACCCGGAACAGTAATAATAACTGCCTTTTGTATGTTGCCCTCTACCTAGCAGCCCTTTTGTTTTATCCATGCATAGCTTTATTTACTCAGAGAACGAGAGCATATGAGCTATGGCTCTTTCATTTAGATGGGTGATAGCTGTGTAGGAAAAAGTTTCTAGGGACCAATAAAGTCCACATGGGCTGCCCATCCCCATAATATATATATATTACATATGTATATGTTACAGTTATGTATTACATATTGTAAAAAGTCTTCCAGGATTCTTTAGAGCTTAGTCAGGATAGAACTGCCTTGGTGCTAAGATACTGAGAGTGACACATGGAAGGCCCTGTCCAAAGGTGGTGGTTGTGAGATCAAACTTCAAATGGTTTTTAATGTTGAAATCTATAAACAAAGGTTGAAAGCATTAGGGGGAGGCTTGGCTTATTCTTACCTCAGGACAGTCTCTTGCCTGCCTTGAATGCATTTGGAAATTGTCAATATGTTGAGTTTAAAATGGGACAGACTCCTAGTATGGAAAAGCTCTTGTAACATGATCAACCTGACTCCTTCATTTTACAGATGCTTAGAAGATGGCTGGTCCAGCCTTATTCATGAAGCTCCTGCTAGACCTGCAGTTAGAACTTTAGTTCCAGAGTGCTCTTTTCCTCTACAAAAGAGCTTAGGAATTTGGTTGTTATTTTAATACTAGTGTTCCGGTGCACGGATTTGTGCACATTGAAGGAAATTAATTAGAAGAAATATTTTAATGTTGCTATTTGTGTCTTGCTAATGGAAAAAAAAAGATAAGATTCTACCAAGTCTCTTATCTACCCACTCCAGGACTTGTGTGAGGATCACATGAGATGAGGCACGGGAAAACGCTTCACAGATATCTGGTTAAACTGTAAAATGTTTGCACCTGGCTAAAAAGCAAGTTGGGTTCCAGAGCTGAAGAAACTCCAAGGAGGCCAGTCACTAGGGAGAGGAAGCCTGGCGTTGCTATGTGACATCATCACCTGGCACCCACAGCAACTGTTTCTGGGCTTGGCTGTGCTGTGAGCCGCATTTTGTGCCATGGGGTGTTGGCAGTGTTGGCTGCGATTTGTTGGGGTGTCACTCCGGGCTTGTGGCGGGGCCTGTCCCACTTGGGAGAAGCCAGGTGTTGGTTTGTCAGTGCCAAGTCCGTGGTGCCATGTGGGGGAGAGGGGATCCTGCAGCCTGGCCTGTGCCCTTTTGCAGTCTGGGACCCCTTGGGGGATGTCTGCCTGCTGGCTTAGGTCCAACCCAGGGATCGGACCTAAGCCAGCACTCAGACATCCCTCTCACAGTCTAGGACCCCTTGCTCCTTACTGCTTATCTGCCATGGAGGTGGGAGAGGCTCCTGCCACCACTGCTGCACTCACTAGCTGTGAGCCTGGCTTCTGGCTGATTTGTGAGGGGTAGGAGCACCACTCAACCAGAAGCTGGGTTCGCTGCTCCTTAGCGGCCAGGGGAGGGGCCGTGGGAAGTTGAGGTGCCTTGATCGCATCATTCCACCTCAGTGGAGGTGCCGGGACTGCACCGCCCCCTCTCCCATTGCCTCTGTGGAAGGTGCAAAGTGCGGGACCAGGACCACACAACCCCCTCTCCTGCCACCTATGCAGCTACCTCTGTGGAGGGCACGACACCAGGACCAGACCGTGCTGCTGCCTCTCCCACCCTCTCTGCAGAAGAGGGGGTGCTGGGATTGCCATGGCTGGCCTGGTGGTGCAGGCTTGCTGGCCTTGCCCCTGTCCACTGGTCTTTCCAGAAGGTCGTTCTGCCGTCCAGTCTAATTAGCATATTAACTTTTTATTATATAGTATATATGTTAGTGTGGAATCTTTTTCTGCATATCTTTCAGTAGTTTTAATAACAGGCCTTAAAAACTTCTGATCTCATAGGACTAAAGTATAGTATTTTAAAAATGAGATCCATTACAACAAATTCTTTTTGGCATCACTGATTTTGGCATAAATTATAAGCATAGGGTGAAAATTGTTCCTCCAACTTATTTGGGATTGGAGGGTCAGGATAATAAGATAAAGAACTCCATTGTTTTCTTTCCTAATATAATGCACCAGGTTGTTTAGTTATTATAAATAAGAGTATAAGTTAACATAACTGTGACCATGATTGAAATTTTATAGACAATGCTTTCTCCGAGCATGCCAGTCCTCATGCAATCATGAAACCATGAGTATGACTACTTATGAAAAACTCCAAAAGTGAAGAAAATTAGACAATATAAGGCAGTTCATCCACTTGAGAATCACAAGGCTCTAATTCTTCCCTTTCAGCTTTGTTTCACATTGAGATATTTAATCTTATTCTCCAATGAAGTGTGATTTAGGACTCCTAAGATTCTTTGAGGCCCCTTTAAATTCTTGGGACTTAGAACTTCAAAGGGTCTGGAAGAACAGCGTGTGGGAGGAACTGGTCCTCATAGTCCTGGAGAAGAGACACTCTATTGGAAATCGGGAAGGGGAAGAAATCTTAGCATTTTTCTGGGATCGATGTATCATAGGAATAAACAAGCTTAGTGTAATGATCACCTCATCTGGGAGAAATTTCTTTCCTAACTCTTTTTACCTCCTGTTATAATTAATCTTTTTAAAATCTCTTGCCATGATTCTCAACCCTGGCTGCACATTAAAATCACCTAGAGGGAGTTTAAAAAATACTGATGTCCGAGCCACATCCTCTGGTTTATTTAATCTGAGACACTGGTATTGCTCCAGAAGATCCCCAGGTGATTCTAATGTACAACTGGTATGACAGATCAATGCCTATGTTCTCAGAGCACTTTCTTCATAATATGTCACTTACCCTTCTATTATTAAGTATCTCCCTGGCCACTTCAATTATAAATATTAAGTGTAAAGACCATGTCTTAACCAGCTTATGTAAAATGTGGCTTGTAGTAGTTGTTCATTCACCCAATAGATTCTTACTGAACAGTTACTAAGTTGTAGAATCTGGGGCTACATTAGTAATAAGACAGACTTGGATTTTTTTTTGACTTTGTGAAATTTATAGTCTTTTATCCTTGAAGGCAAGTATATTGATCCTGAATTTGTGAATCTATCTAGGGTTAGCTGGTAGCTGGCCAAGAGGCATGTTAGTACAACATAATTGTTGAGTGCCTCTTACTAGTATGTTCCAGACATTGTTCTAGGTCCTGGCTGCATTAGGACAGATGAACCAGGCTGGTTTGGGCAGACTGTTTTATTCGCCCTTTGGATTGGCCCATCCTGTGATTAATAAATCCTGTACATTTGTGACAATTTTATTTAAAACCCACTTAGGTGCACAATGAATTTCAGATTTGCAAAATCTAAAAGGTTTCTACAAATTACTAAAATACCTTATGGTTTTAATCCCTAATGCTGCACTCTAGATGATAAGTGGGATGAGTAAGTATTTACAGATGGCTTTCATTTCTTTTACTGTCATTTCACCTTGAGTTAGGACACAGTATATTTTCCAGGTAATCAGAAATTAGACATTTATATCTGGATATTTTAATATGGTATGCCTCATCAACATTTCCTTCTAAGTCAAAGACAAGTATTTATTATATAGATTAAATAATTATAAACTATTTGCATTTCACTTTATGAAATACTTTCATTTATTTAGGTAACATCATTTAATTTGATCCTTGCAACAAATCTGAGATGTAAGATGAGTACTAAAGCCCCTCTCTTGATTTTACAGGTGAAGAAACCTAGGCTCTGGTTGGGACCCAAGCTCACCTTGCAAGAAAGTGGTGGAGCAGATTCAGTTCTGTGCTCTTTCTATGCTCCATACTGCTGTACAGTAAGTATGTATCCATACGTATCAGAGAAATGCAGACATACTAAGTTTTGTTACAGTACTTGAAATGCAAAAACAACAAATGTAGCATATTAATGAATACATAACATGATATATTTTTAATAGCTTACAATTTATATCAACTAGACAAAGATGTGCATACATATGTGAGAAGTTTGAACTATACAATATTTAAAAGGATTCAACTTATTTCAAATATATAGAACAAGTGGACTTGCGGTAATGAAAGATTCTTTTTAGAAGTCCTTACAATGCTAACTTGGATTAATACCTAAGGTTGCTTTGTAATTATACTCTCAATTATTTGTATGTAAATGGTTGCTCCTAAATGCTTGAGGATACTAAAAACAGTGTATCCTCTTAAGTAGTTGATGCACTCTCCCTATAATCTTTATTTACACGAGTAATTTGTTCAGCAAGTCTTTTCTCCATTGATATGGTAAAGGCAAACTTCTGCTTAGCCAGATCTTTGTTAGATCAGAAATTCTGATTTAAGTGAGTCCGAATTAATGAGGTTTTACTTTATTTGCAATTTAATAACTTTTTGCACCATATATCTGCTTTTACATATATATATGAAAATATATGATTTTATACATTTAAAAATATTCTGCAGAGCTACTAACTTGGTTTATCAATGAACCTGAGACGTTTCAAATTATTTTATAGCTTCTTAGCATAGATTTGCCTTAGTCCATCTGTAGCAGTGGAGGGAAAAATTCTGTTTCCTTAAGTCCTTTTATGAGGGTGCCAAAAGGTATAAAAATATGAAGCCATTTAATAGCCAGGCTCTTTGAAAGTACGAAGCATGCACAGTGTGCATGCTAAGTTTAATCACACTGATGGATTTCCATGTAATGTCTCAATTCCAGACTCCCTCATTAGTGCAGTCAATCTTGAAGTTCTCCCCGGTGAGTGAAGGGTGAAGGTGACTTCAACAATGACGAGAGGATGGCTGGGTATTGCCAACACCCAGAAAAAGGCAGTGGGAAAGATCTCTACCATATGAGCCTATAATCCTAGCTGTGGTCAATGTGTTGAAAGCTTTATATTTCCTGACCACAGGATCTTTCTATAAAATGAACAGGGAGGAGGGATATTCCCAGGATTAGCCAGCTGGCTATTTCTATATGCTTATTAAAATTTCTGGAAGAAATGGTGGGGCCTTTAAACCCTTTTAAAATACATCCGCTTGAGAAATCATAAGCTTTCCCTTTACCCAAACTATTTAGTGCAAGAGGGCTGGATAAAATATTTCCAAACTTAAATTTGGACAGTTGCAGCAAAGAAATGGGAATATAGAAAATGGTGGTAAAAACAGCAGTAGTAGCAGAAGCAAGGAAAGAATCCAGATGTCACCTCGTAGGAAATCTTTTTCTCCTCTAAGGACCCGCAGGTCAGGCTTTCTAATTTTGGACAAAACAGTTTCATTTCATCCCATGCAGGGTGCAGGAGCAGCCTCATCTTTTGGAGGCTGCATTTGGAACCTGCTGCCTCTTTGTATTCAGTATCCACATGCTAGTCCCTTTGCTCGCTGAGGGAATCCCTGAACAATAGTGGCATTAAGGAAAGCAAAGCACAGGCAATGTATTTGGCTCTTTGTTTAGGGAAGAAAAACAAGCAACTTAACACTTAGCGTCCAGCAGAAGACACTGGGTCATCATCAGGCATACTGTAGAAGCAGCATTAAAGTTGGGTTCATTATATAAGAAATACTCAGTGTGTTGTCAGAACTGTCCAGACCCACGGATATTCTGTCTTTTAGTGTTGTTGTTGGTCTTGTTCTTCTTCTTTTTCTTCTGGAACATTTATAAGTGAAACCAAGAAAAGTTTTCTCTCCCTCTGTCTGTTTGCCTATCTATCTGTCTATCTATGTGTCTATCTATGTATCTATCTATGTATCTATGTATCTATGTATCTATGTATCTATCTATCTATCTATCTATCTATCTATCTATCTATCTATCATCAACTATCTATCTACCTATCTATCATCTCTCTCTCCATATATGCACATATAATCTATTTATATAAATATGTGTAGACAGATATAGATATAGATATATAATACATTCTTCTCCATTTTCATCTTCCTTAACCAAATCTTCATTTTCAAAGGTAGGGCTCCTAGGATATACATAGAGAAAATCTATGTATATTTTGGTATTTTAAAATGTTACCATTCCATTTGAGATACTATGTCTTCTTTTTTAAGAAAACAACAACAACACATTTTTATTGATTTCAAAGAGGAAGGAAAAAGGTTAGAGAGATAGAAACATCAATGATGAGAGAGAATCATTAATCAACTGCCTCCTGCACGCAGGAGGATCAAGCCCACAACTAGGGCATGTGCCCTTGACTGGAATCAAACCCGGGACCCTTCAGTCCACAGGCCAATGCTCTATCCACTGAGCCAAACCAGCTAGGGCCACTATGTCTTCTTTTAATTGGTATATTCAAAACCAGTCCATAAGCATGCATATTAGTTTGGGCCTTAAGCAAACTCAAAGGAAAATCTTTTGTTGAAAAGTATAATGAAAACAATGGTTTATATTTGTTTAGCTTTTTACAGTTTATAGTGTGTTTTACACATTTAGTTACATTTAATCCTCCACAAACTCTAGGAAATACTGTGGGTCACAGGGAGTTGTTTGAATAAAGGGAGGATGGAGAAAGTTAATAGGTTCTTCCAATGATAAGCAATGAAGAGATTTTCAGCTGATTCTTGGGAAGTCTTCTAGACTTCACATTGGCAATAGACATCCTGCCAGACTAGAGTCCTCTAAATGGTAATACAAAATGCACAGTTATCAGTTTGGAGCTATTTAGGTGAATAATGAAAGAATGAATTAGATGATTTTAAAGTGTGTGTGTGTGTGTGTGTGTGTGTGTGTCCAATCATCTAGTACCTAAGGAGGGTTTTTATGTCCAGGTCAAGGGTAGTGGTACAGGAGAAAGAAAGGGTACTGATTTTTGAGACATATCATGGTTTTCTGGCCTCTAACCATCAGGACTGTGAAGCATAGAAATACAAAAAATAAGTTAAATGATTGTCCAAAGTAGGAAGGATTGAAGGCAGATAAGGATAGAAAGGAAAGCAAGATAGAAAGCCAGAAGAAATAAAGGAAAGATTGGATTAAGGGATGAGCAAGTGAGTGAAATGGCTAGTAATAACACTGCTCTTTCTTACTAAAAGCCTGATCTTTAGGACTCTGAAATATTATGTTTAGATTAGAGTCAGCCAGACATTTAAGTAAGACTCTGAGACATAAGAAGACTGTCTTTCTTCCTCCCAAATATCTCTTCTGCTTGATGTTTTCTTGACATCCGGCAGTTTTCTCATTCTTTATTATAAATTAAGTATTTTAAAACACAAATATACGGGTAAAACAGTACATAGTATAAATTATTTTTAGTCAAAGTATAAAGGATAATTTCAGCTTATTTTCTGTTTGGGTTTAGGTTAAGTAAATAAAATGTTCTTTGTGTTTTCCATAATGGGATGGAGTTGCTACTGAATCCCACTCTCTTAACCAGTTCCATGTGCCCACCCCCCATGTGATAGATGTCACTGGTGTTGTCATTATGCACTTTGACATCTTGTAAAAAATACACAATCTGAATATGTTCACAAGGAGACATCATACAAACCTAAATTTAGGGACATTATACAAAACAAGTGGCCTGTCTGAATATCACTGTTGAGAAATACAAAGCATGGCCAAAGAACTGTTTCAGATTACATAAGACTAAAGAGACATGCAACCAGAAGAAATTTATGATCCTTATTAGAACCTGGATCAAAGAAAAACGTGTTATTTTAAGGATTTACTGGGGGAAATTGGTGAAATTTAAATATGATCAATATATCAGAAAATAGTTTGCATCTATGTTCAGTTTTGTGATTTGATAACCGTACTGTGATAAAGGGCGTGATGTGTGCAACTTGTTCTCAAGTAGTTTAGGAGAGAGAGGGAGGAAAGAAGTTAAATATAATAAAATACAGAATCTGGGTGAATACAAAAGTTATTTTATTCTTGCAGAACTTGTGTAAGTTGGATAATATTTCTACATAAAAAAGGTTTCTAAAAGGTGGAGAAAGCATTTTCTTTTTACAGAGGATTTTTTTTTCTGCTGAAGAGGGGAAAATCAATTTATGCATCAGTTCTATAACTGATAACTTAGCAGCTCTCACTGATAAATAAGCTTAGATAACGTCATATTTCTTGACATAAAATGCAAAATGCTAGTCATTTTTGAAGGTCCAGTTTGGTCAGACGGCATAGTTTACACATGTGTTATATATGAGATAATAGTATGTCCTCAGCATGAAGGAATAAGTATTGTAAGATATATTCACACAGAACTAGGCCTAGGTTAGACATCATTTTGTTTAACATGCTTACCTGATCATAAAGATCTTATTTAAAAACCTAATTTGGGACATTTTGGTAGACTTTTCTCTCTTTAAAAATGGTGACATGGAGTTGTTGAAAATATTTATCAACATTCTTTAAAAGGTAAAGAAATTAACAATTAAGTGCTTATTATACAATGAAATACTGTATTTACTAAATCATTGATTTAAACACAGCTGTAGAAAAAAACAAACTCTAAGTAATATTTGGAAATAACGATATTCCAGTTCTGTGGTCTCTCTATATTTCTTCCCACCACATCCACGGGAAACAGCCGGCACGGCTTGGAAAACATCTGTGCCCTGCCCCAGGTCCAGCCACTTGCTTTTTCTATCACCTGGTGTCCCATTGATCCATGTCCCATGTTGATGCTTTACTATTACAGAGGCCCTTATAGGCCTGGTTGCTTATTTGTCTCAGGGCCTATATACGAATTATGGAGAATTCTTACTCTATCTACTACAACAAAGTTTAGCATTTGAAGTGCAAACTCCTATGTACTTTAGCTATTTGCTTTCTAGCTCCTGCTACATGGATTCATGGTAATCCTGGAAATGTGACTAGCCTCCCATTTGGTACTTGTTCAGTTCTTCTACAGCTGCTTAGAAATAAATCTCTCTCCTTTGCAGTAACCATGGAGAGGTTTTGAAGATCCTATTGGATTCTAGGGGTGGGAAATGGAACAAAGTTCAGGCTGAGCACTAGTTAAAAAAAACCACATGAAAAAACATCTTCCCCACTACTCAGAAGTCATTTACTTTATTGTTACTTCCTGTGTGTTGCCATCAGCGACCCCCCATGACATCAGCAGCCCTTGGTTAAAAGCTGTTCACTGGTTGCCTTGACAGGCTTTTGCTCTCTGTTTCATGCCCTCTTAAATATGTCCTGTATATGCCTCCCAGTGATTTCAGTGGGTTTTCACATGACATAGGTCCTAGATCCAAATTTTAATTTTAAAAAGCATGCCTCTTTTTAAAAACCAGCAGTCTTAGAATTGAGCTATTGGAAAAAAAGTTGCCAATGCACAGAATCTATGGGACCCCCTGACAATATTTACTGTCAAATTTCCTCCATAACATAGGCAGCTGGAGAGTAGGATGACAGTGGGAGTTTTGGGGTTGGGAAGGGGAAATGCAGGGGTTTTCTGCCTGTGTATAAACTTCCTGATCCTCCCTTGTTCCTGGAGAACTAAAGGCTGTACAACTGTCCAAACATCCACCAGAGAGTGATTTCTGTCATACCTGAATTAGCTTGGTACCAGATCAGTCAGAACACAGCTTCTAGCAGGAACTCACAAATATGGGCCAGCCACACAGTAAGAAGATTTTTCCTTCAGCAGCAGCAGTTCCTTAGGGTTTCCATAAACATAGCCCCCTATCAGGTTGGCTTACAGATTGCCATAGTGTTTACAGATTGTCCTGAAAATGAGATGTCGTGTATGTGGGGATCCCAGGGTGCACTTCCTGAAACGAATTCAATATGAAAAATTAAAGTGATATGGGATGTTAGTACAAGTCAAAAACCTATGCAGAATTGTAGATGAAAGGAAGTTAGTACTGTAAATTATGTTATCGCGGATGGGGAACATTTATATCAATCATTAGGGATGGGGGATGAATTTATATAGAGGTAATTGATGAGCCACATTAAAGAAAAGCTGATGGAGATAATAAGCGAGTAGAGAAAAATACACCGGGCGCTTGGGCCTGAAGCTGTTCTCCGGGTCACAGTAGCTAACACCGAGGAAATTATTTTTAACTGGATATGTAAGAAAATGCTGAGTACCTCTTCCTCTAGACATCCCTGAACATCCTAAGTCATTACAGGTGCTAAAGCCATGTAAGGATTTTAAAGTACCACTTACAGATTCCAGAAGAGAAGGCCTGTGTGGTCTGCTTTACTGCAAGCACAGTAAAAATTAGTGGGCCCTGTTTATTCATTCCTAATCTGGTGGCAGAGATGTATCTTAATTCTTCGTGTGTTTTAAGAGCTGCTGCTATTATTTGTTGGGAAGTTTTCCCTCCCTCCTCCCCCATTAAATCTTTATTCCAGGAGTTGTGTTTATTTGGCACTAAGTTAAAAGGAGAGGATGTTGTTAAAAGAAGGGACCACTTTACTGTTTCTATTAACACAACATCGCAGTACCTGCTGCTACTAAAATCCAATTGATTCAGTCTCTGAAGTCTGTCATCAAAGGGTAATTTGGGAACTATTAGAATTCCCAGATATAATTTTTAATGTAAAAATATATGTCATGGTAAAATACTTAAAATGTTGTACAGCATATTTCCTTTCTCTAGATTTTTGGTATTACGATATTAATCATATCATATTTTAATTTCATTTTTGTATGATATTCATAGATTGCTTTAGAGCTTGTATCCTAGAGGTACAAATGCATTCAAAAAAGAGGAAAACTGTTGGCAAAGTGTTCTGTGTGTCTACGCTGACATGTATACATAGGAGCATTTTAAAATTGGAGTAGATGATGAGCAATATCTGAAGTCCCAGAAGATTAAAGTGGTTAATAAGGATGTATCTGGCCATATTTTAAAACTGAAGTACAAAGCACAAAACATAAATGTAATGGAATCTAAAGAATTTCCTCGAAAATTCATATTTTGAAACTTTATCCCCCTTATTCGGAGGTGGGGTCTTTGGAAGGTAATCAGGATTAGATGAGATCATGTGGTGGGAATGCATCTAGTGAGATTAATGCCCTTATAAGAGTCATGAGAGAGCTTGCTTCCTTTCTCTGCTCTTGGCCATGTGAGGGTATAAGGACACGTTGTCAGCAGTCTACAACTTGGAAGAGAGCTTTACCAGAACTCAACAATGCTAGCACCCTAATTTTAGACTTCCAGCCTTCAGAACTGTGCTAAATAGCCTTGGCCAGTGTAGTTCCATTGGTTGCATCACATGCACAGAAAAGTTTTGCACGAAAGTCACTGGTTCAATTCCTGGTCAGGGCTCTTGCCCAGGTTGTGGGTTCAGGTGCATGCGGGAGGCAACTGATCGATATTTTTTTCTCTCACAATGATGTGTCTCTCTTTCCCCCTCTCCCTTTCCCTCTCTCTCTCTCTCCCTCTCTCTCTCTCTCTCTCTCTCTCAAGTCAATAACATATTTAAAGAAAAAGAACTGTGAGAAATACATTCCTGTTGTTAATAAGCCACACAGTCCATGTTATTTTTGTTACAGCAGATTGAGCTAAGAAGCTTCCTGAGATAACTCCTTTACTTTTAAACCTGGAATCCAACTTGATGTTTTCTTCTAGTTTGGGCAAATTTATACTGAGGACATTGTATCTCACCAGCCCTCACTTAACTGCTCATTTAAGGTCCTCAGGAAGACCGCCTCTGGTATTGGCCGATTTGATCTCAACCTGAGTTTTGGATGTCCTGGGAATACTGCAATTTAAAGCTGGTGTGATTTTTGAGGACAACTGAGAGTCAGGTAAGTGCTGTGGTTTGTTGGCTGCTCCTCTCGTTACAGGTATTCTGGCAATAATGCCCTGGAATCGCTGGATAGAGAACCATTTTATGATTATTGAGGTAAGAGGCTATATTTTTCAATTTTTTAAAAAATATGTTTTTCCTAATTTTAGAAAGAGGATGAGGAAGAGAGAGAGAGAGAGAGAGAGAGAGAGAGAGAGAGAGAGAGAGAAAGAGAGAGAGAGAGAAACATCAACGTGAGAAAGAAACATCAATTGGCTGCCTCCTGTTTGCACCCCTATCTGAACCTGAAACCTGGGCATGTGCACTGACTGGGGATCAAACTGTGACCTCTCAGTGCATGGGATGATGCTCTTACCAACTGAGTCAGTCACATGGGCCAGGGAAAAGGCTATACTGTATTTGACGTAAGTTTGGGTGGATCTTACATTGATTTGCCTGTCATCTCTTTTCTTTTCTTTGCAAAGGCTTTTAATGGTAGTGCAAAATAGTACGACTTGTTTTTCTGAAGAAAGAAGTTTCCTTTCATTTAGCCATCTACATAATAGTTTGCTCCTGGTGCATCTGAAATGGGCTCTGCAAATTGGGCTCCTCTGAAGCTTGATGTAGGGGCTGCTGAACTCATGGCTACTCCAAAGATTTTCATGGCCCCATGTTTGCCCTTTCCTATCTATTCTCATGTTCAAACAGTTAGGGGATGTTCAAACATTCTTGAAATTATGACTTCATTTATTTACTTTGCTCACCAAGGAAGTCTTGTATAGGAATTCAACTTATTGTAATAGGAAAAGAATGCCTGTTACAGGTCAAGGATTATGCACAAAATGAGGACATGATAAAAGGGAGGAATTGCTGCATCCATGAGGTAATCAGAGAGCAATAAGAAACAGCAAAAACTAGATACTGTTATGGTATAATGTGTAGTTTTATTTCTGTAATATGATAATTTTGGAGAGAGTATAGACTGAGCCTTGTGATTGTGATATCAGTATTCTTATCAGAAAATGGGACCGTAACCTTGCTTGCAGAGACGACCTTCCCATGAGAACATGCTTCCCATAAAAGATTTATTTTATCCCTCTCCAGAAGAAAAGAGGAACTACAAGAAGTGCCTGGTGCAGAGCCCCAATTCCTACTTCATGAATATGAAATTCCCCGGGTGCTATAAAGCCATCACTGCCAGTGGCCATGCACAAGGGCAATTTTGTGTGCTGGCTGCTCCACTGTGCTCTCTCAGCTTCCAGAACGAAAAGCAAGAAGCAGCACTAAAAGCTCCTGAATGAAGATGTGTGGGAGACCTTTGCAATAAACATTTGGGCTAAAATGGGGCCACAATATTTACATTTTAGTGACATTATAGAAATTAAGTGGTTATCTGAAAGAGCAATAATATGTGATTACTAAGTATAATTAAACTCCTGAGAAACACAAAACAAATCACTGTTTTAATTCCAAGCTATGAAAATAATGAAACAACTTATTAGAGATTATTTCTATCAGTTTGAGAAGAAACCGAGATCAATGGTTAGGATACTGGGCACCAATGCTGGTTCTGTGACCTTGTATAGCTCTCCTTACCTCCTTGGACCTTAGTTTCTTCATCTATAAAATAAGAGAGCTAGGGTAGACCAGTTGGACTTTATGAACCCTTTCAATTCTGTGACTCCATGTCTTACAAAGACATTTTAAGAAATAATCACCCGACCTTCTTTATTTTAAAATTCTCCTGTTGGGTGTGTACCCAGATGACAGGGCCCCCTTTATGAGCAGGAAGGATGGTTATGGCAGGTTTTCATTTTCTATGAGACTATCAGAACTTCTGGAACAATAATGGAGTCTGGAATTGCTCTGCATAAAAGTGTATGAAATTATCAGCAGAATAGAAGGGAAATGCAGCAGGTGAGATCTGAGATATAAAAATAATTTTCCTATTACAAAGTAGTTTTCTTTCTTTAAATGGCATGCAGGGCTAATCCACCCAATATTCATGCTGGTTATTCATCTGGTAATTCATTTCTTTGCAAATCACTTCATACTATATTATTATTGTGATAGATTTTTCTCTATCTGGAGCTTTCCAAAGTGGTGTAACACCCAAAGCAAAGTTGCTTCTGTTGATGATGCATGTGACTGTGCACACAGTTTAGAACTCCAGACCAGCGGCACTTCATGAAACATAACATCCAAAAGACTCATAAAAATCATGAACTTTAAAAGTCTTGACTAAGTTTGCAAGAGAAATGGGGGTAAAGCCACTCAAGTATCTCAGGATGAGCCAGCCACAATGCCTGTGAGGAACTGGCATTCATGTAACCCTAAGAATGTAAATTGAATAATAATTCTGTAGACTTTAAAGCCACAGAAGATGCCTGGGGTCAATATTAAATGCAGGAAAAAATATACTGTTATAGAAACTTGAAGACTGTCAGATTTCCAAGGCTTTCTCTACATAGAAAAATTCTGTTGAGCACAGGCATGATACATTATACATGCAGACATTCTAGGGGTTTATGGGTGGTGGTAGAGGGAGTAATTATGGACTGCTGCTCAGAGAATAGGCAAGAGGGAAGACAGAACTGCATTTTAATGCCACAACATTTCAAAGACAAGCTGAAACATTTTTAGGAAGGGAAGAAGCTGAGCAGGAAAATGCAGAGCTGTCTCCAAAGAGATTTGTTCAGAGCGGAGAGTCTTCCAGATCATTCTCTGGAAAGTGGTCTTAGAGTTAGAAAAAAAATCATTGAAGACCCGGAGCTTAAATTTCATTTCCAGAAACTGTCATTTCCAGACTTCACTTTGCTGTGTTTGCTTTCTCTCTTCTTAAGAAAAGATAATTAGGCCTGGCTATTTATTCCTCTTCAGAACATTTCTTTAATTTATAAAATTAAAAAATGTATTTCTTTAGTTCCAAATTACTTGTATTCCAAAGTCATTAGGTCAGGCCTATTTCAGTCAATATCTATGTAATTCAATTTAACTCAGAAACACGGTCTACAACTCTCAATGTGTGTGTAAATATTGGAACGTGCAGGAATTATCCTTGTTACTAAGCTAGTTAGACACCACATATCACACTTCTGGCATCCTTGTAGAGACAGCACTTCTCCACTCGTGAAATCTGGGATATAAATGAAAAGTTTGGTAAGACTTTTCCCTGACTTAAACAAAAAGAGAGATGAGCAGCCTTGTGTAGTGAAAAAGAATGATACGGGAGTCAATCAGGCCTGTCTGGCTCTATCACTTACTAATTATTTGGTCTTGAGGAAAGTTGCTTAAAACCCAAGCTTCAGCTTTCTCATATGCAAAATGGATTTATAATATTTACTTGATATGAATATTCCAACATGAGTAGGCAGTGTAAACCATTTAGCAAAATGCCTGGCAAATTACAGAATCCATACTAGTTTAGGTAATCCTCCCTCCTCCAATTCCTCCCTCCCTCCCTTCCTCCCTCCCCTCAATTGCACTCACATTAAAGGAGATGTGTACTAGAAGTTATGTGCATCAGCAAGGGTTGAACCACTTTGTGTATTAGCAATGCAGCTATATTTGGCTCTGAAGTGTCCATTCCCCTTTTGGTGGGCAGAGCTCCTAACATCTCCCTTTTTGTGTGTGTTTTATTAGTGCCTGCTTCTTTTAGTTTTCTTCATTAGGACCACAGATCTCTGTCTTGAGGAGGGTAAACTAATTCAATTCTTGTTGATTATGGCTTATAAGTAACCGTGGACTACTCTTTCTAACTGGCCTTCAATTAGTGGTTGAGAGGGATAATATAGAATCCACCACTGGCTAAGCCATATCCTTTTCTTGTACATTTCCTCCACTTAAACTTCAATATTTCTGTTCCACTCTGTTATCTAACTCATTGAATTGAAGATTTTATTAGTCCTTTATATACCTTTGATATTAATAATTATATTATTAATATTAATACATATATGTACTTTTAAAAGTGATAATATCTATAAAATTATACATTGGTACCATTTTTTTTTTTTTTTACTTATATGTCTTGTTTCCTCTTTTAAACAAAGGCCCCTGGCATTTGATTTGGCAATAGGTCAGGGGAATAACACCTCACTGAGGCTGGGAGTCTCCTGAACTGATGTCAGTTATGATGAGACCTTTTTACTTTCATCAACAGATTGCCCCCAACATAGCTTAAGACTGGAGGCCTTCAATATAAACCTGATTGACATAATCCGGTCATGAAACATACAGTTTGAGTATGGAGCCAATGCTATACTTGAAATGTATGCTTTTTGCTGTTTAATTTTTTATTTTTACTAGATATTTTAAAGGGATAGTGACACATGAAGTGATTAAGGGATGCATCCTGTTGACCATAATAGGCCAACCCTCTGGGACAACCTGAGGCCATGACCTGCCCCTAGGGTGTGTAATTGTATTCTGTAATCTGCTGGTAGACATTAGTCTGTCCCCCTCTTATAGACGCCATAGGACTTGACTCTGCTTGTTATCTTGGTTAGTGACCCCAAGTGAAAGGAGTGCGGGACTGGGAGGTACAAAACCAGGGAAAAGGGAAAGCCAATCAAAAGGTCTTTATGAAAGTACTCATGACTGCACAATCTAGGTGAGAGAAGGCCATGCATGCCCGACCCTGCTGGTCCTGAGTTGTTGGTGGGGTGTGCTAATTGCTGCACACTTCCAGGTGCGCTCATGCTCCGGAGTGGCTGCATGTTTCCACGGCAGCCCTCCTGGTGCAGCTGGAAGCGGCTCTTCCTGGTCACACGGGGAACATCTGAGGGGGAAAATGTCCTGGAAAGGCCTAAGTATCTAATTCAGTACTGCTTTTTCCCTTCCAGACCCTTGAAGGACCTAGATTCCTTGGGAACCTTTCTAGTTTGGTGAGAAACTGAAAACTTTTGACTTCACTCTACAGTAAGTCAGTAGCTTCAACTTCTTTAACTTAGTGTCTCTTTAGAACAAAGCCTGAGACAAAACTTGGACGGAAGTAGTTTATTTGGGTATTTTTTCACTCACGGAGCTAGAGTGCAGGAGAGGGAGTTGATACAGAGAACAGGGAGAGCGAATTCAAGGATGCAATAGGATGCATTATTGTTTGGTCACCCTGGAGGGCACTGGGGCTTGATCCTGCGGGGACTTTTGAGGAGCCATATGAAATGTGATCTCTTTCGTTTGCCACCAGGCTTGGGGCACAGGGCTAGGAGAGGCAGAGAATGGATTTTAACCCAGGTCTGTGTGACTTCCAAGGCCTTCCACTTAACTACCAGGCTATAATGCTTTGCCTGTAATTGCATATGTTTCTCAGGACAATCGCATGCCTATTCAAAACCCACCAGTCTGGAAGATAGAAGGTAGGTAAGAGCAAAATTATCATACATTCCTAGTTACCAGGCATAGATTTGAATCTCTAGTGGAATTTTTTGTAGAGTGTTGTGTCATTACGTCTATTCAATTCTATCCATCATTAGACTGCTACTAGGATTTAAGATGATAACAAGTAGATTTTCCTGCCAGACTAGTAACTAGTTCCCAGACTAGTAACAGCAAATGAAATAGTTATGGTCTCTTGAAGGAAAGCATTACTTGTCATATGCATTGTCATTGTGTTCATGGAAAACAATTAGGGAATCTAATGCCTAGGGATATATTTGTCATTCTAATGACTTAATAGTATATGAGATATTATACATCTTGGACAGTTTTTCTGTAAAGAGAATGAATGCCACCGTCAAAATAATATTTTGCTTAATCATAACATTGCTGATATTTCTGAGATTGTCTAAGTGTGTCTGTGGCTACAGTGTTTATGTTGTAGGCAAGCTTCATCATATGTGGATGGTGCTTTTTGATGTTAGCAGGGAAGTTGTTTATCTATCGCTACAACTGCTTAGGACCTGCTTAACCAAAATTACAAAGGAGCAATGCTTGTCTTTAACGGCTTAAGCTTCTTTTTGGAACTGGTCTTCCTTTTCTCCACGCTCTTAGACGTCAAGTGCCTCTATTCAGTCAGAAAGGCTTTGCTCTCTCTCATATGGATAGTTCAGGATGGACTTAAGTCAACATGCTGGTGTTTGCTACCTTTTGGCCCTCTTTGTTCCACTCTTCCGCTTCAACAACCCTGAAGTACCCACAGTGGCTTACGCCCAGCATGCTGGCTCTGCTTTTTGCTCTACTTATGCCATCCCCTCCTTCGTAAGGGCTTCCTCCCTTTTCTTTGCTTGGCTCTCTTCTCATCTTTTGAGACTCAGCTCAGAGATAACCACTTTAGGAGGTCACCCTCGACACTCCTGTACTTCGAAGGAGACTTTCTTTTCTGGTCCTATAATGTTCTGTATAGATCGCTGTTATTGTACTTGTCACTTTGTTTTATAGCTGTTGTTTCTATTACACAGAGATCTTCTTGAGGGCAACAATTGTGTTTTAGTCACATTCATCAACTCAGCACCTAATAAATAGTAGGCACTTCATATGTGTTTGCTCAATTGAATTTGAACTAAATTTAATATTTTGGGGGCAGAAGTTCTTCTCTAGCTTCTAAAATAATATCATAAAAAGACTACAACATCTTGTCTCAGGGTTTACAACTTGGTGAAAAGTTAAGCTGGATCTACATAGTTTCATTTGATTAAAAGAATTTTACATAATAGTGTGTTGGGGGGGAGATTGAGGTTGGAGTAGCAAATGTGTTTCTGAATTTTAGCTGACAGAAGAAACCAATTTTCAAACCAAAAGCATTTTGTTTGGTGATGGTGATGCTGTGTGCCAGTTCTGAGTCATTGCAGAGTGAACTGCAAGCTTTAGAATATCTTAAAAATGTGCATGCTCTGTAGATAGTGGCATGTTCAGGAAGTTATAACCTTGAACTTCTGTACTCGCTGCTTCTGTCCCTGGTCCTTGCGGTTCCTTCACATATGGGACAATTACCATATATATGTAATCGTTTATTCTTGAATGTTCGAATATAGTGCTTAGGCAACCTACATAATTCTAAATTTTAAAGACTGCATAAATACATGCTCATGGATATTAAGGGACTTTCCAATTCCCATTTCATACATAATCATGTCATGCATTCTAAAAGCACAGTGTTGGGGGAAAATCACTAACCAAAGTCATTTATATCTAATACCATTAGTGAGAAAACTTTAATATTAAAATGGTAAACATCAATTATTCCTATCACTATGACAGCTTGATAGAATGAACCAAAAATTGAGAACTTGGATAAAATACATGCTTTGTTGCGATTTAATTGTTTGGAACCATGCTCACATAAATATGTGGATATACATATGGTTCATCGTTTACTTGTACTGCCACTGTTTAAGAAGTATATTTTTCATTGAGTTCTCCACTATCATCCCAACCAGTTTACATTCGAAATTTACTCAATGAATTCATTCAAAAGTTTTCTTTGTACAGGGTTCACGATTTATACTGGCTTACTCTTTTTTTAAAAAATATATTGTATTGATTTTTTACAGAGAGGAAGGGAGAGGGATAGAGAGTTAGAAACATTGATGAGAGAGAAACATCGATTCAGCTGCCTCCTGCACACTCCCTACTGGGGATGTGCCTGCAACCAAGATACATGCCCTTGACTGGAATCAAACCTGGGACCCTTGAGTCCACAGGCCGACTCTCTATCCACTGAGCCAAACCGGTTTGGGCTGGCTTACTCTTATAAATTTTTTTTCCTATTACTCAGAAGTTCTTTACCCAATTTATCCTTAATTTTTTTTTCATGTATGTAATGCTTTGTTACAATTTTAATGTCTTAGGTTTATTCAGTGATATTAATTATGTACGTAAAATGTGAATTTATATGTACGTGTGTGTATGTTATATATGGTGGGAATTTTCAAAAGAAAAGATGGTTCTCTTCACTTACTGTTTAACTGGTCAGCGTTCAGTATCACTGGACTGGTCCCATGCTGGGGGCTGGCCTGCCCAGCAGAGTCCGGACCTCCAGGCTCCTTGACTTGCACAGGAAAGAATTCAGTAATTAGCCCCAGTGAGGGTTTGAGTGAAGCAAGTTTTCTTTTAAAATTTAATTTTATTGATTTGAGAGAGAGAGAGAGAGAGAAATGTTGTTTCACTTATTTATGTATTCATTGGTTGCTTCTTGTCTGCGCCCTGACTGGGGTTTGAACTTGCAACCTTGGCATATCGGGATGATGTTCTAACCAATTGAGCTGCCCCATCAGGGGCAAAAGCAGGTTTTATTCAGGTGGAGACAATGAGTCTAGGACAGGGGTGGGCAGCCTTTTTGTGAGTGCGTGCCAAAACCAGCAAAATCTCTGATTCAAAATTCTTCTGCGTGCCAATCCTAATTTTTTGAGAACATGTTATGCCTAGTTGATATCTCTTAAGGTGTACGTATGGGAAGAACCTTGAAGAAATAATAAAATTCATTCGAGCGACAAAAACACAGTATATGATGATGAAAACTACATTTATTTTTTAATGTATACATGTTATGTAAAATTATTTATTTATGTAAGGTGCACCTGCACTGAATTTATCTGAAAAATAAAAAAGTCGATATTAAGAAAAAAATTGTAAATGGAAGATTATAAGAGAGGGTTTTGCGTGCCAGCAAAAGTTACTGGCGTGCCAGGGGTTGCCCACTTCTGGTCTAGGACATTAGTACCTGGAAACAGGGTCAAGGGTTGATCTGCCGCTGCCCCCACCCCTCTCCATCCCTTCACTCCCCATTGCAAGTCCCATAGGGTGCTGCTGTGAAAGTACATATCTGAGTGGATGTGGGCAGACTAGGTGAGTGAGTTCCTCCCGAGTCAGTCAGTCTTGGGGGATTTTATGTATTTCCAAGGGTGGGTTGTTTCTGAACTTGGTGGTGCCAAGTTCTGACTCTGCCTTTTGTTTGGAAGGGGGGTCTTGTTCCTAATATGGTTGTCCGGAAGTGTCATGGCATTCCTCTCCCTCGTCCCCTTCTACTTGTGGTGTCAGCTTCCATTATAAGGATGATGTAATGGCTTTGGGCCATTCTCTGGTCAGTTTTCTTCCATCTTGGGTTGATCTGGTTTTAGCCAGTCCTTGCTGTTGTTGACTTCTGCGACCACCTGACCACTGCAGGAGCTTCCTATCATAAGCTGCTTTCCCTCTGTTCATGCATGGAGGTGGGGGCTCTGATGAGAGGGCCTAGTGGATTATCAGCCTGTGACGTCTGCTTCTTCCTTATTTCACTGTCAGGAGATTTCCCTAACTTCTTTCTATTCTGTCTCACCACCAGAGAAGTAGAATCAGTAGGATGAATGCGCGCGCGCACGCGTGTGTGTGTGTGTGTGTGTGTGTGTGTAAAACATGGAATTGTTACAGAGTGTGAGGGATGGTTCAAGTTCAAAATCTGCAGAGCAGGCAATCAGGAAGGGAATAAATCTCTTTCAATAGCTGTTCCTCACAAGCTGCCTACCTTGGCCCAGGCTTTGGACTTTCCGAAAATCTCTCAAAGGTGCACAAATTCCAAACAAGCAGTGACTGGCCTCGACATGCCCTATACCTCGTGCTAAGTGGCCCCAACCTTGACACTAGTGGCAACTGGCTTTGGTTCACAGCATAACTCTCTCAGGCACCTCTAAATCCAGCACAGGCAACTACCAACCACAGATCTCCTTGTAGCTCCTACCAGGTGGACCCAGGACCGGGGTCTCCACTAGAGCTACTGCCAAGAGGCTTCAGAACTAACACACATGATGACCAGTTTCAAACCACATGAGAGCACCACCCAATTAGCTCCATAAATGACACTCCCAAGGGATGGACTAGGCAGCACCAGAGCCCTGATAAAGCGAGTACTGCTCTGTGGGGTCAACCTCCACACAACAGCTTGTTTGCTGGAGTCATGGCCAGTCCTCCTAGCCAGTCATCCTGAGGGTCAGTCTGACCCACTGATGTGCCGACAGCAATCAAGACTCAACTACAATAGGAGGGCACACATAATCCACACAACGGACACCCTTGAAGTACCTGGCTCAGGGGACCAGGGAAGCTGTGCTCCTGGGCCTACAGGGTATCTACTATGTAAGACCATCCTGCCAAGGCTGGGAAACATAACAGATCCAGATAGTACATAGAAATAAACAAAGGGAGGCAGTCAAAATGATGACACAAAAATGGAGTGTTAAGCAATTTATTTGTATCTGTGATTTTCAATAGGTGTGCTTCAAGAATTTCTAAAACATGCAAAAAATTGCTCTGGCCAGGTGGCTCAGTTGGTTGGAGCATTGTCCCATACACCAAAAAGATTACAGATTTCATTCCTGGTCAGGACACATACCAAGGTGGCAGGTTCAGTCCATGATCTGAGCACGTATGCGAGGAAACTGATTGATGTTTCTCTCTCACCTCTCTCTCTCTCTCACTCTCTCTATCTCTATCTCTATCTCTATCTCTATCTCTATCTCTATCTCTATCTCTATTTCTATCTCTGTCTCTATCTCTTTCTATCTCTAATTTCTGTGTATCTCTCCTTTCCTTTTTCTCTAAAAGTCAGTAAAACATATCCTTCCATGGAGATTAAAAAAAATAAACATGAACTACCTATTTGGTCAGGGGCGCTGACCTCTTTTCCCTTAGATTGTCAAATAAAAATGACAATAGCCAACACAGCATGTGAATGAATCAAAAGTATTCCTATTTTTTTTCATCAGGTTGGCAAAAAATAGAATATATGTTTTGGTGCACCACAGAAGTTTAGTAATTAGTTTATGTGTACCATGAGATGGAAAAGGTTGAAAATCACTGATTTAGATTCTTGTAATTTAAAAAATCACTACAGCTATTCCAATCATGATTACAAATATAGTAAAATATTTTAAAAATATTAATATATTAAAATGCATAGGAAGAAATTCTAGAATGAAATATCTTAGAACATGGAATAATGGATAAATTAAAAAAAAATTTTTCTATGTTTTCCAAATTTCCACCATGAATATGAATTACTTTTATAACACAGAAAAAAAAATGAGCATTTCATTTTAAAAGCAGAGAACAGATACCTATCGTGTTGAACTGAAATGGTTTTCTAGGATGGGAGTGATCCAGCTAGGCTGTTGGTGCTGATAACATTTATGAGCCCACTCCCCCATTCACAGTATCACTTATGGGTACATTAGCTAAGGTGGGACAGTTATTTACCTCTTGAATACAAGCAGTAAAATAATGCACAGATATTTTAGTGCTAAATTTTCATATGTAGGACTCCTCTTGGCTGTCAGGACCACTTTGGAAGACTAGAAGACAAATGAGGAAAATCTCTGGGGGAACCCTCCCCCCCCCGCCGCCCCAGACATTAGAGATGGAGATGAAAGGAGTCCAGATTATGTTTAGTGAATATTGATGGTGAAAACTTAAAAAATTATTAAGAAACATTTTTAAAAGCAATTTTAAATTTAGAGAAAAACCAAGAGGCAAGTACAGAAAGTTCCTATGTACCCTATACCCCTCCATATACACACACTATCCCTTATTAACATCTTGCACTAATGTGTTGCATTTGTTACAGATGATAAGCCAACATTGATGTAACATTATTAACAAAGGTCTATTGTTTATATTAGGGTTCACTACTCGTGTTGTGCATTTTATGGATTTTGGCATATGTATAATGACATGATCCACCATTACAGTATCATACAGGATAATTCTGCTCTAAAATAAAACCTCTAAAAATTTTAAAGCCTAAGGAGTCTGTATTGACTTCCCATTCTGGTCTTCCTCCCTCTCGTTTTTCTTTTTTTAAAAGATTCTCACCCTAAATAGATTCTAAGTCTGTGGAGAACTCCATAGATGCTCCAGTTATGACCCATTAGGGGAAGTAAGGCACTGAAGCAATTATGTCACTCTGAAAAGAAGTTCTAGGGTTTGAACATGGTTGAATCTAGGGACTGTGCATGGAAAAGTAACCTCCCCAAAGGGACCGTTCATACACATGTAGTCTCCCAAACTTCCTGATTTCAATCATGTAGGTTTTCTTGCGTGTTACTTTCCCTTCCACCTATCTTCATTCTACCCATACTGGAATGGAACTAAAGTCTCTTTGATTCTCTGAAGCCATCTTTGAAGCTCAAGACCTTATCCACTTAACTCTTTCTGTATTTATATAACACTTTCCAGCCTGTAGCCCTCAGTGCAGTATTTAATAGGATATTATCACTGTTTTCTGTTTAAAGTAATTTGATCTTGTCTCCATAACCGGAATGTAAGTTTCCAGAGGGTAGTGATCAGAGAGGTTGGGGCCATCTATGTTTATATATCTTTGGTAATTCCTACATATAGTATACTCTTCAAAAGCATTCTTAATGCACTAATCAGTATGGGACCTCAGACCAGATGAAAAGTGGAGACATAACCTGCACCATCCAGAAAGACTCTCTGCATCTTCTCAATCACTCACAAATTGTCAACTCTTTTATTCACAAGTATCTTTTAGACCTAGGTATTAAAAATGCATAGAAGGAACATGTTTGTTAGGCTCAGCATAATTATTCATTAAACATTGGCTACATTGAATTTATTTGATTTCAGAAGTAATGTGAGGAAATGGTAGTTTTATGTTTAGAAAGGAACAGGAGGGAAGTCGTTATATGAAACGTAGAAGAAAAAGTAGGTTGACAAAAATTATGCCTGACCCATTTTAACTTCTATAAGTATATGGTAAATATAAATAGTGAAAAGTTCTCCAGAGTCTTAAATATTTTCCTGGCACAAATAAGAGAAAATAAGTATGTTTACTTATAAATGTCCTAGAGATCTATAAATGGGAATAAGTCCCATTCTTGGTGAGCCTCAGAACCTCTTCTATAAAATAGGACTGATGCCGTTCTTAAAAGATTATTCCAGATAATTTTTTTTGTGACCCACCTTGGCTCTAAAATCTCAAATTCTTTTTTATATTTTTACATGCTCTGCATTGAGTAGACAAAGTTCATTTGTGTGTGTGTTGGGGACGGTTTCCTGTTAAGATCTTCTTATCTTAAAGTGAGATAGTACAACCAAAGCATAACCCTCATAGGAATCTGTGGAAATACTGAGAGATTAGCAGCAGGATTAAATTCTAGGGGTGCATCTTAGAGTTCAGATGAAGACATCGAAAACCCTGGGGCAACTCAGAGAGATCATTAAGGAATGATTATTAAAGGAATCTGGGTAGAATATAAAGTGTTGCCAAGCAGCATCTCCCTGTGTGGAGGGACTGTTATTGGTGATAGAATGAGGAATGTTCAGCTGTGGGAGTGTCAGAGGGGAGTGCTCTTTGAGATCTCAGAGTGAGAGGACCTTGAGCCAGGCAGTATTGGTGTGCAGTGGTCCTTAATTATGTTCCCTCTTGCATTGTTATTAGAAGCTTTATCTGTCTAAGTCTTCCAAGTAGAATGTAGTCTTTTGTTTTTGGCATTGTTGTGGTATTCTCCACAGTACTCAACATGAAGCCCATTCTAGGTGCCAAATAGGTACTTGTAGAGCGATTATGTGAATAACTGCTGGGGATTGACAAAGGGGCCATAGCTCTTGATCTGCAGTAGTTGGAAGTAAGAGGGAAGTGGAAAGGCAGTGAAGAGAAGGGCTGAGTTCTGTGAACAGACACTATGAATGGAAGACTTTGCAACCTGAGAAGATTCAAAGTGTACCTTTGGTCCACAAAGGTGGCTGATGGAGGCAGCAGCTCTCTCCTACCTCAGTGGCAAATTAGAGAGCTAGAAGAAACAGTTCTTAAGTCTCTGAGGTCATTTGCTTTACTCTTTTTTTTTTTTTTGAGTTGAAGTTAATTAATGACAAGAAGCCCAAGTAACAAACCTAAATCATTTTTAAAAAATAACTGTGACTAGTTTTTAGCAAATAAGACCCAACCTGAAAGGCACTGTCTTAATGCCAATGATCAGATAAGACCAGCAGTTCTCAACCTGTGGGTTGCGACCCCTTTGGCGGTCGAACGACCCTTTCACAAGAGTCGCCTAAGACCATTCTGCATATCAGATATTTACATTACAGTTCACAACAGTAGCAACATTACAGTTATGAAATAGCAACGAAAATAATTTTATGGTTGGGTCACAACATGAGGAACTGTATTTAAAGGGCCAGGAGGTTGAGAACCACTGCACTAATG
>NW_006292334.1:1519295-1523861 GCF_000327345.1 Myotis davidii | reverse complement strand
TATGCTAAGTGAAATAAGCCAGTCAGAGAAAGATAAATATCACATGATCTCACTCAATTGTGGAATATAATGAACAACATAAACTGATGAATAAAAATAGATCCAGAGACATAGCAGCATTGAACAGACCATCAAACCTCAGAGGAAAGGCGGGGTTGGAGGTGGGGTGGGAGGGGGTAAGAGAGCAACCAAAGGACTTGTATACATGCATATGAGCATAACCAAAGGACACAGACACTAGGGGGGGTGAGGGCATGGGCTGGGGGGTGGGAGTGGCTGGGGAGAGATCAATGGGGGAAAAAGGAAATATATGTAATATCTTAATCAATAAAGAATTAAAAAATAAAATGATGTATAAAAAGAAACGTTATCTACTTCAATTAATTTATCAAACATTCAGTATTTTGAGCCTCAAATAGACTAATGTTAGGCAATTTTTATGTTACTTTTTCTGATGGCATATTTTAGAGATTGCCCCTCCATTAACTTCCTTCTCTACAATTTATATGTGCTTATAACTTTACAGAGTAGATTGAAGCTGGTCCATAATCTTAATAGGAGATTAATGTCTTCTAAATCTAAGGTGTTGAATCATGGCCCCAGATGAAATTCTCCAAATCACATAGTGCACAGTGATGGCACACTGTGAAGGAACACCACTGGGTAACAGTAGAGAAGACTGAAATAATGAGGGAAAAGGAAGGTGCCTATCTTGTGGAAACAAGTCTTTGTGGGCTTCTCATGAACCAGGAGGGTGAAGGCAGTGGTGGGGTGAGAGAGATATTTGATCTGTAAAACTCAGGTTATGATGACAACAAAATAAAATGAAACATCCAAAACGTCATTTCTGTGAGAATGTCTAACCTTCCATAATACCTAATCATTCAAAGAATGAAGTCCTTAAAAGCTATCAAAACAGGGCAATTCTCGCCACCCCCTCACCACCACCCCAAGGAGTAGGCCAATAAACTAAAATCAATGGTTTGGAGCTTTCTTCCATTCTGAAACAGGACAATGTCTTCACAGTAATTTGAATAGAAATTAAATACGAAGAGAGGAGGAGAAAAGATAGGCTAAATCATATCAGCTCTATATTATTTTCAGCATTATATACTCATATCATGCTGTGATGCAGTTTACAAGTTTTCCAATTGTATTTTATTTTTACTACCCACTCTCTCCTCTTTGGGTTACATAAATGCCAAATGGATGATCTGAACATATATATCCGTCTCTCTCTCTCAAGGCAAATGCCAATCCTACCGATCTAATTTGGCAACTTCTATTTCTGTAGTTCAGCCGACTTTATTCTCATCCATTTTTATAATCGTTATTTCTCAGCTATCACATTAACACAGGTAGCAGGAAAGCTACTTTGAATCTGGACCTGATGCTAGAGGTCACAGGAAGATTATGTAACAGGGCTGAGGCGCTTTGCAAAGTGTTTGAAAGAGGAGAGCATTTAGTAGAGCGCAAGAACATAAAAGTGAAACCACAAACCCCAAAACATTTTGCAATTACTGACAAAATTGTGCCTTGTCAGATACTGCTGGGCAATAGCTCAGGCAGAGGGGAGAGAGAGAGAGAGAGAGAGAGAGAGAGAGAGAGAGAGAGAGAGAGAGAGAGAGGAGAGAGAGAGAGAGGCTACAATGGCAATAAAGACCATACATCCTGATTCTGTAACAACTGATGGTTTGTGTCTGATTTCTTGCCGGGATGTTTTCTGTTGAAATTTTGTAGGATAGGTAGATAAGACAGAGGAGAAAAAACCGATATTCTCCATGTGAACGAAGTGATAGAGATAATGGGTTATTTTTGGAAGCAAACTAAAAATCTTAGTTCCGAAGCTTAAATGTGGACTGAGGGACTGTGTCCTGTTTCTCCCTGCTGGGTTCATTTAGGATAAATCCCAGGCTGTCCTGCGTTTTAGTTGGAGACTCTCACCGTGGGGGTGATTGGACTTTCTCTGCCCAAGGCACAACATATGCTACTTCCCATCCCTTTAATAGGCATTAGTTCTGCAGACAGCACTGGTCAAACGTACATTATTCACAATCACTTTAATGCAAATATGCAAGGCTGAGGGAGAAAACATGTCACAAAGAGGCAGCCATCCATTTCTTCTCCTTTCTGGTTTCCTTTTTTATAGGCTCTCTAGTATACCTTGGGTTTTAAAATAAATATAGTATAAAAATAAAGGAATATATAGCATCCACTGTGAGAACTATAAAATCGCTCCCTAAAAATTCCCTTGAAATGCCTTTTGTTAAATGCCAGTAACTAGAACCCTATAAATTGTTTTGTTTTTATTGTTCCTTTTTTTGTGTGACTATTTTTTTTTAATTAAGTGGAATCCCTGCATGTACTCTGACACTGTCGCATTTATAAGAAATACAAGAGGACTCCAAGCAAAGGGTAGAACTATATTTAATCTGTTAAATGAAAATAAAACACACAATTAGCTTTGTACTGCAAAAATTAGCTTCTGCCTCATTTTCAACCTCTATTTAAAGAACTTTGATTTCTCAATAACAAGGCATCTGATCTGAAGCAGAACATTCCTAAGACAGATTTGCAAATGTACATTACACAGGCACGCATTTTAAATCTGAGCAGAGATTATGTGGTATTTATCTGTCTAAACCCTGAAGATATAACTTACTTTGCCAGCAGTGAACCCGAGTCTTACAAAATCATCTGCCAAATGTGGGAAAGACTCCTGGTTTTCTGATACCCTATTTCTGAGAAGCTAAACATTTCTGTTTTGTTTTAGGGTGTATCCGGTGGGTTTATTTATATGCAATTATTTGTCACACAAGACAGCTTGACATGCCAAGCCTTGCTTTACATTAAGCACATGAAAGTTCTTACTTGTGCAGAATGAACAACTAAAATATAACCATCTGCACGTATTCCGAGGTACATAAAATTGTGCCAAGGACCCTGAGAAGCCCATATGCATGAACATTAATACAGAACTAAGAAATATGCAGAGTAATAGAACATTTGGAAGACATTGCACTTCTGAGAACAATACAATTAGAATGTTAAGCAAATCCTGCGTTAGTCTAAGGTACAAGTGTAGCGAACATTTGCCATATGAAGGGAACAATATGCTTTTATTGTGACTCCATTCGGTTAATTTAATGATCTATGTCAACGTGCTTACATATCATATAATACACTTTCCAGTCTTTTCAAAAGCAGTCACTTTAATTTACCTTTCTGCTTGCTTATTGTTACGCTTATGGTTAACTTAGGAAGTTGGGAAAATAAAAGCCCAAGGAAGTGTCAGGTTCCCCATTATCCTTTACTATGGCATTTTAATGTAGCCTTAACCTAAGATAATTACTTGAAGAGCATAACTTATTCTTTTCTTTCTCCCAAAATTATTTTTAACTGAAATAGCCAATTACCCAATAGATGGGGGAAGGTCTCTTCAGCCATTGGTGCCTGGTGATTTACGTGGGCACCTATTAATGCTAATGGAAGGTATGTGCATAAATCTCCCCACTCCAAAAGGATAATGGCCTTCTATTAGTCTCCTATAAAAGAGGCAAAAGCAACGTCTGTCTTTATAAATGACCTAGGTAGTGAATTACTTAAGGGAGATTTACATCTCAACTAATTAAACAGTTTTAACAGTTTTGGTAGCATTTTGTTTAGCTTGTTATACATTTTTTTTTAAATGCCAAATATCTCTTTGACACTATATAAACTGCCAAAATTGATTGAGGACACTATCATTGTTAATGAAGTACCTGTATTTTCATTGGCAAATATATTGCAGTGCTGAAAATAGATCTCTCATTGTTCCTAGGAAAATAATACCAGAAACTTCCGTTTTATTCCAAGTTTTTAAGAAGCATTGTCACGTGCCCAGTCCTGACAAAGAACCAAAAGGGTTATTTTGGATTGGATTGTACCCATTTCAGTTAAATTTAAAAATCAGGAAAAAGAACTAGATTTGAAATAAGAATGAAATGGCTTTTTCAAGTAAATAATGCACCCAACAACAATATTTCACAAGATTGAGATGAATAAGAGGGAAAAGATGTGTTAGGCATCATCCCAAAGACTGACCTAGTAGTTCTTAAGTTATTCTGACACCCTAGAGTAGGCCACAGTGTTGCCTTAGTAAGGTAGTCACCTGCACAATGCTAAAACTAACATTTGTCAAACGAAGGTAAATTACATTTGTTTCCAGCAGCAGTGCCCCATGTCTACGCTAGTTTCTGCTTCCCTTACAATCCTTTTGCTTCTTTGGGCATTTAATATCACACTGACCAGAAACAGTTCTTTAGAAAGTGTCATTGCAAATCAGTTATCTAAGTCTTACTGGAAATTTGTTAATGTATTAAGGCAGAGTCCTTGAGATCATATTAATTAACTAGAGGCCCAGTGCACAAAATTCATGCATGGGTAGGGTCCCTAAGTCTGGCTGGTGATCAGGACTGATCGGGGCTTTCCGGCTGCCGCCCGGGGCCTTTATTCCTTCTGCATTGCCCCCTGGTGGTCAGTGCACGTCATAGCGAGCGATCGAACTCCTGGTTTCCTGTTCAAAGC
>NW_006292334.1:1510010-1519253 GCF_000327345.1 Myotis davidii | reverse complement strand
ACTGTCTAACTTGACTTTGGCTTATGGCATAATCTGAACTTTGCTGGAGAGAGTGCAGAATTGGGGTGGGGTGGGGTCAGGGCGGGTAGTTTTGAGAATCCTGGAAACAAGCTGAGCATCATAAAGAGTAATGTGACTGTTCTAAAACTTCCATTTTCCAACTATTCATTCCTTCTCTCTCTGGAATATCTGGTGACTACTGGTCTTTTAACTATCTCTATAGTATTCCCTTTTTCAGAATGTCATGTAGCTAGAATCAGATAGTATGTAGTATTTTTAGACTCGCTTTTTTTTCTTAGAAATACACATTAAAGCTTCCTTCATGCCTTTTCATGGCTTGATAGCTAATTTTTTTCTGCTGAATACTATTCCATTAGATGTACCACCATTTCTTTGTCCATTTACCTCCTAAAAGACATTTTGGTTGCTTCTAAGTTTTTGCTATTATGAATAAAGCTGCCTCGAATAATCCATGTGCAGGTTTTTGTGTGAACCTAAGTTTTTATTTAGGTTGGTTGTTTTCTTTTGATTGAGTTTTAAGAATTATTTTTATATTTCTGATACAGCTCATTTATCACATATGTGTTTTGCAAATATTTTCTCCTAGTCCGTGGCTTGTCTTTTCATACTGTTTACTTTTTATTTAATGTTTTGTTTCCTCCATTTTCTCATATGTAAAAGAGGCATAGTTATAGAATCCCACAGGTTTATTTTGAGGTTCATATAAATTAAGATTCATGCTTTAAGCAAAAAAATCACTTTGTGTATTTTATATACTAAGATATTTAATACAGTTTACTTAGGTCTCTCTCTTTCTCTCTCTCTCAAAAGTCAATCAATCAATAATAAAAAAGAATTGGATGAGAGAGCACCTGTGACAAGACGGAGCACCCAGCAGCCAGAGAGCAAAAACTAGGCCAAACCTCAGGTAAAGCCTCTTAGAATAAGATTACTTACTGAATTGACCTGCTGGGCGAACTGCCTCTGTCACATTTAGGAAGTTAGAGATTCAAGAGGCTGTCACTGGAACCAGGAGTCAGTAACTCTGAATGGAGCCTGCTATTGCCACTGTCATCACTATCACTGTATATCTGTAATGGCCTGAGCATTGGGAAACTGAGTCAGATACTAGTTCTCCAACTCTTTTTAAAAATTTTTTTTTTTATTGGTTAAGGTATTACAAAGTGCTCCAACTCTTTATCAGTATCCATAGCCGCCATGCATATTCGCTTCACAGGCTTGCTTGTCAGAAAAAAAAGATGCTGCAAGCCATTGGAATGTGCTCTCAATGGTATTTATTTATTTATTTATTTATTTATTTAATCAATCCTCACCCAAGGATTTTTTCCCCCCCATTGATTTTTAGAGAGAGTGGAAGGGAGGGTAGGGGGAATAAGAGAGAAAGAGAAAAAGAAACATCAATGTGAGAGAGAGACATCAGTTGGTTGCCCTCCACATGTGCCCCAACCAGGGCCGGGGATCCAAACTGAAACCCAAATACATGTCTTCGACCAGAAATCGAACCTATGACCCTTCACTGTGTGGGCTGACACTGTACCACTGAGCTACACTGGCCAGGGCTCAATTTTACTTTTGCTTTCTAAATTTCAGGGGAGTGCTTCTAACTGGTGGAATCTAATTGGCAAATCTAATGTGCTTTGTTAGTTGAAAAGAAAATCTGGGAATGTAACATTTTACTTTCCAGTTTTTGTAATGAAGTAAGGTACAATAGAAGAAAATGGGAAAAAATTCTGAGTACCATTATACCACTCCCAGCTCAAGAATTAGATGACAGGCACTGGCTGGGTACCTCAGTTGGTTAGAGCATCACCCCTACAGTGCAAGTTTGTGGGTTCTATCTCTAGTCAGGGCACATAGAAGAATCAACCAATGAATGCATAAATAATGGAATAAAAAATCGAGGTCTCTCTCTCTCTCTCTCTCTCTCTCTCTCAAAAATCAATCAATAAAAAGAAAAAAGAATTAGATGAGAGAGCACCCATGACAAGACACAGTACCCAGCAGCCATGGTAGTGCACACCAACAGCTAGGGCCAATGCAGTTGCTACCAACACTATGTGTGTGTCTGCAACCATCTCCCCACCACACAGGCACCTGCAGCTGGCCACCATGTCTGAGTGTGCGCATAACACCAACTTCCCTGTTTTGGCTGAATATTTATTTTATTTTTATTTATTTTAATATCAATCTTTTCATTGAAATAAAAACTGCACAGGCTTTTTGAATTTGGAGACCGAGGAATAGACATTATTAGCTCCCTTCTGAAGCAGATTTTTTTTTAAAAAAGTAGCATTTTATTCTAGCTGTCACAGGAGGCAATCATACTGGAAAGACAGAAAAGAAGGAAGGAAAGAATCACTGTACAAAATCCCATTTATGCCATAATGAAATTTGATTATCCTTGGTTACATTTGATGTAAGTAATAAAGTTATATTCTTTTAAAAATAGTAGATAGATTTGTAAACCTAGGGATACTGCAGTTCTGTCCAAACATTGGAATAGAACTTTCAAAAGGGAAAATGTACTGAGTTTCTTCTTCAGAGCTTGCCTAGTGTTTCATTGAGCTTTGGAAGAGAGACAGTATTTTCATACTGTTTGCAACAAGAAGAGCTTTTTGAGGCATGAAAGGAAATAGAGTGTTTTTCCTTATATAGGGTGTCCCAAAATTCACTCCATACAATTTGAGTGGAGTCATCCTGATTGGTCAATAAAGATGTTGATGGGGATGTAGCTGCACAGCTGTGATTGGATGGGGAAAGCCTCAGTCCTATTGATTGAAATGTAATTCCAGGGACTCCTGTATAAGGGCTGGCTTAGATGGCAGGAACACAGTTATCAGCGCAGGGTTCTCCCTGAAGTTTGGTTTGTGTGAGAAGTCTCTGTTTAGAAATGGCTGCTAGGCTCTTTTAAATTTGAGCTTCTTGGTAGGTATCTTCTTTCTCAGGGTTCACAAGGTGTATCCCAGGAGCTTTGGAGGGAGGTTTTCTAGAGCAGGTAACTGGTTTCAGAGGACAAGAAGAGCTATCAAGTGGAACAATTGGGGAGTTGTGGGGGAGGGTAAAGAAAAGAGTGTGGCAGATACTGCTAAGGGTGTATCAAGCCCCACTTCCTTTTCCTTCTGGGAACACTTCCTGCCTCGTTGCAATTACATGGGGCTAAGTGATTGTGTTCTCACTAATGGACTGGGGACAGAAGCGATTGACACTATTTCCAGGCACATCCCATAAGAAGACCTCCTCTGTGATCTTCCATGCATTCTTCCCATTCTCTCTCTCTTATGTCTTTGGTGGGTTGGGTGTAGATGATCTCACTAAAAGTTCTGAGGTCTCAGATCAGAGGTTCTCAGCTTTAGCTACCAGGTGGTTCTATCATTAAGCCAATGTTGAGCTGGAGAGCATTTCTCAGAGGGTTCATAGAGAATCAAGCCCTGTAAGAAAATGATCTAGTGACGATTTTCTCAATTCTTGCAAGAATGGTGCTTAGCTGGCATAATTATAGATTTGTGGAAGAAGGTTAATTCATCATATACAGTGGATGCCTAAGGGCATTAGGGCTTGAGTGGGACACCAGTTGCAAAGGGCCCTTCTAGAGGATATTGGAGCCAGTGTATAAAAAGAATTGGGTTCCTGAATAACCGAATGGAGCAGAGAACCACTGCTGACCTGCATTGGGTTGTTATTTGAGAAATAAACCCTAAAGTGTTAGTGACCAAAATTTGGGGTTATTTGTTTTATCCATTAGCCTACTATCACTAATTCAAATGGCATCTGTAAGTATATTGTGGTTATAGAAAGCAAAGGGAATTGAGGTGATTACATCATTTATTCCATTTGGAAGAATGATTACATATTTAGTTGCAGTTGGGTTGAGTTGAGGGAGATGAGGGCGCTTACTTTTATGTTGAGGCTGGACAGCTAAGCAGTTGGCCATGTTACCAAGAGCCTTGTATGGCAGTTTCAGTTTTATCTTGAAAGTAATGGGATTTCATTTATCTGAGACTTCTCACTGGATAGTTTAACAATTTCCAAACTTTTGAATACTGATTCTAAATAAATCTATAATCAAAATGAAACTAAGGCCCAAGCATGATTAGAAACCTAAAAACTGCAATGGCTACATTGTAGTTTTTTTCAATGCAATGAAAGCAGACTAAATGAAACCTGGAGAAGGTCTGTCTCGCTCATCTCACCAAACATCGGGTTATATTTGCCACTCATTTCCACTGACCTCCATCCCTGGAGATGTTCAAGAAGCCACTGTTTAAACGTACATGTTTTTAAATTTTCGTTTCTATGCTGCTGCACAGTTAATGCATCAGCTCACTGAACCAAGCAGCACAACCAAAGAATACAATTAGGAATTATAAGCCTAGGGCAACACAGCTACTCATGCTTCCTGTAGATACCTCAGTGCTAGAATCTGAAGTGGAATCCTGAGTAAGCACCATTCTCTGGGTGTTCATTTAGTTAGGAATAGAGTGCAAAGACAGCAATCAGAAGGGACTGCTAACCTTCACCTTCACCTCAAAGTGCAATGGCACTGAGTGGAACTTCATGTGCTTGATTTTGCTGGGTGTTTGTTTTTAGTGGTAGATTTACTTTTGATGTCTGAAAAGTGGGGTGACTAGATAATTCTACAGACATGCTCACAAACATGCAGTTTTTCGAGCTTATATTGTTCTCTTGGGTTGAAAGATGGGAAAGAAAATAAAAAGCACTTTTGGGAAATGCTACAGTGCTACTTTCTAGGAATTTTAAAGACTATAGAAGGAACCTGAGAAATTAGGGTCCAAGTTTTTCTGGGAGTTTGAGTCATATTTTCCAATTTAGTATGAAAAATCTGAATAGGGCAATCTGAATTTTGAGCATAGACTTGAACTTTACCAAAAAAAAAAAAAAAAAAAGGAAGCCAATTACAGCCCAGTTGGTGTGGCTCAGTGGTTGAGTGTTGACCTATGAACCACAAGGTCAAGGTTTGATTCTCCATTAGGGCACATGCCCCAGTTGCAGGTTGGATCCCCAGTAGGGGAAGTGCAGGAGGCAGCCAATCAATGATTCTCTCTCATCACTGATGTTTCTCTCTCTCCTTTTCCCTTCCTCTCTGAAGTCAATAAAAATATTTTTTTTAAAAAAAGCCAATAACATTCAACACTGTCTAGTCCACAGTCAGTCATTTTGCTCATGGGGCCTGCTTTTTTTTTTTAAAAGCTATGTTTTTCTTTCTTGTTGCACCTGGTCTTGTCATTGTTCTACTTCAGGAAGTCTTATTTGGCGAAGAATCATAGATTGCACTAGACTTTCTTCCTCAGGGATAGGATGGATGAAGAGAAGGCTCCCCAACTGCCCCATTCATTGCAGAGTTCCTGCTGCCCTTTCCAGGACCTGCCTGAAAGGAATCTGTGTGCCCCGGAGAAGGCACCGAACAGCTTAGGGTCTCTGTTTTCATCTGTCTCTTGGCTCCAAGAAATGCTTATTAAATAATGAGGCACTATACTTGAGGTTCACCACCTATCTCTCCTAAAAGGAAGTATGGGATGATTAATCCCCCAGTCATGCTAAAGTGATTAGTAATTAAAAAGGCAGTTTAGGGTAGTGTCTAGGGCAGGGGTGGGCAAACTTTTTGACTCGAGGGTCATAATGGGTTCTTAAACTGGACCGGAGGGCCGGAACAAAAGCATGGATGGAGTGTTTGTGTGAACTAATATAAATTCAAAGTAAACATCATTACATAAAAGGGTACGGTCTTTTTTTTTCAATAGTTTTATTCATTTCAAATGGGCCGGATCCGGCCTGCGGGCCATAGTTTGCCCACGGCTGGTCTACGGACATTCTTCCATAAAAAATATTGATTTTGCCTGTGGAATGGTCCCTACCACACAAGTAAAATTTTTCTCAGGGCTCTATAGGAAAGCCAGAAATATTCAAAGATTAAATTTATCCCAACAGAAGCCCCTCTAAGGAAAAACATGCAACATAAAGAGGTGATTATAAGCAGGAATTTAGGAGCCAAGCAGCCTGGATTCACAGCTCAGTCTGCTGCTTGGTAGTCATGTGAACGTGGGCAAGTCTTATAACCTTGCTGGGCCGAGTATGTACGAATTGTTATGTGTTGTTTAAAAAATAAATATAGTTTGTTGATCCTTGTGCTTATCCCACTTCTCCTCATAGGAATATGTTTGCTTTTTTGTTTTGTTTTTAACTTTAAATGGAACCTACATCCCCACCTACCTTTCAAGTCTTTAGTGAAATCAGTGGTTCTCAACCTTCCTAATGCTGCGACCCTTTAATACAGTTCCTCATGTTGTGGTGACCCCCAACCATAAAATTATTTTTGTTGCTAATTCATAACTGTAATTTTGCTGCTGTTATGAATTGTAATGTAAATATCTGATATGCAGGATGTATTTTCAGGGGTCGCGACCCACAGGTTGAGAACTGCTGATAGATCCTGTGTTAAAAGGGATATAGGAATTTTCTTCATCTAATTTTACAGTCTCTCAGCCTGTCTCCAATATGGGAAATCCCAGAGAGGTTTCCTTAAGCTTCCTGATGGGAAAAAAGAAATCTGTATCTCTGTCTATCGACACAGACGTTGCATTTTTGAAACCAAATGCCATTTACTTAAGTTTGGAACCCATTCCTTGTTTTCTCATGGACTATTCTGGATATTTTTAAGCTAATCATGATAACCAGCTTTTCTAGGTTATTAACACCCTTTTACCTGTTTGTTGCCTTCTTCACAATTTTCTGTTTCCAGGTCTATTTATAAAATGTCTCACATGTAGATTAAAATGCCCCTTTGCATGTATTAAAATGCCCCTTTGCACTCACTGTTCTCTGAAGGAAAATTTGCTCCTGATAATTTTTGTCTAATAATTTATAGTCTCTGGGTGGACAGTCCCAAAATAGTTGACCAGCAGGGCTTGCAGAGGATCATATGGACTAGGAGTAGAGATGCAAGGATAGACCTGGGAGAGAAAAATGGAGAAAGCATTCATTCCTATATGGTTACAGTAACTTCTAGTTCTGCAAACATGTAAATGTATAACAGCATATCCATGCATTACAAGGCATATAGTTACTCTTCCCAGAGCAAATAAATCCCATTCCTTTCCCTGATTTACTCAATCTCCTTGCTTTCCGGTGGGTTGTAACTCATACCAAACAGATGAATGTCCAGTTTTTGTTGCTGCCATTCTCAACTTATGTTCAGTTTTCAGCAGCACCATGGTTTGGGAGGTATGGTGATCTCTGCCTGAGACTTCTGTAAGTGAAATCACAACGTTGTGTGTGACAAGTTGCAAATAGGTTTCTATTTTGCTTGTTGGTTGCTTTTTCAAGGCATTTTTCTTTATTGTATTATTGGCCTAAGAACGTGAGGTTTCAACCAGATGATTCTTTCCAGAAACACCCTTCTGTGTAACTTAAAAACGAATTCTTTAAAATTATAAAACTTTAAATCTTAATGAAACTATTATATATCTCTATCTCTATCTCTATCTCTACCTATAGGTATATCTAATCTCTCTCTATAAATAACAGTCAGACACATGGCTGGAGGAAGAATTCATAAAGTATGTTTTTTTCAACTCAAATGAGAAGGACTAAATTTTCAAGCATGAAATTGCCATCTGTGCTTCCCCTCCCCACCCCCCACATTTTAAATACTTTTTTAGTAGACCAGGTAAAACCAGAAATTTGTCTGAGAAAGAATGATGCATGAATACATGCAACAGAATATAAGTATTCATGAAGCTACCGGGGCAACAACTTGTCACTATAAAAATATGAATGAGATACGTTTTTTTTTCTAACCCTTTGCTTGTCAGGACTCTAGCTTTCCCTTTTCAGTTTTCTGGAACAATTTGTGCAGAATTGGTATTATTTCTTTCTTAATTGTCTTGTACAATTAACCAGTTCAGGAGTTTTCTTTGTGGTAAGGTTTTTAACTAAAAATTCAATTTAATAGATAAAAGGTTATTGAGATTGCTTACTTCTTAAGTGTACTTTGATCATTTGTATCTTTTAAGAAATCTATTATTTTCTTCCAGGTGGTCAAATTTATTGGCATAAAGTTATTCATAATATTTCATTTTTATTTTAATATCTGTGAAATATGTCTTCTCTCTCTCTCTCTTTCTCTTGCTCTCTCTCATCTCTCTCTCTTTTGGTTAAGCCTCACCTGAGGATATTTTTCCATTGATTTTTAGAGAGAGTGGAAGGGAGGGGGAGAGATACAGAGAGTGAAACATTTATGTGAGAGAGACACATTGGTTGGTTACCTCCCATACATGCCCCGGCCAGGGCTGGGGATTGAGCCTGCAACCAAGGTACATGCCCTTGACCAGAATCAAACCCTTGACCCTTCAGTTTGCCAGGCCGATGCTCTAACCACTTAGCAACCAGCTAGGGCTTCTTTTTCTAATATAGGCATTAGTAATATAAATTTCTCCACAAGTACTACTTTAGTGTTATCTCATAAATTTTGGCATGCCTTTTAAATTTCATTGAGTTCAAAATGTCCCTTTTGATTTCTTCTTTGATCCATGTGTACTTAGTTTCCTTCTATTTGAGATAATTTTTTCAGATATCTCTGTTATTAATTTCTGATTGAATAGTTTTTGTTTAGAGAATGGGTTTTGTATGATCTGAGTGCTTTCACATTTATTGACACTTATTTTAAGGCCTAGAATATGGCCCATCTTGGTTAATAACCTTTGTGCACTTCAAAAGAATGTATATGTATTCAGCGGTTGTTGGATGGAGTGATTTAGACCAAGTTGATTTTTAGTGTTGTTTAAATCTTCTGTATCCTTGCTGATTTCTAACTAATTGTTCTGCCATTTATTGAGAGAGGGTTGAAGTCCCTGACTATAACTGGGGGCTTGCCTATTTTTCCTTTTAGTTATTTTCTTCATTTATTTTTAACTTTGCCATTAGATTCAGATTGTTATGTCTTTTTGATGAACAGGCCCCTTAGTCATTATGAAAAGATCATCTTTATTGCCAGTAATAATCTCTGCTATGAAACTTTCTTTGTCAGACATAGCCATTGTCTTTTTTTAAAAATTAGCATTAATATGTATATCTTTTACATTCTTTTACTTTTACCTTTTTTGTGTATTCATATTTCAGGTGTTGTTTTTTGTGATTAGGTGTTGACTGCCTTTGTCGTTACATAAGGGGTGGTTTACGGTTGTTCTTATAGAAAATACTATAATA
>NW_006292334.1:1508683-1509518 GCF_000327345.1 Myotis davidii | reverse complement strand
TCCATCACATAGAAAATGCTGACTGAAGCAGCTTTTGTTATTACGGGAGGAATTATTGCCTCATTAGCTCTGGATTCTCACATTCACTCAGGCTAACCTGAGAGTAGATGAGGTTTTTGGCAATCACTTCACAAGGAAAGTAAAACTCCGAATCTTTTCAAATGAATTTCTATTCAGCCAGGTCTCCTGGATCCTATACTTGATCTGTTGGTAATATTTTTTTTTAAAAAAATTATTGATTTTAGAGAGGAAGGGAGAGGGAGAATAGAAACATCAGTGATGAGAGAGAATCATTGATTGGCTGCCTCCTGCACGCAGCCTAATGAGGATCGAGCCCACAACCCAGGCATGTGCCCTTGACCGGAATCAAACATGAAACTCTTCAGTCCGCAGGCCAACACTCTATCCACTGAGCCAAACCAGCTGAGTCTCACCTGTAGTTTTTATCTGTGAGAATTCAATGTTTTTCCATGTTCTACTTCACTTTTTGAATATAGGGAATATAATCATCATGACCATTTAAATGTTCTTCTCTACTAGTTACAATATCTGTGTCAGTTCTGGATCAATTTATCTTATTTTATTTTATTGTTTAAAGTATTACTAATAGTAGTACATATGTCTCCTTTTTCCCCCCATTGACCTTCCCCCAGCCTCCTCTACCCCCCAGCACATGCCCTCATCACCTCCCACCCTAGTGTCTTGCGTCCATTGGTTATGTTTATATGCATGATTACAAGTCCTTCGGTTGATCTCTTACCTCACCCACCCCGCAACCCTCCCAAGCCTTCCCGCTGTAGTTTGACGGTCTGTTCGATGCTTCTCTGCCTATATA
>NW_006292334.1:1500295-1508268 GCF_000327345.1 Myotis davidii | reverse complement strand
TTCAAAAAGTGTCTATTTAGGTCCTTTGCCCATTTTTTGATTGGATTGTTTACCTTCTTTTTGTTAAGTTGTATGAGTTCACTGTAAATTTTGGAGATCAAACCCTTATCAGAGATAACATTGGCAAATACCTTCTCCCATGCAGTGGGCTTTCTTGTTGTTTTGTTGATGGCTTCTTTTGCTGTGCAGAATGTATCAATTTTGACTGGTTTATTTTTCTTTTCATTATGAGTCTTATTTTCCTGCTTCTGTCTAATTGTCTTTGATTGCATGACAGATAGTAAAATTTACCTTGTTTATAATTGGATATTTTTATATTCCTGTAAATACTCTGGAGCTTTTTTGGGAGGGGGGCAGCTAAATTACTTGAAAATATATTTTTCTTTCAGGTCTTGCTTTAAATATTTAGAGGGTAGGAGTGGAGTAGTGCTCACTCAAGGGTTAATTATTCTCTGATGTTGAGGCAAGACACTATTGTGTACTCTACCTAATGCCCTTTGACTGTTGAGATTTGCTGGGAACTACACCTGAGTCTGGGTAGGTCTTGGGCAATGTTGCTTCTTATTATTTTCTGTGGTTATTTCCTGTAGTTTCCTCAGATGCATGTGCTTATCAGTACTCAGCTGAATACTGAAGGGGTTTTTCTGTAGATATCCATGGTTCTCTCTGTGTGTAGCTCTCTCCTCTTTAGGATTCTGTTCTATGAATTCTAGCTGCCTTGGTCTCCCAGACTCTCAGCTTTGGGTTAAACCTTCCTGCACTGGAGCTGGGAAACTCCCTCATGCAGTAAGGGTAAGCTGCGGAATTTGTAGGCCTCACTGTGTTTCCTGCTTTGCAGGGATCACTGTTCATCATTGCTTGATGCCCAGTGTTTTGAAACGCTTGCTTTATACATGTTGAAAACCGTATTTGATCTATTTTGATCATTTCAGGCAGGAGAGTGAATCTTTTATCTCCATAGAGGCTGTAAATGGAAGTCTAGGGGTACTTGTTTTGCAATCCTGGTTTAGTCATTTAAATATGTTTCTTAAGCTCTTTGAACTTAAAAAAAAAATCAGCATAGTTAGGAAAATGGAGCTCTTTTAATAGAAATGAATGAGGTAACATTTAAGTTGTGCCCAGCATGGTGTTGGGCACATAGTGTATTTTAATGTATAGCTCTTTCTTCTTCCTTCTCACTCCCCTTTGCTCTTGATAGTTTAATAAATATTTATTGAATTGTATTAAAAATAACAACTCTGTGATTCCACATTCAATTCATGCTGTTCTTAAATATGAGAATTAGAGGATGACCACATTGCTGAAAACTGCTCAAGTATCTTCCTTTTTTTTTTCTTTTTAAAGTATTAAGGGGTAAATGAATCATCTGGATCTATTGATAAGATTCATCTAATTTTTTGGGAAATTGTTACATCTTACTCTGCTAATGTGAAGAGGAGAGAAACACAAATGGGGCTCATTGAACAGTGGGGTTTTTGATCTCTAACATCTGCCTTCCTAGTCTCCTGTGCTAAATGGCAGTTTGCAAGAGTTTTGGTATTATTTTAATTACACATGGCTTGAATAAAATGTAGCAGAATCACAATTACCCAGAAATCTCAGGTTCTATTAATCTATAAGCTCTCACTTTATTCACACACTACATTTATCTTTGAGGAGAGACATGTAGAAAAAATGATAGTATTTTAACACATTACTTGCATCTACCATATGGTGCTGGCTCTAAACACATATATTTATTTAATTTCTAAATGTTACAACATTTCATGAATTCTTTACTTAGCTATGTGGCACAGGGAAACTAGTACATATGGCTAAAATTTGAGTTTTAGCCATAGACTAATGAAATTGTTCCGAGGTGGTTGTAACAGCCATTGTATTTTTTTCTGAGCAGAATGAATAGTCAATTTTAGAAAGAATAATTGAATTCGTTATCTTCACTTCCTCCAATTCACTCTACATAACTTTATCTAATTAATCTTCCGTAATCATTGCTTTCATATTGTTATTCCCCTTCTCAAAAAACACTTAGGAGATCTGAGTTCTTATTGGCTTACAAGGGAACTCTTCGCCTTTCTTTTAAGTCTGTGCACATTTAGGCCTCATTTTTCATGTAGAACCTGCTTGCTCCTACTCCCTTGTGTGAAGCCTCCAAATAGGTCAGAACTTCCCTAGTTCCTCTAATCTGCCCCACTCCTTCCTTTCTTGGTGTCTTCTCAGATGTTTGTTTTCTACCCCACCCCACCAATTTATTTCTCCCCTTTTTTTCTCAGCTAGATTACCTTTACCTCCTACATTTAACCTTCCATGAATCCCACCCTCATTGATACCCATTTTCTCGATTCATTGAAGAATGTGTAACTTGTTGATCGCCTGGTTCTCTGACACAGCAAATTGTTCATTAAGTTAATTCCCAAATGTGAATCAACATTGAAACAGTCATATATTTTTAAAATGTATTTTTATTGTTCAAAGTATTACATATGTCCCTCTGTTCCCCCTCCCCCACTTAGACTCCTTCTATCCTGCCCTTGCACCTAGGCCTACCTACTATTATGTGTCCATGGGCTAATCATTTGGACTCAGCCTAAAGTTAGGTCTGTACACAGAAATTGAAGTGGGAGGTAATTGTGCAGGTAAACAAGACAAAACCCCACCTTTTTCTTTAATAATCTCACTTTCTTTTATATGTAGATTATTTACCTGTCTGCAAGGACTCCTATTTTACTGTATCAGTGTAGTGCTGCATTTCAAACCACTTGACTAGAACCAGTCATTTGGGTTTTTACATCAAGTCAGGAAAATATATAGAGAATTTGGCTGGCAGAGCCATAGTCCATTCTTTCAGCCTCCTGACTGAACTTGATTCATTTTTACAAATCAGTCCACAGTTTTCAATCGACTTCTGGTCTGTGTTGACTCTGCCTAGTCATTTCCATGATTAATTGCTTTGTATGAAATATATGCATATGAATAAAAGCATATCATATCCATATCTCTCTATATAAAAGCCTAAGCAATTGTTACGACTGAATGACCAGAACGACTGGTCAACCAGTCGCTATGACACGCACCGACCACCAGGAGGCAGACACTCAATGCAGGAGCTGCCCCCCTGGTGGTCAGTGCGCTCACACCACTGACCACCATGGGGCAGACACTCAGTGCAGGAGCTGCCCCCTGGTGGTCCGTGTGCTCCCATTGTGGGAGCACCGCTCAGATGACCAACAGGCACCAGAAGCCGGGCTCATGGCTGGTGAGCGCAGCTGCCGTGGTGTCAGGAGTCTCTCCCAATGCTGTGGCAGTGTTACTGAGTGGCAGCAGCAGGCGCAGCTGGCCGGGATGAGCGCAGTGACATGGCACCCAGCTTCCTCCCTGGCTGCCTGGCGCTTGGTGCACTGCTACATCCCCTGAGGGGTCCCAGATTGCAAGAGGGTGCAGGCCAGACTGAGGGACCCCTCCACCCCCATGCATGAATCCATGCACCAGGCCTCTAGTTAAAGTAATAAGTGAACTTGAAACTGTTAAGGGTCCACTTGAATCTCCAAAAAGATTGTCTGCATAATTACACAGTTGTCTTACTGTCTGGGATGGAACAAAGGAATGTACCCTCAGCACAGAGCCCGGCACTCCCCGCAGACCCCCCCCCCCCCGCCCCAAAAAAGAAATCCTTTCTTGCAGTCAAGCCATTCCACATTCCAGATAAAAAAATAACCCAAATCTCTATTGCAGTAAGTATAGTATATTATATCAAGACTAGAGGCCTGGTGCACAAAAATTTGTGCACTCGGGGGGGTCCCTCAGCCCCGCCTGTGCCCTCTCACAGTCTGGGACCCCTCGGGGGATGTCCACCTGCTGGCTTAGGTCCACTCCCCAGGGGGGATCGGGCCTAAGCTGGCAGTCAGACATCCCTCTGGAAGCCTGGGAGCCCGCGGGGGATGTCCACTTGCCAGGGTAGACCAGGCCTAAGCTGCAGTCGGACATCCTTAGCGCTGCTGAGGAGGCGGGAGAGGCTCCTGCCATCACTGCTGTGCTGGCAGCCGTCAGTCGGGCTTGTGGCTGAGCAGAGCTCCCCCTGTGGCAGCGCACTGACCACCAGGGGGCAGCTCCTGCATTGAGAGTCAAACCCCTCGTGGTCAGTGTGTGTCATAGTGACCAATCATTCCCAGTTGTTCTGCTGTTAGGGTAAATTTGCATGTTACCCTTTTAATATATGCCTGGTGCATGGGTGGAGGCCGGCTGGTTTGCCCTGAAGGGTGTCCTGGATCAGGGTGGGGGTCCCTGCTGGGGTGCCTGGCCAGCCTGGGTGAGAGGCTGATGGCTGTTTGCAGGCTTGCCAAGACCCCCAGCAGGAACCCTCACCCCATGAGGATGTGGCCAGCCTGGGTGAGGGGCTGATGGCTGTTTGCAGGCTGGCCATGGCCCCCAGCCACCCAAGCTTCCAGTGGAGGCTGGCTGGAAGCAGGTATCTTGGATTTATTTATCTTCTATAATTGAAACTTTTTTGCCTTGAGTGGAGGCCACAGCCAGCCAGGGCAGGTGGGAAGCTTGGCTTCCTCCATCGCCGGGGCAACCAAGCCTCCTCCTTGCTCCAGCTCTGTGGCTGCCAGCCACCATCTTGGTTGGGTTAATTTGCATATAGTCACTCTGATTGGCTGGTGGGCGTGGCTTGGGGTGTAGCAAAGGAATGGTCAATTTGCATGTTTCTCTTTTATTAGATTAGATAGTGATTTATGATGCAAAGCACTGCATAAAAGGTAGAACATCATTATTACCCTTTCACTTGGTTTAGAGCAACATAAGGTTGATTTGCTTTTAGGCTTTAAGTGAATGCTGGTGAGCTTAGGTTTATATGACCGAAGCTAGGACTTATTGAAGTGATAATCAATGGTATGAATCCCAGTTTATTGAGATTGGTACACACATATATGGGTGAGAAGTTCTATTTAATTCATGGATTGCTATCTTTTTCTCCCACAGGTAGAGGAGAAATAAAGTTCTTGAATTGAGGGGGAAAAAAAGGCCCACATTTAGCCAATCAAAGGACTGTGACTAGGAACAAAGTCGATTTGATCTAATGGTATGGAGAGGCAGCCTAATTCTTGTCTTGAGTCTTCACCTGAATTTATTGTAAAAGCTACATCATGGTTTATTACTTTAAAAAAAGTTATTTTATAAAGTGGTTTATGGCCTTTGTTCTAGGAAAATATTAAAAAGAGGATCCTTTATTTATTTACTAGAGGTCCAGTGCATGAATTCGTTCATGGGTGGTGTCCCTCGGCCTGGCTGGCGATCAGGTCTGATTGGGGCGGGGGGGCAGCTGGCTGGGGGCAGGTACTGCAGGAGGTTGGTTGGCTGGGGGAGGGACTGAGGGAGGTTGGTTGGCTGGGGGAGGGACTGAGGGAGGTTGGCTGGCTGGCGGGGGGTCAAGGGGGGAGGCACTATAGGAGGTTGGCCGGCCATGGGAGGTTGGTAAAAGGAACTACAATAGCACATCTCACCTGAGTTTGAGTTTTCTTATAAACCATAAAATGTATTATTAAGGGAAGAAACTAGTTGATTTTTATGAAATTCATCTGATCAGTTGGATCTGAGTTCAGAGGATGCAGATGTGCCCTTGGGTTACAACACACTTGTCTTCTCTCTCTCTCTTATAGTTGAATTTTTCTGTTTATTTTAGTTGGGAAAAGATTGCTACCATAATATGAAGCATCGTTAGTAAATCTAAATGATGCTGAATTAGGAAGGAGCCATGAAAGGTAAAGGAGAATATTGATAAGTGAAAATCATCAAGTTTGGCAGGCAGTAGAGGAAGAGACCATAATCAGTGCATTGGGTCTATTTAATCATAATCACAAATGGTAATTGACTTGGATTTGGCCTACTAAGTACTTGGCATGGATCTGGAAAACATAATGCAGAACAGCGACTGTTAAGTTGCTTCAAGTGCCTTAGACTATGGATCATATTTCTTCCGTGACAAAACTACGTAAAAATCTGATGTCTTTTCTCTCAGCTTACCTGGACACACATATGGATAGTCATAATATCCACTTGTGATATTGTCTGTGCCATCTACACAGGTTGAGGAGGTGATGTGTAGTGGTGTTGTGACTGATGCTGACTTCACACCATCACTAGATTAAAATTGATCAATGGAGACTAATGTGCCTTGATAGCGAAAGTGCCTGAAAGAAGATAGGGAATACAGAGCATCCTTGGCAGAATGAACAGCAAATAAACAGGTCCTGATTCCAGGAGTGAGCCTAGAGATGGAGAATATAGCAAGGCATGGCATGTACAAAGGGAGAGACTAGTAGGAGGTGAGGTCTGAGGAGTAATGTGGGAAGGATATAGGTCAGAGAGGTTGGATTGTTGTTTTGTGGATGTGGTTGATGGAGTTGAGTATATTAACTCCGTTGGAATAATGTGGCAATTTTTTGTGAAAGATTGGCTACCCAGGGACATTAAACAATAAATATCTAAAATTATCCCACATACCAGTATTTCTATACAAGGCTATGCTGGCATATTTAGAAGGACACAGATAAAAAGTGGATAACAAGTCCCCTTGGGGGAAGAATGAAGCCAAGGGAGGCAGTACTCTTCATCATGATGGTTTAGTACCATGGTCTGCAAACTGCGGCTCGTGAGCCACATGCGGCTCTTTGGCCCCTTGAGTGTGGCTCTTCCTAAGCCTTAGGAATACCCTAATTAAGTTAATAACAAGGTACCTACCTATATAGTTTAAGTTTAAAAAATCTGTCTCTCTAAAGAAATTTCAATCGTTGTATTGTTGATATTTGGCTCTGTTGACTAATGAGTTTGCCGACCACTGGTAGTTGATAGTGTTTTACCTCGTCTTCAAACAACTGTTACTGGTACTTGCACAGAACAGCTGCTTGTGAATTTGCTAGTATAAAAATGATTAAGAAGGCTTTGCTTTTAAATTGTTTTCTTTTTGCATTTTGAGACATTTAATATATTTTCAGCTGAAGAAATAAATAGGCCATACAATTTTGAAGCAATAGATAGGCCATATAATTTTGGGTGATAATCTTAAAATAAATTGAGAACAGTTTTGTAGCAAGGGATTATATTTTTGGTGATAACAATATATAGATAGCTAGATAGCTAGATGGATGAATAGGTGGGTAGATAGATCGATGATGGACGGATGTATGGATGGGTAGGTAGGTGGATAAGAAGATGAAAGAAAAGAGAGAGAGAGAGAGAGAGACCCAGCTGTGGATAACGAGTAAGGTGAATGAATGAATGAATGAATGGAAGGAAGGAAGGAAGGAAGGAAGGAAGGAAGGAAGGAAGGAAAGAAAGAAAGAAAGAAAGAAAGAAAGAAAGAAAGAAAGAAAGAAAGAAAGAAAGAGGAAAGAAGGAAAGGAAGAAGGAAAGGAAGAAGAGGTAGATGAGTCCTGTTTGCTTTATGTCAATCTAAATGTCATCACAATGCCTGGATGTTTTAATTGACTCACCAAAATCTTGTCCTTGGACAGCATTACATTCAGCGAACAGGTAGCATTTTGACATTCCTAAGGTAACCAAGAGACTGCTCTCTGCCTGCATTTCTCATTCCCCAAAGTGAATTTTCTCTCCTGTGTTCCCATTATTATCTTGATATGATTCATGATAGTCTCTTAGATTGCTTCAAGGGATGTGGATAATTTAGTGGGCTCTTCTTTTTAAAACTTCTTTTCTACTTCAGCATTGTGTGTGTGTGTGTGTGTGTGTGTGTGTGTTTAAACTGGGATTACTGTCTATGGAGTCCATAGAGGGGCTTCAATTGTTCTCTTTACCCCTTGATATTGTATGCATGTACTTATGGGTATGTTTACATGTATATTATTTTCTGAGAGAATTCTCTCATCAGTTTCTCAAAGGGACCTGTGATCTGAAAAATGTTGATATCGCTTGTTTAATAGAAAACATTCTACTGGGTGTTAGGTGGCAATAAGATA
>NW_006292334.1:1490776-1500248 GCF_000327345.1 Myotis davidii | reverse complement strand
GGAAAGACAAGATTGGGCATTGAGTGTGTTCAGATCAGTTAATAGGCTTGAGACTTTTTATACCAACCACATCACAAGGGAAATAATCCAAATAGGGAGCATGTCAAAGAAAAAACAAGATGAGGTTTCCAGGGACTGATAAAGTTATTTATAGACCCAATCTTAGGCAAAGATGGATGGAAGGAGGTAGATTTGAGCTGCCCATTGTCATTCAGTGCTCTCCCAGTGTGGAAGTATGTGCTGTTTTGGAGGTCATTGTGTAAGTGTTCAAACATTCCCTTTAGGAGCCCAACCTTGACGGGGTCACAGAAACAGCACATGGAGGAAGCAGGGCAGCAGTGGTTCCTGTTGGGGAGCGTTATAGGGCAGGAGCAGCTTCGTTAGAAGGAAAAGAGGCTCCTTCATGTCAGAAACTTATGTTTATTTTTAGTTTCATGTGCCATTTTGGTGAGTTCCTGGTGGACATCAGAAAGAAATGTGGGCCCTAACCAGTTTGGCTCAGTGGATAGAGCGCCGGCCTGCAGACTGAAGGGTCCCAGGTTCGATTCTGGTCAAGGGCAGTACCTTGGTTGCGGGCATATCCCCAGTAGGGGATGTGCAGGAGGCAGCTGATTGAAGTTTCTCTCTCATTGATGTTTCTAACTCTTTATTCCTCTCTCTTCCTCTCTGTAAAAATTCAATAAAAAATGTTTAAGAAAAAAAGAAAGAAATGTGGTTATGGAGAGTTAGAAAGAAGTCTGAGACTACGATTGTCAGAATCTCCAGTACAAGAGAAGACAATGTCACTGATGGCAGACCCAGGGAAAATGGGTATTTCACCGCCACCTTTAGTTGAGAGGCTTAGAAACTAGGAGGGGGCTTGGACTGGGCATGTTGTAGAATACTGATGAATATGGATTCCCTTAGTAGGTTAGAGGAATTATGGCAATTGTATAACAGCACATGTTATACAAAAGCTGCCCAGATGTAGGTGCTATGGGAAGAAACCAATAATAGCTGGTCTGAACTATAAGCTATAATGAAAATATAATATGACCAGTTTGCAAAGATTATATCAAAGCAGTAGTAAGGGTGGTAAGCAGTGGTGACAAAGAAATAATTGACTTTCATAAAAACGCATTGGGGTGATATAAATGCTAAAGACTATAGATTCTTAAAGGATCAAATAGTAACTGAAAGGAAAAAGAAGCTAAGAATAAAAGAAAGACATATTGAGAAAAGTTTAGTTAAATGTTTTTAATTCAATTCAACAAATACTTTATAGGCACCAAGGTGGATGTAAGGATGGATATACTCCGTGTCTTCAAAGAACTTCCCTATAGTTACATGGTTAAGAGCTAACATTGCAGTAGGATAGGTTACACTATGCTGTATAGGAACAGCATGTACAGAGCACTTTGCTTGGGGCTACAGATGCAGAGATGCATCCTTATCTTAAGGAGCTTACTTATACCAGTGAGGGAAGTGAAGATATGCATACAACTAACCTTCACATAGTGAAGGCTATAGTAACTGCCACTAGAGATAATGGTATCTGTGTTCAAAGAAGGTGGTCTCCGATCTGACCAAGGAAAATAAGAAAAGGCTTCAGAGAGAAGGTGGCATTTACAGTGGGCTTTGAAGGATGTATAGACATTTATTGGGCTACTAGATAGGTTCAAAAGAAAAAGATGCATAAATGTTATAGGAATTATTGTGGTTTGGTTAGAAAATATTTGGATACATGAATAAGCTTTGAATTAAAAATAATCAGTGGCATCTTCTGTGGTCTTTTACAGAAAACTATATTTAGTTACCCTTTTTGAAGCATAGAAAAGACTGAGTTAATCCTTGGTTGTCTTCCGATTATAATCTAGTGATTCACTTAAGCCTGTACCCAAGAAAAGTATACACCATTTATTTAAAATAAAACATAGAACCATACCTAAAAGGACTTGAAAAAGTCATATAAATGCCTCTGTCCATGCTAATAATAATTATAACCACATTTTACTAATTTTTCCAAGAACCTTATGATTTGTAGATTATAATTCTTACTTTTCAGGTGAAGAATTGCTCAGAGAAGTTGAGCCGTTGTCCCAATTTCACACAGCTATTAGGTGGCAGAACTCGGACTCCAAATCCTATTCTACTAACTCCAAAGATTGTTTTCTTAACCACTACTCAGTACCATCTTATTACCTTTGTATAGGAAACATAGAGTAGAATCAAAGTGGTTGTATCAGAGTTCCTATTTGCCAACAACAAAATCCACTCTAGCTAATGGAAGTAGAGGATTAATTTGTTAAAGGCCATAGGCCAGCTCACTGAATCTCAGGAGGGCCAGTAAGTCCATCTTAAAGACGATGGATAATCTTGAAGATTATCCATTCCCATTGCTGCACTGACTTAGTAGAGACGCCACCACTGTTGCCTTTGCACAGGGCTTTGCACGGGTGCTGCTGACAATGGTATGGGGTGTCATACCTGTGACCAGGGCCACTGCTGCTCCTCAATGCTGGATTTCTCCAAGATTCTCTTGGTAGAATAAATTCCACATGGAATCTCCTTCCTCATTTCACCTTCTTGAAGTTGTGTGTGGGTGTGTCTAATTGGCAGATTTCAAGTCATATGTTATAACAAATTACTAAGTAATCCAGGAAATAAATGTCTAGCTTCCAACTTGTGGGGAGGAGAGACTCATAAATTAAGAAATTCCCCTTATAATAGGAAATATTTTCAAAATATTCTAGAGAACTAGAAATCAGTTTCCACTGAAGGTTTATTTTGTATAAGATTCTAGCATTTATCTAAATGGTCTTGATCTGGGGTTTCCATCAGCTCCTTACTTCTTGTATTCAGAAGGTGACCTTACCAGCATCTCAATTCTAACACCATGCCAGCAATGACCCAGGCAGTAAAAAATATATCACCAAATTAATTTAGTGGAAACACTAAAACATTCATGGTCTTAAAATTTTAACAGAAGCCTGTGTTTTCTCCATTAAAAAATTAATCGGGTAGGATGTCTTTAATCAAAAGACAAGTCAACTGGGTCACACAAAAGACCAAATAATGGCATTGTAACTTTACAAATTCTCTGACTTTTGGTTGCTTTTTATAAGCCTGAAAAAAATATCAAAAGCAGTAAAAACTTATATTATTTCTGTCAGTAGTCCTTTTCATAAAATGTAGTGAAAACAATCTCTTTAAGAAGGAAGCAACATACTGAGCAGCAAGCCTCAGTCACAGGAAGTTCATTTTTTCTTTGGCTTACAGCCCAATGCCATCAGAACTAATTAAAAACAGAGCCACGCTGGTATGGGGTTCAGTGTTTGGATTTTACAATAACAGAGTCGCAAAGCAGGGGGATGTCTAATGAGAATAGTTTCTGAGTTTGTTTTGTAGCATTGGGCAACTATGTCAATTACTGGAACTGCAGCTCAGGGCCAGCACCCATGCTGGGATGTGAGAGAGTCTTATTGCCGTACAGATTGAGCTTCCACTTTGATACATGTGATATGCATGTCACTTGTATACTGGTGCCACTCCTTGGCTGCAGACTGTATCAGAGGAGGCTAATGCTACCTTGCTCCTCTTGTTTGAGGCCAGGTCAAATGTTACCAGGCCCAGATTTCATCTGCATCATTAGCTATGCTCCATTTGTTTTAAAAAATGAAGCATGTTTTCTGGTTGGGAAATTATTGGAAATGAAAGCTCTGACTTAGCACAGCCATATGTATGAGCTGCTGGAGAATTAAGTGTGATGGGAGAGGAGGCAGAGAAAGATATACATACCATGGTGAAGAGAGAAAGAACAAATATCCCCCTTGCTTTACTTTATGAATACTAGTAATAAGAGCAGGATTCTTTTTGTTTCTTTTCATTTTTTTCTTCTTTTTCTTAAAAGAATACCCCCTGCAAAAGAACCTTTATTTGTGTATTTGGTGATCATGGTGCATGGTCTTCTGATCATTTACGAAACTGACTTGCAAGAAAGAGGTAGAGTAATTGAAGAAGCTGGTAGTTTTAGATAAGGATTCATCAGTAGAGTACTTGCAACTCTGTCCATAGTCTCTTCAGATTTACAAGTTAATCGTGTGCAAGTGATTTTTTTCTCCTCTATACAAAACATGATTGAAGAACATTCCAGTACCAAATGTAAATACCACTGAACATATTAAAATATATATTCAGAGCTCACCAAATTTAGGATCCATTTTTTTTGGTGGTTTAATATATTTAATGACAGTTGTGTTTATTTGTATTGTTTCATTTATATTCCTGTTTTATGTTTTTGGAATATATGCAGAGAAAACATAGTTCCAGTAGATGAATTCAAATAAATATGGAGATTTATTAATTAACTTATGCGATCAAGCAATTGGTCATCTCAATTATTAATAGCTTATGCATCATATACCCAGTTATAGATGATCTTCCTTTATGCTTTTAAAGTTGAGAGCAGACAAGTATATGACAGATGAATATGAATGGGGGCAAGATTCCCAGAAGGTTGACATAAAAATTTCTAGTCCAGCAATGTTTATATAAATTAATCTGTAACATTTAATAATCTATATATTATGTCTTTGTTTTACTTTATTTTTATTGTTGACACTATTACAGATGTCCTCATTTTCCTTTCCTTTGCCCACCTCTACCCAGTCGCTGCCACCGCCCCTTCTCTCTGGCCATCATCACACTTTTGTCTGTGCCTGTGGGTTATGCATACATGTTCTTTGGCTAATCCCTTCACCTTCTTTCATCCACTCCCCATTCCCATCTCCTTTCTGACAGCTGTCAGTCTGTTCCATGTATCTATGCCTCTGTTTCTGTTTTGTCTATCCATTTATTTTGTTCATTAGATTCTACATATAAGAAAGATATAGTATTTATCTTTCTCTGACTGGATTATTTCACTTAGCATAATAATCTCCAGGTTCATCCATGTTTTTAAAAAGGTAAGATTTTGTTTTTGTTTGTTTGTTTGTTTTATAGCTCAGCAGTATTCCACTGTGTATAAATGTACCACAGCTCTTTTTATTTTTTATCCACTCATCTCCTGATGGGCTCTTGGGCTATTTCCAGATCTTGGTTATTTTAAATAACTCAGCTATGAACATAGGGGTACATATATTATTTTAAATTGGTGTTTTAGGAGTCTTAGGATATTCCCAGAAGTGGGATCACTGGGTCAAATGGTAGTTCCATTTTTAATTTTTTAAGGAAACTCCATATTGTTTTCCACATTGGCATTCCCACCAACAATGCACTAGGGTTCCTTTTTCTTCACATCCTCGCCAGCACTTGCTATTTGTTGGTTTATTGATGGTAGCTGTTCTTGCAAGTGTGGGGATATCTCATTGTGGTTTTAATTTTCATCTCTCTGATGATTAGTAATGTTGAACATTTCTTCATATATCTATTGGCCATCTGTATGTCCTCTTTGGAGACATGTCTATTCAGGTTCTTTGCCTATTTTTAATTGGATTATTTGTCTTTCTGGTGTTGAGTTGTATAAGTTCTTTATGTATTTTGAAATTAATCCTTTATCAGATGAATCATTGGTGAATATATTCTCCCATACAGTGGGTTCCCTTTTCATTTTGTTGATGGTTTCTTCTGTGGTGCAGAAGCTTTTTAGTTTGATGTAGTTCCTATTGTTTATTTTTTCGTTTTTTCCCCCTTTCCCTAGGAGACATAAATATTTCTAATAGAGATGTCTGAGATTTTACTATGTTTTCTTCCTGGATTTGTATGGTTTTGTGGCTTACATTTAACTCTTTCATCCATTTTGAATTTATTATTGTATAAGGTATAAGTTGGTGCTCTAGTTTCACTATTTTGCGAATACCTGTCCAATTCTACCAACACCATCTATTGAAGAGACTGCCTTTACTCTATTGTATGCTCTTATCTCCTTCGTCAAATGCCCTTGACCGGAATCAAACCTGGGACCCTTCAGTCCGCAGGCCGACGCTCTATCCACTGAGCCAAACCGGTTTCGGCCAACACCATCTATTGAAGAGACTGCCTTTACTCTATTGTATGCTCTTATCTCCTTTGTCAAATAGTAATTGACCATAAAGGCATGAGTTGATTTCTGGGCTCTCTGTTCTGTTCCATTGATCTATATACCTGTTCTTATGCTGGTACTACTAGGCTGTTTAGATTACAATGGCCATGTTAAATAGTTTGATATCAGGTACCATGTTTCTTCCAACTTTCTGTTTCTTTCTCAAGATTTCTGTGGCTATTCGGGGTCTTTTGTGGTTCTATAATAATTTTTAGAATATTTGTTCTATTTCTGTGAAATATGCCATTGGTATCTTGTTAGGAATTGTGTTGAATCTATAGATTGCTTTGGGTAGTATGGGCATTTTAATACTGTTAATTGTTTCAATCCATGAACATGGTATATGCACTCCATGGTATATGCAGTTTCTTTCCTTACTGTCTTATAATTTTCTGAGTATAGGCCAGTGATGGCGAACCTATGACACGCGTGTCACCTTTTTTTTTTGGTTGATTTTTGGCAGATGGTTGGTCCACGTGTATCATGTGGAAAGGACCCTGAAGTCTTTATCTGTTGGCACATGGAGACTCCTGCACCCACTTAAGCAGATGCTCAGCTTCCCTTTTCCATGTGGACAGGATTAGTGACTCCCATCCTCTTTCTATGAAATTAGTGTTTTTTTCCAATTTCAAAATATTTCACAGGTGCTCTGATAGGTAGTCTCTACAATACATCTTTGAAAAATTATGCAAGAATTTCTGTGCTATGACCTCCTAGGATGAGCACTGCCATGCGAAGGTGTGCACTGTGGAACTTTGATGGGTCCTGCACGCTGTTCTCCCAGAGGAGGGGCCTTTCCCCCTTCTCTCCAGGGGATTTGCTGGGGCTTCTGCTGCCTCTCTTTTTCCCCAGGGCAGGTTGCCACCAGACCTGCCAGTCTGGCAGTGACAGTGCTCTCTCCCCAGGGTTTATAGTGTATGTAATCCCATTGGGGAGGTCAGGCATCTCTGACATGTAGTAGCATGTGCATTGCCTCTTGTTGGAAGTGCATATGTTTGCCCTTTGTCCCTTTAGAAAACACCAACTTTCAAGACTTTTCTGCACCACAGGGAGATTACTCCTTTCTCCGGCCTTGGGTTGTGGGGAATGCTTTGCAGCTTGTTTTTTGTTTCCAGATTTCTGCTTTTTCTTGTTTGTTTGTTTGTTTGTTTTTTTGGGGGGGGGCTTATAGGAAGAGCCAGCTGTTGCCTGACTGGCTTCTGGTCCTGGGGTCACACTTAACATAGGGGTATTTGCCCCAAGATGATGAACACATTCACTAAAGGCTGCTTCTCTCTCTCTCTCTCTCTCTCTCTCTCTCTCAATCAGATCTCTAATCCATCTGGGATTTCCCTTTCAAATAGCAAAAATGCTATTTCAGATAAAAACAAATAAAAATATGTGAGCAGACACAAAAAGGCACCTATTGTAAGATTCTATTTATAGGAAATTTACAGAATAGGTAAAGGAGCAGAGACAGAAAGCAGATCAGGGTTGCCAGGGACAGGTAGAGGGGGAAGTGAGTACTTTGGGTGCAGGTTTTCTTTTGGGGTGATGGAACCTTTTGCAATTAGATAGTGGGGATGCTTGCATAGCACCGTGAATGTCCTGCATTTTCAGGAATGGCACAATTTAAAAGATAAAAAATAACTTTATTACTTAAAATAAATCATGCCATGGAGAAATGAAGAATAAAGAAGAACAGAGAAAAAGAAAAAGACCCCAAAATACCCCAAATAATTAAAAAACAAACAAACAACTAAATCACACCATGGAGAAAAGAAAAACATAAGAATGAAAGAAACTAAAAGGAAAAGGTCAATGAGGGTAGGAGGGGTGAAACAAGTTTTTCTGATGGGAGAAGGTGAGCAGTCTCAGTGGCTCTGATGCATTTTCCAGAGGCTGCTCCTCCTCTGTGGCAGGAGTCAGGGCAGGTTCAAGGGAGGATTCTTCAACCAGGGGTGGTGGGGCCTCAGTTAGGTCAGGAGATGCTGACAGCCCGGCCCCAGCTTCAGAGCTGCAGTTGGAGGAGTTGCTGGAGGTGGTATGACCACGGGTAGTGGACACGCTTCCAGCTTTGCATCGGTCTCCTCGGGATGGACAGCAAGTGTTGAAGCAGGAGCTGCTTCTGCCTCCTGACTGGCACTGGAGTTGTGAGAGGAGAAGAGACCACTCACGTGCCTGCATTTCCATGTGCCCCCCTGTCCGTTACCACCCCCACAAAGACAGAATACAAGCCAGAGCCTTCCAGAGAAGCCACAGCCCAGGACCCACCACAGGACATCCTCCTCATCAGCAGTCCAGCAGATGGGTTGTCTGAGGCTGGCCTTTGCTCCTGGCAAACATCTGGGGGTGTTCATGTGTGTCTGGCACTGACCCCCTCCCATAAGCTCTCATGCATCTCCACCCCCACCCCACCCCCATCTCCCTCACCTTCTCACCCTTGGGCTCTGCCTACTTGGGGTCTAGGTCTTCTAGCCTGGTTTGATAAACATGCACGTGGTACTCCAGGTTGGAGTTGGAAATCCTAAGCTGCCTATGGAGCCTGGGCAGCTTTGGGGGAGGGTTCTTTTTCCGGTCATCCATACGCCCTGGTTCTCCAGACCCCCAGGTGGCCATATTCACTTTGAGCCTGCTCTGGCCCTCAATAATTTGGCACGCCTGCACCTCACTGGTGAAGACGGGGTAGAGGTTTTCATGGACCAGGTGCTGCCCCTCCATGACCTGGGTTGAGCTCTGCAATGACAGTGACTGGCAGCCAGTCCAGAGGCCTCAAGCCCTGTTGTCCCTAGCCACTGCTGCTTCTGCCCACTGGACCTTCTGCTCCTGGATCAGGCCCAGCCTTGTGTCTGTACAGACCTCCACCTAGGGGAAATGAGATTCACCTCCAGATCTAAGGATAAACATCAGGCAGAGGGCGCCACCCACACTCCATGTCCTTGACCTAGGTTGTGAATATGACTGGCCCAACAGACTTCTGATACCCTCAACCTTTTCCTGCTCGGAGAAAGCTCTCTCCACATGAAACCCCTTACACACACACACACACACACACACACACACACGCACACGGATGAGACATAGGGCTGCTCAGGTCAGGTCAGAGTGGTGGCCTGGCCCAAACAGAACTGCCCAGGTCTCCCTGTGCTACCTCTGGGTCCAACTATGAAAAGGGCCACAGGCATCCTGGCTGAGTCTGGACCCAGCAGCGGCCATGATGGGACATACTGTCACCGTTGCCCCTTTTGAGTCCTCAGCCTTGGGACATGAGCAGACAACAATGGGACATCCCTTTGGTGTGAATGTCTCTAGCCAACAGAGCTAGGTAGGGGCTGTTATAGAATGTGGCTGCCTGGTTACCAGGATTCTGTTGGGCTCTATCATCAGGAAGTGAGTTCACTGCCTGAGTCCCCTTTCCCTAGTGCAGTGGCTGGA
>NW_006292334.1:1481401-1490554 GCF_000327345.1 Myotis davidii | reverse complement strand
GTGTTCAGCAAACTGCGCTTCGCGAGCCACATGCGGCTCTTTGGCCCCTTGAGTGTGGCTCTTCCACAAAATACCGACTTCTGTGTATGGGCCACGAAGTTTCAATCGCACTGTACGTGCGCGCCCACACGTGGTATTTTGGGGAAGAGCCACACTCAAGGGGCCAAAGAGCCACATGTGGCTCGCGAGCCACAGTTTGCCGACCACTGCCCTAGTGTATCCTCAGACAAGAGTAGTGACTTCACTTCCTGGGAAGAGCAGTGACCTCACTATACCGAGAAATGACTTTGGAAAGGCCAGCCAGCGATAACTGAGCCAGTGATAGCGGGGCCAGCCCTTTTCACGTCTCTGCCCTTCCTACCGTCTCTATGTGGCTTCTTCTGTAAATCCTTGGTTATAAGACTCCTCTTCAGCTAGTCTTTAGTTGGTTATTCAGGGTGATTGTTCTGTAATTTAATTGTATTTCCAGTTTGGTCCTGAGAGGAGGTGAGTGTAAGATCCATCTATTTCGCCACCATCTTGAAAGTCTCCTACATATTATTTCTTAATGTGCTTAGGCATAAGCAATGAGGTATTTTAAAAGTACATGCAATTCATATTACTTTGAAAAAATAGAACATAATTTTATACTTTTTATTTTCTGATTGTGTTCACTCTCTGGGCTCATCAATCAGTGTCAGTATTGGTAACACCTCCTGATATCATGTATAGTATAGTCTATCACAGAAACACATTTCTGCTTTGAGAGAGATACATGCTAAAACTCAGTAGGTTGGGATTTTTTCAATGCTTCTCTTTCTAGCACCTTCTTTCATCCCTCAAAAAGTGTTTCATTCAATAACCCATAAAGTTGTTGAAGAGTAGATTGAACTAGCTATTCTGTACCTATCCTCTCAAGCATCCTGGCTTCTAGAGAACTCAAAGACCAAAACTCTAGACAGAAGACCATCAGCAGTCTGTTTGGAGAATGACAATAACATTAGCACCCTGGTAATGTCATGTTAGAACACTTGGTGATACTCTGGCCAAGAGAAGACAGATGTATATTGAGAAAAGGCCTTAGGACTCTGGTGCCTATTAATCTTGGACCTGAGGAAGGGACAGGGAGGAGATAAGGGAACAAGGAAAAAAGATGAAGACTGAAGGAAGCTTTGGCAAACAGAGACTTCCTCAGGTTAGACTCAGGTCTTGGGACTGTACCTGAGTGAGACGGGCCAGGTTCCTCCAAAAGTCTACTTACTCTCTCCAAATAGGAAAGGATTACTACATGAATTCCATCTTCAGAGCAAGATTTATAAGAAGTAGTGCTTGCAGTACAAATTCCACAGAAATAGAACATTGACTGACAGCCATTGCTGGTAAAGTGGACTTAGAACATCAGCAACAGGCCTAGTTGGTGTGGCTTATTCGATTGAGAACCAGGAGGCTGTCCCATGAACCAAGAGGTCATTGATTTGATTCTGGTCAGGACACATGCCCAGGTTGCTGGCTCAATCCCTAGTAGGGGGCATACTGGAAGCAGCTAAATGATGTTTCACTCTCTCTAAAATCAATAAAAACATCTATATCTATCTATCTATCTATCTATCTATCTATCTATCTATCTATCTTTTAAAAAGAACATCAGCAACAGACACGAAAGGTGTTTGATTTTTTTGTTCTTTTGCTACAAAAAAAGACGAGAAACATGAAAGTATTTGGGGAATGTATGTGTGGGGGGTGGTGTTAGGCTGATTTTACAGTTTTTACTTTGTTTTCTGTTTACACTCAACTTCATGGATAAATGGAACCTATTTATGTAAGTGATTTTGTAGAGCAGCCACAGTACCTTGTATAATCCTCTTGATGCAAACACTGATTTTATGATCTATGTCCTTTAATGTTACAACCAGGGAAGGGGGAAGGATGAGAAACTACGCCTAATCTGGTATATGTTATGTGGCAGGAGCTTTCTGGTGTATCTCGTTTATTTCCTAATCCCACTCCCAAAACATTAGGAAACTGAGGGTAAGATGTAATGAAAATTAAGGCCATATAATTTGTGAAAGATGAAGCTGAGATCTGAATACAGTCTTCCTGACTCCAGAGGCTATGTTCTCTCCATTCTACTACCTATCATTTATATTTCTACTGCATTTCTTAGTGAGTTTGAACGTCTTTACAATCAAGTGGCAGTTCAGAAGGAAGTACCTTTCAAATACCTACTACTTAGAAATTCATCACCCTGATAAAGATAATGTCCAGGGCCCACATGATGGTGGTTACTCTAGTGCCTATTTGTGAGGTGGTTTACAATATATGTAGCAGATTCACAAACATCAATGTAGGAATCATGTAGGAGATTCATGTTAAAAATATATTGTAGATGTACATGAAGGATGCTTCTGAAATTAATTAGAAAAATAAGCATTGGGTTTGATCCCTTACTCCTCTTTATTTTTAAAGGATTTTGTTGAATTAGAGAGAATCTATTTAAAGTGCCACTTTATGGCAAATTAATACTTTGTGAAAAGTACTTCGTGATTTTCATCCAATTCTTATAAAAGATAGGTTTCTTGATGGGAAAACCTTTTTTATTTTATTTAAATCATTACTGGCCACTGAAACATTCCCAGAAATTTTGATATGTAATTATGTTTGTGTCAAAGAGTCGAACAAATGATAAATGGAATTTTGTGTTGATGCCGCCCAAATTCATCTCCTGGCAGTTTTGTGGCACCAAATATTCTTCATTTTCTGTTTAAGTACCAGACTGCAGTAATGGTGTGAGTGTCTAGTGTCTTTGTCTTTGAATGTGGCATCATTTCAGAGACCAAGGTGGGCTTCTGGCAGAAGCAGGATTAGTGTCTCTTACTAATGACACCTCCCGATTGAGCAGCATTGTTGTCCCTGCTGCAAATTAAATGGGACTTGTGTTTTTAATATTGTCATAGTCCCTTTGACCTTATTTTTTTATTTATGCAGCTCTTTTATGTATACAGCTCTCATTAGATGTAAGTCATTATGGAGATGTTACAAGAAAACAAAGTTTTGTACTCAAGGAGCCTTGATCTAGTAGGGAAATTAAGGCAGATGGAAACAAGTCAGTTATAAAGAGGCCTCAACAAGTTCTGTGCGGTCCATGAGAATATGATATTTTAGCACTTTAAGGTTCCCTAAATCATTCACTTTGGCTCTGAGCTATTGAAGAAAGCAAATATTAATAGATAAATTTGGACCCCCCCCCCTCAAAAAAAAGTGGATTCTCTTTTTCTATAGGTCCTTTTTGGAATTTTTTTTTTGTAACTTGCCCATAAAAATCTGCCTATAAATACTGCTGGTGATAAGTGTATGTGGGGAAGGTGAATAATTGGACAACTAGCAAAGTGATGTAAGAGGCTTCCACTTCATTGAAAAACAGTCATTACTATGACTGTGACTTCTTCCATTATAGAAGTAGACAATATTGGTATATCAAAGTAATCTTTCTGTTTAATGTGAGTTTTGATTTTTTGGGCATTCTCTTGTAGCATGGCCTTCTGAAATTCATTCATTGAAAATAGATCTAACGTTATGAAGGTGTAGTTGACTATGGTCCTATAAATAATTAGAACTAGCTTTTTGTGTCCTCTAAACACAGACTTTGAGGAAGGAACCCACTAAATGAGGTTCACTGACCTTGCTATAGCCATTGTGTATGAGTTTGTCTTAATAGCATCTAATAATATGGTAATGACCACCACAAAATTCTTTTTAATTGAAACTTTAGAAAAAATTTGTTTTAGCCCAGCTGGCATGGTTCAGTAGTTGAGCTTTAGCCTATGAACCAGGAGATCACAGTTCGATTCCCAGTCAGGGCACATGCCTGGGTTATAGCTAATCAATGGTTTTCTCGTATCATTGATGTTTCTGTCTCTCTCTTTATCTCCCATCTTCTCTGAAATCAATAAAAATATATTTTTAAAAATTTGTTTTAAAAATGTTGAGTATTTCAAAGATCAGCAAGCCAAGCATTAGAAGAGTCATGCTAGTGATAGCTGACTTGCCTATCTTTTGTCCTTTACTCATGAGGAACTTATACACCAATGGGCAGAGTAAAGGAAAGGAAATATTATTTCGCTAGATTGTTTGGCTTAAATGGGATTCCATAGTATACATTTTCCTGGGTATTTAGGCTGAGTAAGAATGTTGCCTGAGGTGGGAATGTAAAATGGGGTAGTGCTTTAGAAAACAATCTGACAGTTCTGCAAACTATTTAACATAGTGATTATATGTTCTAGCAATTCTTCCTCTATACCCAAGAGAAATGAAAATATATATCCACACAAACATTTATTAAAGAATGCTCATAGCAGTATTATTCACAAGAACTAAAAGGTGGAAATAATACAAATGCCATCTGTTGACCAGTGAATGGATAAACAAAATGTGGTATATCTAAATGGAATACTATTTGCCAATATAAAGAAATGTAGCACTGAGCAATGTTACAACATAGGAGAACCTTGAAAATTCTATGCTGAGTGAAAGAAGCTAGACACAATGCACCACATATTGTGTGCATCCATTTACTTGAAATGTACAGAATAGGCAAATTTATAGAATTAGAAAGTAGATTAGTGGTTGCCTAGATTTAAGAATGGGATTGTGGGGACTGGAGGGTGATGGCTAAGGGGGTGCAGAGTTTTTCTTGGGGTAATGAAATGTTCTAAGATTGATTGTGGTGACAAGTGCATGATTCTGTGAATATACTAAAAGCCATTGAATTGTACACTTTAAATGGATGAAATATATGGCGTGTGAATTATATCTCAATAAAGCTGTTTAAAAGAATGTTGCCTGCATACACAGTCCCAGAATATAAAACAAAACTATTTTATATTATCAGTTTTAAAACTCTCACTTGCAGTATGCTAACTGACCTTTGGTCTCTTTTAATAAAGATTTAGTATGACTAGTATTCCATTTTATAAGGTGGATATGAGAGCTTGGGGAGCTATCCGATTATCGCGTATAATATACCAGCAATACTTTTGGCCACTATGTAAAATAGTCCCCTTTCAACCATGAAAAATTTGAAGTCGACTGTAAGACTGACTTTCAAAAGGATTTTGTAAAAGCAAAAGTAATTGGCAATAATATATATAGCACTTGTAAATATTATATATACTTCACAAGGTTAGGTCTGAAACTCTGGGCTTTTGTCATGTGGTACTGTATTTATACTCTGTTCTTACAGCATGAGACCTTTCAAATTCATAAAGCAACATTAAAAATTTACTTTTAGCTGTTTAGGACTGCACGTAGCATATGAGATGTGTTGCCTATGCTCTGTGTCTCATCACAGCCAACTATGGGACTGGGACCTCGGCCTTCTGCTCACATTATATTAAAATACTGCTTGGCAAAATTGAACAAACTAATATATATTTTTACCTTTCCTACTCATCTTATTAACTGTATAGTATGGTGTCAGTAATAGAAAAAAGCCTGATTATTTTCTTCTCATAATTAAAGGAAAAAAGAGACCCAGTTAATATTAATGTCTATAAAAACAAATAAACTCTTAAGGTATCAACAGTAAAATATTGAAGATATCTTCACCATAATGCATTTAATAACTCAACATATAATAATTAAGGCTACATTTTATTTCAAGGAATATGCCGTGTATAGGTTTAACAAGTGGTATATTAATAAATGGTTAACAACCAGCTTTCCGGGGGGGCAAGGGGGGTGGGGGGGGAGGCCCTGATTTGTAGCAGTAGCTGATTTTTGTTGTGTAAATATTCTCACCAGGGCTGCTTTCAAGCTACCTGTGATAGGTCTCTAATGTGCAGTTGAGCAGAAATGCCAAGAATAACTCTTGAGAGCTTGAATACGCTGGCTCCAGCACATGCTGGGGTGCTTCCTCACACACGTGTGCACAACACACAGGCACATGTACTTGTGCATAGACAGAAAAGCACTTGTAATTTATATAACTCTACTGGGAAATGAGATGTTCAACATGTTTTTCTGGATAAACACAAAGTTACTTAGAATTTTACCCGAATTGCAGGCTTCCTTTTCTAAGAGTCAAATCCTTGCTTTTGGTATAGAATATACTTCAAAAACATGTCAACTTTTCTGGATCATATAAAATCAAATGCTAGACTAGGACTAAGGTTCTTGTTTCAACTTGATCGTTAGGTGGGTGTGCATGTGTAATGCGGTGGGAGACAAAGAGGCCATCTTAACTGAGTAATACCTCAATTCTCTCTCTGGGCCTTGGTTTTACTTCACTTTTAATGAGCAAGTTGAATCAGACCCATTTCCAAACCTGCGAATGTCATTGTTAATCAATATATGCCAAACTACAGTATGGGTCTCAGTGCAACCTGATTTAGAGTGATTATATCTGCTCCTTGAGAGATTCTCTTCAGCTGTTTTAGATATTACACTTATTTTTGCTCTTGATCTTTTGATTTCATTTCTTTACCTTTAGTTTGTTGTTTCTAATCTCCTATGGGCTTGAGAGAAGCAAGCTTATAAGAATGGTATGTAAGCCATGAGCAAAAACTGAGATTTTAGAGGCTGGCTATCCAAATAATAGATTAGGAAGTGTTAGATTGTGTCATGAAGTGTTTCTTGCTCAAGCTCTTTACAGTGATTAGCGAGCCTAAGTTACTATATAAATGGTATTTGGATAAGTTCATTATGTTTTTACTGGACATTTTTATTATTTAGTAATTATTCTTTATTTTGTTACATTGCAATATTTTGGTAGTCTTTAATAATGGAGATGTCAATAAATAAACTTTTATTTAGAAGGCAGATTTTAAAAAGTCTGATTTTTACATATGGAAAAGTTGAGGAAGAGAGAGATCATCTCAAAGCTATACATTATATATTTCAAGCAGAAGTGAGATTAGAATTCAGAAATCCTGACCCATAGGACCATTCACAGATTTGTAATTCTTCATATATCTAAGAGTTTTAGTAAATTGGTCATAGTCCCTATGTTGCAGAAAGTTTTATTTTCAGGGCCTTCAGAATAGATGCATAAAACATAAAATGCATTGCATTCTTTATAAAGCAATTTGATTTCTGTTCATCTTTCCTGGTGGGAAATTGCACCCCAGTCATTCTTGTGGATTCTCTTGTTATGTCAAGGTTCATGGGTTTTGAGCAGTACCAAAGGTGGTTTCAAGATATATGAACAGTCAATAAACAAACAAAAAAAGCTCAACATCATTAGTTATCAGGGAAATGCAAATTAAAACCCATTAAAATTGAGATACCTCCACACATCCACTAGAATGGTTACAACTAAAAAGACTAAGAGTCCTGTGTGCTGACAAGTAAATAGAGCAATTGAAAACTCAGACATTGCTGGTGGGAATGCAAAGTGATATGGGCACTTTGGAATACAATTTGTCAGTTTCCTGTAAACTTACTACTAAACATACACTTACTATAAGGAGGAGCAATCTCACTCTGAGGTTAGGTATTTTGGCAAGAGAAGCACACACACAGATTTACAAAAAGATATGTGTATGCCCATGTTTATAGTAGTGTCATGCGTAGTAATCCCAAACTGGAAACAACTCAATTGTCTATCAGTTGTTGAATAAATAAGCAAATTGTGATAAATTCATACAATGGAATACTACTCAGCAATTTAAAGGGAAGAACAACTGATAAATGCAACAACCTCTATAAATCTCAAAAGCTGTGTGCTAAGTGAAAGAAAAATAGTTCCATACTGTATGATTTCATCTATGTAACATTATAGAAAAGGCAAAAGTATTGAAATAGAAAATAGATCAGTGGGATATATATTGACTTTACAAAGAAGCTCTAAGAAACATTTCTGAGGGAATCAGCTGATAGTCTATATTTTTATGGTGGCATAGTTATAAGACTGTATACATATGTCAAAAGTCAATGAACTATGAACTCAAAAAGAGTGGATTTAATTATATGTGATTATATTCAATAAACTCAACTGAAAAGCATATGCTTTGGGTGGGAGGGCTTCTTTCCTTGCCTCACTTTCCTCATCTATAATGTGGGTCTGTTAATCAGCCCTATCATATAGAGTCACTTTGAGTATGAATCAAGATAATACCTGTAGAGACCTTGAACAGTGTCTGGAATATGGAGAAAGCACTGAATAGATGTTCGATATCTTAATTATTATTTTTGTGGTTTTTCTTGTTTTACTTATTGTCATTCCCAATAAGATTTCATTTAAAAAAAGAAAGGGTTTGCTGCCAACAAGAAAAAAAAACAAAAAACTGTCTGTAACTGTTTCTAAAACCTATGGTCTTCTCACACAAGATGGGTATATGTGTCTTGGCAGTTGTGAGGTGTTGGGTGAGCAAAATGTGGAGGCTGTACTTACCTAAAGACTGGAGGATCCTGAGCCCCTTTCTCTGGTCATTGCCTTATCTCAGATTTTTCTGCATTAGCTGGTGGTTATGGAGAAATAAAGCTTGGTGGAGCAAAAAATCTGCTCAGATTTAGAAGGAGAGTTTCTCAGTGGACTGTGTTTCATTTTGAGATAAAATTTAAAAACTCTGTGGGTTTTTTTGTTGTTTTGTTTTTGTTCAGAAGTAGATATCTGCATCAGTCTCAGTTCTCTTCTTACTCTAGCATGCGTAAGTCTTAATCTATAGTCTACCTTTCCCTTGTATTCTATTTTCACTTTTGTAGAAGGGCTAACTGATTTCTTTGTATCTGAACATCAACTTATGTATTTCCATGCCTATGATATTCCAAGATTATTTTATTAATTTTAAACATTTTATTTTGAAGCTAGATGTCTGGTGCACAAAATTCATGCACAGGTAGGGTCCCTAGGCCTGGCTGGTGATCAGGGCTGATCTGTGGGGTGACCGGTGGGGCGATCAGGGGCCCCCGCTCACACCCGCCTTGGCTGGCCTGGCACCGCCCACGCACCGACCCCATTGGCTGGGGGCAGCTCCTGCATTGAGCGTCTTTCCCCTGGTGGTCAGTGCACATCATAGCGACTGGTCGTTCTTCCAGTCATTCAAGCATTTGGTTGGTTTGCATATTTAGGTTTTATTTAGATAGATACTTTTATACTTAGAGAAAAGATGCAAAAATAGTACAGAGTTCCTGTATACCCTTCTTGCTGCTGTTCCAACATTAATATTATAATCATAT
>NW_006292334.1:1479436-1481353 GCF_000327345.1 Myotis davidii | reverse complement strand
CTTAGACTGAGGTTAAATATTTTTGGTTAAGGATACTATAGAAATGGTATATGTAGCACCCTTCTCTGTTCACCATGGGAATGGTGCAAGATGTTGGTATGTCTTTTTAGTGGTGATATTGAAGTTGATCACTTGATTAAGGTAATGCTTACCAGGTTTATTTACTCTTTTCTTTTTTTAATAAATAAACATCTTTAATAGAGATATTTTGAGAATATGCAAATGTCTTATTCTCATTATACTTTCTTCTATTAAATTCTATAACAAGAATCATCAATTTACTGTGGTCCTTAGCCAAATGGCTCAAAACATAGATGCCCAAGGATTGGGTATGTGGGTTTACTTTAGCAGAGTCCTTCTGACTATGCATGATTCTCAAGACTGAATGAACTGAAGAAGAAGACTGAAATGTGCATTGCAGGTGTCTGAGGCAACTACTGATTCAGTCATATGCAGGGTATATCTCTGGGACTTATGCCATACAGCTACTGCTGCCACTCTTTGGGACTCTGATCTAGCCCCCTTCCAAGCCATTCCACACTGAAGTTTGCAAGAATTTCAGCTCAGTGTCCTGAAGGTGTTTATTTCCTAGTTTCTCAGGGGAAAGGCACAGTGTGTCTACCCTGGGCTCACTTTCCAATCAAAGATCCAGCTATCTCTACAGATGCCCATGTAAATCATCTTTAGTGGAACAATGAGAATCTGGGGAAAACCCCTCCTAGGGAAATGAGTGCCACTTCATTAACAGAGAAAAAAACATCCTTCAAATCTGGTTCATCTCACAGTCTAAATGCAAGTTCTTAATTAAAAGCCAACAGAGATTTCTAAAGTTGGAGAAAAACTGGAGCAACAACTTTTAAAATTATCCTGTGGGCTTTTTTTCTTTTCTTCTTCTTAGCTTCTTAAAGGGAAAAAGGCTAATAACCATTCAGTGGCAAATTGCTGTTTCTTCAGAACAGGGAAGTGAAGGCGAATGAAAAGTGGCATCCCAGGGGAATAGGGAGTCATCCTGTAATTAGACTGGGCACCATGTAGAGAGGCAGCAAAAAATTACTGGAATGGATCAATGAGGAATTATCCCATTAAACTCAATGGCTTATTCTAATTTCTAGTTTCTGAAAGAATAAGTAAAATACCATGCCTGATACTTTTGTGTTTCCCACAGAACCTAAGACAGTGTTGAGGATGAAAGAAGAGCTCAATCCTTGTTTATTGATTCCATAGTCCAGGTCTCCGGTGCTTTGGTAGGCTATGTTTTTTATTTGAGCAGGTCAGTGCTGGATGATGGCAATGATAGGTTCTTTATATTCAGCATTTCTCTACATGGTATTATTGGCACTTTAAGCTGGAGAATTCTTTAATGTGTGGGCTGTCCTGTGTATTATAGGATGTTTAGCAGCAGTCCTGGCCTCTATGTACTGGATGCCAATAGCACCCCTAAGTCACAACAATAAAGAATGTCTGACATGTGGAATCTCAAGAGCAAAATGAACAAACAAACAATATAGAAACAGATTCATAGATACAGGGATAGACTGATGGTTGACAGAGTGGGTGGGGGTGAGGGGGCTGGGTGAAAAAGGTGAAGGGATTAAGAAGTGCATATTGCTAGTCACAGAATAGTCATGGGGATATAAACTATAGCATAGGGAATATAGTCAATATCCTATATAATAAAAAGCTAATATGCAAATCGGCCAAACAGCAGAATGACCAGTCACTATGATGTGCACTGACTACCAGGGGGCAGACGTTCAACAAAGGAGCTGCCCCCTGGTGGTCAGTGCACTCCCACAGGGGGAGTGCCATTCAGCCAGAAGCCCTGAGCTGAGCTCACAGCTGGCAAGCACAGCAGCAGAGGTGGGAGCCACCTCCATAGCAGAGCTAAGGATATCTGACTGCTGGTTTAGTCCTGCT
>NW_006292334.1:1475361-1479279 GCF_000327345.1 Myotis davidii | reverse complement strand
GTGGACATCCCCCGAGGGCTGCAGGACTGCCAGAGGGATGTCTGACTGCCAGCTTGGGCCCAATTCCCCAGGAAGCAGGCCTAAGCCAGCAGTTGGACATCCTTCGAAGGGTCCCAGACTGTAAGAGGGCATAGGCCGGATTAAGGGACCCCCCCAAGTGCACAAATTTTTGTGCACCGTGCCTCTAGTATAACATAATAGTAATGTAAACAAACAAAAATGAAAAATGAAATTTAAAAGGTAAAAAAAAGAAAGAAACAAAGTAGTGAATTTTTGTGCACCGTGCCTCTAGTATAAAATAATATTAATGTAAACAAACAAAATTGAAAAATGAAATTTAAAAGGTAAAAAAAAAAGAAAGAAACAAAGTAGTGAAAAAAATGTCTCCAGACATTACCAAATATCCCTTTGGTACAGAAAAGGGGGCACAAAATCACCCCCATTTGAGAACCAGGGCTTTATTTCTTTATCCCAAGGTCACAGGGCAAATAAATGTTAGAATTGAGATGGAGACTCAGAAAGTCTGATTCCTGGCTTCCAGTAAATTTCATGGTATAAGCCTACTCATTGCATTGTCCACTACATGGATATGAACATAACATTAGGAGCATTGATATTTCTTGGCATGGATTTTTCTTTTGGAATGGATTCTATGCATGAGTCAAATTAACTTAGTGGCACAGAGACCACTCTGAAGACTCAAGAAACAATCATTTCTCAGGAGAATGCACTGATCACAGAGACATGCAATAATCTAAACAGAGGGGATTTGGCTTTGGCTCTTTCTGGGTACCAGCAGAGGTCTGGGCAGTTCTGATTCCAAGTCTCTTTCCTTAATTTACATATAGCCTCCATTTTAGCAATGCAGAAGGAGAATGAATAAAAACAATTATCCTCAAAGACATTCAGTCTGGTCTTGACTTGTTAAGAACGATAAAAGTCAGCAGTTAGAAGCATTTAATACAGCTGAACAAACCATAGAGTCTAAAACAGCTTCATCTGGTGCATTTCCTCTCAGTGGCAAATAAAAAGGAAGACTATAATTAGGGCATGACTCTGTTCAAGCTATCCAATAAAAGCTTTTAAAAATGATTGCCCTATAGACAGCAGTGCAAGGAACAAAGGAATCTAGCATGGGCTATTATTTGCTTATTAGTATTACTATATGATAAGCTCTAATTTTTACATCTTAAACCAAAGGGACACACTAAATGTTCACTATTTCTTAAAGTATATTTTTGACAACATATTGGAAGTACATTGACTTTGTAAATTTGAAAGCCAGGTCTCAGATTTTCAATAAGTGCTTACTAAACACTATGCTACAAATTTCAGCTGAAAGATCTGAGTCTCCTTTACATTCCAGAAATTGAAAGTAGAGTGAGAAGGAGAGAAATCAGTGACCCTCAGTCTTCAGTGTGCACAAGAATCACAGGGGATCATGTGAAAATGAGTCTCTGACTCAGTGGGTTTGGAGTAGGACATGAGCTTCTGCAGCTCTAAGTTTCCAGGTGATGCTGATGTTGTTGGTCCAAAGATCACACTTAGTGTAGCAAGAGTTTAAGTGACAAGTCAAGAACACATGATATAAAATAAGCAGAGCCCTAATTACTCAGTTCAATGTCTCTTCCAAGCTCAGGGAGTTGCAGTCCTCTCATCCCTGTGGTGTAGGAAGGGCTGAAGGTATGTATGTGTCCCGTGCTTATGCACTGCCAGCACTCCATGCAAATGTGTTTGCAATTTTATACATGGAGGCAGGGACGGGCTTCCACAATTGTGCACCTCTGACAACTAGTATCTAAGCCGCTCAGAAAACATTTGAAGTCTAGGCATTGGCTGGTGGCCGTGACTTCCACTGGAACGCCCATGACTCTTCTGTTTTCTATTCAGGTTTTATGACTGCCCCAAAAGTCTTCAGACTGTGGTCTTTGGCCTAACCCTGTAGTATTCAAATAGTCCTTGAAGACACTCATCGTCACTCTGTGAACCAGATACAGCTTGGGAGAGAAGCAGATATAACTAGAGTCCTACTCTCTCATTTTATTTAAATGTGTGGAGGTCTTCCCTCAGAAGGGTTGATCATGGCTGATGATGACAGTGTGGGCAGTTAGGAGCTAAGCATCTAGGCCAGAGCTGTCTAATAATCTTTCTGATGGGGTTTTCTGTTTCTGTGAGGTCTAATTGGTAGTCATTAGGCACTTGTGGCTACTGAGAACTTGAAATATAACTTGTGCAACTGAGAAACTCAATTTTGAATTTTAATTCTATTAATTAAATAAAATTTAAAGTTAAGAACTACATGAAGCTTGTAGCTACCATATCAGACAGCACAGCTAGCTGGCCTTCTTAAAGATACACACACCCATAAGAAGACAGCAGGAAGACAGTTGGATTCAACCAGTTCAACCAGGACTAGACTACTTTTGACCAGGCTTTCTAATTTATCAACATCATGAATTGACCTGAGGAAATGTTTTAATTCCTCTGTTTATTTCATACTTTTGTAGGAATATGTGAGGGACTAGGTATTTAATTTATACTTTAAAATCCTTTTAGTTTGTTTCATAAGAGATAAGTAGCCATTATAGAAAATCTGGAAAATGTTGTTGTACAAAATGAATAAAACAATTACTCATCCCATCTCCTAAAAGTAACTACATCAAACACACAGTGAACATGTTAGTGACTAGTTTTATAGTTCTCCCTGTATGCATATCTCACAAAAATGATCTATACATTTATAGATCTATAAGTACATAAACACATAATATATAGAATACATTTAATTTAGATACATTACTTTTGGGGAGGGGTCATGTGACATAGTGCTGGAGAACATGAACCCCCAAATGCCTCCAAAAGAGAGAATATAAGGTAATTTACTTACTACTTTTCTGGAAAAAGTAAGGCTTTGCTTTGCATGTTAACTATGACCAACCTATGAAACTCTTTTATAGACATCAAAGAAATCGAGTCTGTGAGTCACTGATCAAAACTCATGGCTAAACAGACGGACTCTAATCTAGGAGCCCCAGATGAGCACTTAGCCATCTGAGTGGCTGTCAGTATCACAGCAAAATAACAGATGGAAATGGGGGAGAAAGTAGACCCAGAAAACTCCAGGATGAAGTTTGTCTTCATCATGTAGCGTTAAGTACTAAACAAGATGTTCTCTAGTTAGTAGAGTTGTTTTCCTAAATGCTCTTATGTTACTGCTTAAGCAGCCCCTGCCTTTGTTCAGGCCCACAAAAAGGAAAAACAACACATTCTCTGGAGGATCAAGATGGTGATGTTTCTGGGGGCAGCTGAGTGGAAGGGGAAAGTTCCTTTGCAAACTGAGCTTGGAAATCTGGAATTTAAGCTATTATATCGGCTGAAATGCAAGCCATTTTCAGGAATGTTGATGACTTTCTGCGGGATAGGGAAAGGAGGAAGTGGAGGAGAGAGGCTGCAGAGGTCAAAGTATAAAGGAGAGATTCATCCTCAAAGCTTTTGCCACAGAAGCTTCCTAAACGTAGCTTTGTTTTCACTTTAGGTTATTTGCAGTATTAAACTGCGCTTGAGATCATGTGCACTGTTTAATCAATCTGAAAGCACTATGATAATAACAGCTAGCAACAGTGCTTTTATTCTTTTCTGGCTGCTTCTCAGACTCACACTGAATGACAGGTTCAAAGTTTATTCACTCCAGCAAGACAAACTTAGATTTTTCTCTTGTACTATGTGAAAGCTTTTTATTGTCTTCCTTGCCACACAAGCCAAAAGTACAAATTTAGGTGCAAGAAACTGGTGATCCCATTGATGAATTACCAAGGGATTCTTCCTTCTTGAAATTTCTGCCCTCTTTTTGACCAGTTCCCTGCTTACTTAAACTTAATGACTCTTGTGTTTTCAATCTAGAGTGCTTGCTGGTTTCGG
>NW_006292334.1:1458634-1475191 GCF_000327345.1 Myotis davidii | reverse complement strand
CTTGTTGCCTATGGTTTTGTGCCTACATGATCTTAGATTCTACACTCTAGAATCTAGATCTTAGATTCTAGAATCTAGATCTAGATCTTAGATCTAGAGTGTAGAATCTAAGATCTAAACTACACAGTACTACTCATCTTTGAGCTGGACCAGAATAACAACTATATTAAATTTAAAAAATACATATTTTTATTGATTTCAGAGAGGAAGGGAGGAGAGAGAATCATTGATCGGCTGCCTCCTATACACCCCACACTGGGGATGGAGCCCACAGCCTAAGGCCTGTGCCCTGACCAGGAATTGAACCCTGACCTCCTGGCTCATAGGTCAACGTTCAGCCACTGAGCCATGCTGGCCAGGCTAAACTATATTAGTTTTAACACATATATATGAAGATTTATAAGATGAGATGAAGGGCCCCAAGTTTAGAGTCAAAAAATATACTTGGTTCAAATCCAAGCTTTATCATGTACCAGCTGTGTGACCTTGGGCAGGTTGCTTAATCTCACTCATCTTCCAGCTTCTTATTTGTGCACTGAGGATGCTAGTTCCAAACCCATAGAGTTGTTGTGAGGCCGAAATTAGAGAATCCTTGTAAAGTGCTCATTATAGTGATCAGCACATTAAATATTTTGATGTACCTATTAGTGATAGTTGCATAGTTGTGCCATTTGCCCCCAAAAGAAATTACATAGCCAAGCTCAGAAAGAATATTTTTCTGAAGAATATTCATTTATAGTTTGAATGACACCTTGACTGGTGTCATTTCAGATTCTAGACTGGTGCCCCCTGCTGTAGCATTCAATTGTGGGCATTCAATGGTATTTGACTCTAAAAATGTACATATACATTAAACATATAAATGTATATGTAAATATATTAATACTAGAGGCCTAGTGCAGGAATTTGTGCATGGATGGGGTCCTGCCATCCCCACCCCCAATTCGGGTGGGGAGGCCGATTAGGGGCTGGGCAGGCCAGGGGGGGAGGGGCTGCAGGAAGTTGGAGGGACTGATCTGGGGCTCCGATCAAGCCGGTTGGCCGGCCGCAGTGCATATCATAGTGACCGGTCGTTCCAGTTGTCCTGGTCATTCCGGTCATTCCAGCATTCTGGTTGCTTGGCTTTTATTTATATTGATGTGAATATATATGCATATCTGACTTACTGTGTGTCAGGCACCAACTACTTAAAATATTAGTTCATTTAGTTTTTATATCAACTTTCATGAAGTAGTACTAGGATTATCATCTCCATTTTACAGATAAGGAAACTGAGGCAGAAAGAGCTTAAGTAACATTTCAGGATCTCAGAGCCAGGGCATGGTAAGGCTGGGATTTGCACTCAGGAAATGAGTCTCAAGGGTCTGTGCTCTGACCCACTGCACTGTGCTACCCATGAGTGTAGTAACCCTTACCCTGAGTGTCTCAACTGAGAAAGGCAGGTGAGGCCAGCCACATCAATTTCTCTTTACATTCTTCACTTTCCTCAGAATCTGGAAATCAAACAACCAAACCCAAAACAAATATTTATTTTTAAAGTCCCTTCTTTCCCTTTCTTCTCCCTCCTCTCCCATTCTCCTACCACCTTCTCTACTCCCTCTCTCAGGCTATTCCATTTTATGTTAGTCCCATTATGGGCTGCTGCTGTCACACTCTGGACACGATATAATTCAACATGACACATGGTGAGCAGAGATGTGTAGAAATACCTGAAACTATTAGAGCCAAACAGCTCTCCGTTAAAGTTTTTACTGCTGCATAAATATTCTCCTAGCTGGCTGGAGTCTCTGAGGTATAAATACTCCATTAGAGAATATATCCATGGCGGCAGCATGGCCCTCTGGGTCTTGTCCAGAGCCCAAGAAAATTCTGGGGTCTGGTGACACCTGGTTTCTTTGTATTTAAACAGCCTTCTCCAGTTTTCAGAGTGCAGTGGCATTATTAAGGTCCATTTGGCTTATTTCTTCCTCAGAAGCAATCTCAAGACCCCTGAGGACAGATTAAGGACCAGTTAGGCAACTTGTATTCATTGAGTGCTCACCATGTGCCCAGCCCTGTGGCAAGTACTATGGTTGAAACAGGTGAGTGTGGAAACACCACACTTCATTGTCATTGAACATAAGAATACTCTCATATAAGGGGTCAAAGTGCAATCTATACCTGAATGAGGTAAGGGAACTCTTTTATCCTAGGATAGCACATTGACCATCCACTGAAAGAAAAAACCCAAACATGTTATTATTTATTTTCATTTGACCAAATATTGCTTTCTAGCGTAACAGATCACATCTCTTAAAGTTCAAACAAAGTAAAAGACTGTCTTGATTGTCTCTTGCTTTACAATATTTTCTGAAGAGGCTGAGGTTGTCCCTGACCATTCCCGGTGGCTGGCAACATCATACTGTTGATTACCTAGGAATTGATATTTTCTCAGGAGGGATGACATAGGAGGGAGGACGTAGGTTAAGAATGTTCAGGCTCAGCAAGACTGCATCATCAGCTAGTGCACAGGTTTGCCAGGTTCATTCACCCTTGTTCTGTCTCTGCCCCAGGCTATGACAGTCCACAAACATGGGAACAGAGTGGCAGCACACAAGCTGGACGCTGCATGCGGGCCAATGAGGCGTACCCCAGCCCTGCACGAATATGAGAAGGGCATGCCTCAGTTCTCTCCGATCCACAGATCAGAAAATGAAGGTCAGTATCTCTTTGACCTAAGCAACATCCCAGTGAGAAGAGGGAGAAAGCGGTCAGCCTTATCACCATTTCACAGGCCAGAGAATAGAGACCTAAGTGGCCACACCTGCAGAGAGAAAGATGAAGTGGAGCCACTCTCCACTGATGTCCCACATGCTTTCCATTTGACTGGGCTCCCCCAAACCTGGCTAATCATCAGTGTCATCTAGGTGCAAGGGTTAAATACATGGACTGCAAAGCCATTCTGTCCCTCAGAGACTATGTTGAAGAAAATCTGGGTACCCGGGATGCGTATTTTTAACAAGCCTCCCACTTGATTCTAAAGATTAACACTGCATTAAAACACTGCCCTTCTGTCTCCATAATTATGATGGCTGGGAAAGAAAAGGCCCACTTTATTAATCTGATCAAAACTCCAGTCAGACGGGAATTATCCTGTTGCTTGGGATTCAGTTGGGTCTGTCTCTTGAAATTAACAGCTTTTGAGAGGAAATGGTCAAGCTAGACCCAAGCAGCTGACACAGGCCCTGCCAAGGTATGATCAGAAGAATAGAACACGAGGCCTTCATCCACCAAACGTTTATTTGGGCGTAGAAACTCCACATTATTTTTGCTTGTCACTTAGGCTCTCTGGGCTATGTTCCATAAGGTTTTGAAGTCTCTGGGGTATTTCAATGTGAGAGGAATGTCAAATTCATCTCAGAGGGGATATCCTTTAGCAGTGCAATGTCTTCATCTCACAGGGGTTTGCCTGTGCCGTTTTCAAGGCGTTGTGTGGAAACAGCACACAGATACCAGCTTTGGCCTGAAGTCTTGCCCCATTCTGATGTTGGGTCATTTGGGGAGGGATTTGCTGAAATTTATTTCAGCAGGTGGGCAAGTTCCTAGGTCAAAGGATAAGAACTCTCAGAAATGAATTTGAATAACTTCCTTTTTCGATAACACCCCATTTTGTTCAGTAAGTCACCAACTAAACATTTTCTATAATAAGGACTAGTAATGATGTGGGTAACTAAAACATACACATTACTATTTATATCATTTCCCCCCTCAAACTCATAAGAGCTCAGCCCTGTTAGTGGAAAATCAAATAAACTGATTTAAGTTCTGTCCCTTTCCTTGTCCTTTCTACCTTCTTGAAGAGTTATTCCATTAAAAAATACATTTCTTTAAAAGGGAAAGGGGGTGGGTGGGGTTTTATCATCCACTCAGAAATAGGGAAAATTAATTATACTTACTTTGTGCAAATAACCTCAAGATCCAGATGAGCATATTGACATCTTTGGTGATCCAAGGAGTAGCCAGAAAAACCAGAATTTTCAGGTGCATATAAAACTCCCATGCTATGCTTAAAGGAGGCAAGATCCAAACACTTGGTTAGTTCAGTTCTGCCATATATGTGAACTAACCAAGTGTTTGGATTTTGCCTCCTTTATATATATAGTAATGATGTGGATAACAAAACCATATATATATGGTTTTACAGAATGTTTAAAACTCAATACCCAAGGGAGAGAGTATTCATTCTCTGCCTGTAGATGTCTTATGGAAATGGTTGCCAGTTGGCACTGAGAGGGAGCCCCAGAAGCTGGGTGTGTCCCTTAAATGTCCAGCTCTATGCTTAGGTAGGGGTGACAGTGAAATGGGCCCAGCCTTTGCCCTGCCTCGCCACATGAATTAAGGAAGAGAATATAGAATAACACTGGGGTGAATTCAGCTCTGACTGTAATTTTTTTTGCTTCACTCCTGGTGCCAACGTTCAAATAATTTTCCTCCCAGATTTTCTCACGGTTCTTTATGAATTTTTTCCAGTTTCATGGTTTTCACTGCTCAGTAAAACGTTTCTAAATCATTTCATTGGCTGGCAGTGGTTTGGTGAACAATCCAGCTTCCAAATCCTGTTAGCCCCTACCCCAAATTCCTCTTCATGTAAATCTCTGGAAACCGTTGCTTTGAATGAATGCTGCCTTCCTTCCTAACTTTTTACTATCAGCAGGTCCTGGATGTTGAATACAAATAACCAGTGAATAAATTGAAGGAAGTTTGGAGGTTGGAACTAAATTTTGTTTAAGGATGCTACAGTGTTGGACTTGGTAGCATAAAGAATTTGAAAATGCATCATCCTAATAGGATCGAAGGTACAAAATGGTAATTAGAAGACTTGCTATCAAACGTTTGTGGAGTCTGACTTACTCTTTTGAAGTCCTTCTCATGAGATCTGAAGGGTTTTTTTAAAAATAAAATTTATTTACACAATAGAAATGCACATTTATTATTCCTCTTCCACCATCAAAGCAAAAACAATTTCTTATAAACTCTGACTTCTCAGGTTTTCACAATTGTTTCCCATACCTCTTTTCCCCTCCTTTTATCTCTAAATGTGCTTTATCGTTTGGTCACCTCTTCTTCAGACTCTATCAATAGACTTCTGCTTTTATAGAGATTTTTTTATTGTCAAGATCAGAAATGTGTTCCCTTCTTAGATCTTTCTTTTTAACATCACACAAATGCTTTCTTTGTAACCGGCCTCATTCCACCCCCTGTCTTCTCTCTCTTATTTTTGGGGTGTTGACTCCAATTGGAGGTGGCATGTAGAGAAAGACTGAGTGTTCCCATGACTCTTCCTCCCCACACAGTTGTTTTAATAGACATCATCTTCTCTCCTACAAGAATGTTGGTTTCAGTGTGTAGTTTGGCATAGAAATATGTTATGGAAGACAAACCTAATGATACCTTTGGTATGTTCTAGTGATCCTATTTTTTTTTTTTTTGCAGTTCTCAGAGGTTTTTAATGTCCCAATCTTCTCTGTAAACTTTCTCTCTCTGGTTGAGCTCACATATTTAAGGCTAAAATTATTATCTCCAGCCTTCCTCTCTTTTTAGGAGGTTGATTCAACAAATGCTTACCGAGTACCAACTTCAGGTCAAACATTGTAATGATGCTGTAGATAAATGGGATCTTCCTTAAGTGTCCTGCTTTAAAAAGCTGTTTTAGCCTGGCCAGTATGGCTCAGTGGCTGAGTGCCAACCTATGGACCAGGAGGTCACAGTTTGATTCTTGGTCAGGGCACATGCCCAGTTGTGGGCTCAATCCCCAGTTGGGGGAATGCAGGAGGCAGCCAATCAATGATTCTCTCTCATCATTGATGTTTCTATCTCTCTCTCTCCCTCTCCCTTCCTCTCTGAAATCAATAAAAATATATTTTAAAAAATAAACACTAAAAATAAAGAACTGCTATATATGTATATGTTTATACATGTATATATAATTATTGTTGAGAGTATTACAGATTTCCCTCTTTTTCTCCCATTGCCCTCCTCCATCTGATGTCTGCCCTGCCCCTGTCTTTCACCACCCTATTATTGCCCGTGTCCATGGGAAATGCATATATGCATATAAGTTATTTGATTAATTTCTATCCTCCCCCACTTCCATCTTAGATTTGTCAGTCTGTTCCATGTATCCATATCATTGGTTCTATCATATTCATCACTTTAGTTTGTCCATTAGAGTCTACATATAAATGAGATCATGTGATATTTATTTGTCTTTCTCTGATTGTCTTATTTTGCTTAGCATAATAATATCCAGGTCCCTCTATGCTGTCTCAAAGGGGATTTTTGACATTCAACTGCAAGATTACCTTTCTTATTGTTTTCTTATTCTTCCAGTCCTTAGCTGTCCAACCCTGAGATTAAATTGATGCCAATTTTTAACACCATCCTTCTTGTCTCCAGTATTTAGGCCATATCTATTTGTATGCAATGTGTCACTTTTGATTTGTAATCTTACTTCTTGATCTCAGATTAAATTGGTCTTCCATTCAGTGTTAGGCACTGTGTGTAGGCCTCTTGAGCTTCGTGCTATTTTTATTACATGTTCCCCTTTACATTGTGTTTATCTCTATATTTTTAAAAATTTATTTAATCTAAGGCATTTCTTCTTTTAGACTTTTGTCATTCTACTTAGAAAACAAAAGCAAATCTTCTTTCTCATTTTTCCCTTCTTTGGCTTCATATATATAGGGTGTCCCCAAAATGTATGTACACATTAGTAGTTGGTGGCTCAATTTTGAAAATGAAATGTATTTTAATAAACACTACCTTTATAATTATTCAAAGTGTGTGTATGCATGTTTTTGGACACCCTATATTTCCTGTTTTTATTTTGTCTATTCATTTCTATGAATGCTGTTTTCCTTTTTCTCCCAAGAGCTGAAATGTCTCCTTTGAAGAGTTTGTTCTCTTTGGCATCTGCAAAAGCCACCCTTTCCTTAATGTTTGCTCACTACTCCTCTCGTCCATCTCCAACATATCTATTTTCCATCACAGTGTGAGGTTCCCATCTTCTTGAGATCTTCTCTTGCTGAGTTTTAATCCCAGGAGAGGATTAAACAACTTTCTCTCTGGGTCCTCAATACAGGCCCAGCTTTGCCAGCCTTCCTTTGCCCATGACCCCATCGTGCACAGGTGGCATCACAATAAGTGTGTTCTCATTGACCGAATTGCTATGGGCTTCTTGGTCTGTTTATAACCCTGTCCAGACTGCAGAGTTTGCAGAAAGGCAGCTGCTCTCCTGCTCAGGCTCACAGACCAGGTGCTGTGAGGCCTAGAGGTCCATGAGGCTGTCTGGAGAGCCACTCGCTGCAGGGCACAGGGGGGACCTAGGGCCATGGCCTAGGATCTCTGCCTATGGCACCAGTGTGAATTCCTCTTATGTATCGGGATTCTGTATAAGCTTTACATTTGAAACAAAATGATTTTACTGCTATTAATATAATTTTGAAATGGTTGATATAGTGAAGGAGCATTGGCTGTGGAGGCAGAAGGTTCTGTGCTTACCAGCCGGGCAATCTTGAGTACTGTCAGCTGTAAAGTAAGATTGCTGTATTCTGTCCAACTCGCTCAGGATAATTATGTGAGATAGGCAAAATCCATGAATAACTGAGAAAGAACTTAAGGTATGAAATAAATCTCTGTATGTACATGTATGCACCTTAAAAACAATGCTCAGTGAAAAAAAGCAAGTTGAAGAAAGGTAGTTACAGCGTGATAACATTTCTATAAATTTTAAACAAACATGGAATAATACTTATCATTGCCAGAGGATTAGAACTAAGCATGAGGACAAAATGGACTTGAGAATGATATGGAATGCTTTTAAAAAATGAAGCAATTAATTAAAATATTAATAATTATATTTGTTATGTAATTTTCAGGGTTTTTTTTTGTATTTTTAAAGATACCCCTCTCTTCCCAAATCTTTAAAATACCATGCAGATGTGTTCATGACATTTTATTAAGTTATTTATTGATATATGTTTATATATGTATATATTCTATCTTTCTATCTTTCTTTCTATCTAGCTATCTATCTATCTATCTATCTATCTATCTATCATCTATTCTCTCTTTGTCTAGTACTTAAAACTGTCTGTTCCCAAATGGAAAGTGCAAGGGGAAAAAGAAAGATAGCTAACTGATGTTTGCTTTTGTTGTCATGTTCATACATTGGAACATATTTAAACTAGTTCATACCCTTTCTTCTGCTCATTGTTTTATTCCTGAAAAAATGAAGAGAAGCTAGAGTTCTGCGTGCTTTCATCATTTACTTTTTTCAACTGTCTCATAGATTTTCTCCTCTTGGAAACAATTTCTAAAATAAATTGATCTTTCACTGCCATTTGGAACACACATTAGACTCCTTCCTTCACAGGATTGAATGCCTACATTATCAATCCTCTGAATCCATCCCAGTTGAATTACTACTCAGGGTCTCCACTACGTAACCTCCTGTTCACTAAGATCCTGAACAGTGATCTCCCTCAGAGGGCCCCACATGCTGCCTCCCTTGTGAAATGTCAAGTAGCCAAGATTGCGTTTTCTTTTCCTTCTTATTTTCCTAACCAGTAAGGAAGGCAAATTAAGAATATCTTCTATTTCTTTGGCTCTTTATGTATTACCAGTAATTGTTTTTTTCTTTATTCTCTTCTTTGATGATGCTCTCACTCATCATTTTCATACTCTTCTGAAAGTATTCATATGTAGCTTAGCATTGGCATTACTTAGGAAATGGAAAGGAGGAGTTTCGGCCTTTTCTCTTTCCAGTAGGGTGTGAGGATGTCTTGGGGTCATACCTTTTTCCTCCTTGCCTTATAGCAGTGCCCCATTGTGACTTCTCACAGAAGAAACATCTTGTGTCTTTTATCAACTGTAAGGGTGGGGCAGGCATGGACCGTACACCTCATTTTATGGCTTAGGAAGCGGACATGAAGTAATCTTCATGCCAGCCTATGATACAGCTGTGTTTAAAGTTTGGGTCTTGGAATGCCTAACTTCAACCTCTTTCTACTGCAACTTTGGTCCTTACGAAGCAATCTTTTCTGTCTTCTTGGATCCTGCTTCACCCTGCCCTAAAAAAAAAATGCCTAGACATTCTCTCCAGCTGTAGTCACTTTCTTGGTGATCTAATTCAGTTTTATTTAAAACTATCTATATATAACAACTCCTAAATAGATATCTCTTGATCTGATCTCTCCTTGGAACTGTGGTTTCATTTATCTACTTACTTGGCATCCATCAAGACTTTTAATAGGCATCTCAAACTTAGCTTGTCCAACATTTTAATTCCCCTCCATCCCCAAACTGAGCTCTCCTCAAGCTTTCTCAATGTGACAATATTGTTTACCCAGCTAGCTTTTGCTAGAAACCAATTTTGACAGAAGTCAATATTGACTTATGTTCCTTTTATACCAATTATTCAAGTTATCTGCTGGTCGTGTTTCAAAATATATCCCAAATCTGGCCACTTCTCACCACTGCCATTCTATTCGAGCCCAGCCATCTCCCTGGTTCTGCTATGGAAGGCACCTAATGGTTCCCCTGATCCCGCTCTGACTTGCTACAGTCTGTTATCCACACAATGTTTTCCAGAGGGGTCCTTTTAAAACATGCCAGACCGGGCCAGTCCTGTGCTCAAAGTTTTCTAATGGTTTCTCAGCATGGTTTTAGGGATTTCAAACTCCCTATGATGAACCTGATCACCTGCAGGATGGACTGTTGCTAGTTCTCTAATCACATCTCCTGCCTCCTCGCCCTTCTTCCCTCTTCTGTGGCCACACTGACCTGTTTTTCCACCGGTTGTCAAGCACACTTGGCTTCAGTCTTTGCTATTGCTGATTCAAGGTATTTGCATCACCCCCACTTTTACTTCCTTCAGGTCTCTGCTCAGGTATCACCTCCTCAGAGATACTTAAACACATGAGCTAAAAACTATAGCTCTAACCCTCAGTATCCACTTTCCTTCTCTACTTCTCTTCACATAAGTTATTACATCCTGACTTTAAACATCTTTTTATATTTATTTATTTTTCTTTCCCCCCTACTTGCATGTAAGCTTTGTGAGAGACCTACATTATCATTCTTGTCCACCATTGTGTTCCCTGTTTTAGAAACTAGAATAGTTACTTAACCTCAGGAATAGATTAAGTCAATAAATATTTGTCAAGTCAATGACTAGTGTAGGATACATCAGGCCAAGCCATTAAGGAGTGCCCAGATCAGCCCTGGTTAGTGTGACTCGGTTGAGCATTGTGCCATGCACCTAGTGGTCACCAGTTCGATTCCCAGTCTGGGCACTGCCTGGATTGCAAACTCGATCCCCAGTAGGGGGCATGCAGGAGGCAGCTGATTGATAATGATGTTTCTCTCTCACATTGCTGTTTCTCACTCTCTCCCGCTCCCTTCCTCTTTCTCTAAAATCAATAAAAACATATTTAGAAAACAAAAAGTGCCCAGATCAAAAGAAATCCTCTGACCAGGAGTCATCCCACACTAAACCTCACTTTGAAAGGGAATATACTATATACGTCATACAATTCAAACATTTTTGGGACAGGTCCAATTTCAAATAGCCTGTCTTACCTTAGCTGTTAACATTACTTTGTTTCCATAAATACACTTATATTTCTTGGACTACATAATTATCTGGTGCTTGCTAGAGTTCAGGCTCTGTACCATTCTATTCAGGACCTCATCTAATCATCACCAGAACCCAAGGGTACTATTAAGCTTCAGTAGCTTGCCCAAGGCTTCATGGATGGCCAGTGGTTCAGCCAAAATTTGAACCCAAAAAGCCTGACAAGACAGCCACACACTTAGTCACCATAGTTCTGTGTCATAGTCTCCTGCTATTCTTTGTGTCCCTATTTTTGGTTTAGAAGATGTGACTATCCTGCCACAGCATCAGTGCAATACCTGTAGAAGATGGACAGACCATTGCATATTTATTGAAGTATGTGGTGGCATGACATTTTTCTTTTTAAGATTCAACAACCCATTAATTCTGCAACTTTAGAACAACCTCCCCCATGTGCTGCTCAACAAATATGCTTTCTACATGTGATCATTGGACAATAAAGAAACCATGCTCTGACCATCTCTCCTCAACCTTCCCCCAGCCCTCCGCCCCCTTAGAACTGAATGTTTTCTATGTTCTGCTGGCTGTTCAGTCAACCCGGTCACTGTGATATCCTGAGTGTTATGGACACTGGAAGCGGGAGTCAGGTTTGCACAGTTAGATTGATAAGCAGATGCTAAGCCGATGTGACACAGCTGCTACTGTTGAGCCAGGAAAAGCAGGTCAAGGTTATTAGGAGGACGTGTGGTACTTGCCCACAGCTGGGAGCAAAAATATCCCCATGGACTGTTTCCTTCCCCAGTCTCTCTCTTCGAATTTCTTATTATCCTTTCTTTTTGTTTCTGTGTGTCTTCTCTTTTTAAGGGGTTCTGGTAAAAGAGATACATATTTAAATCACTGGACCTATCTAGGTGAAGGAAATCTATGAATCAACTTTATTGTATTTTTTTAACCTTATGTGCATTATTTGATCTTCTGAATAGTGCCATGCTTTAAAAATCAGGTCAAAAGATTACAGTGATCATTTGCCATTCATTATTTGATTCTGTTTATTTTGTAGAGCTGGTTTCACATCAGAAACATACTGGATATCTTGTATTAATGCACCATATACTCATAGCATATTAGCATACATGCAGTAATCAGGGAGTCTGGCTTCTTGTTTCCATTCTTCATTGAATTGAGTTTATTGATGGCTAAATTTGATTTTTCATCCCTCAGAAGGACTTGTATCCCCAAGGTATTTTTAGCTGTTTCCACATAATATTGAACTGAATATGATTTAATTAGGTGAAAATGACCACATGCGATAAACCAACCTTAAAACCAAAGGCACTTAAAAATTATCTTCAGATCAAGAGTTCACCAGTATCTACTGGTAGATCTTGAAGCCATGCCAAGAGCACTAGCTGGTGGATTTGCTGTGTCTCTGTTTGGGATTGCCGTAATTGTTATCAGCGGTGGAGGGCCTCCCAGAAAACCCATTTTCTCCTCCAGGATCCCCCACCCCCAAACCTCACACCTTCCTTCTGACCAGGCCCTGTCCTCTGCCTGGAGATCTTCAGGCTCACCAAAAGTTTGGAGATCTCTGCTTTTTTCCCTTTATAGTCCCTTCAAGATGTGTCATGTGGAAGATGCAAAAAGCACTGGGCGGAATTCTTGGTTTATATTTGTGTCCCGGGCCTTATCAGCTGTGTGAGTTGAGAATATTACTCATCTCTCTGAGCCTTGGTTTCCTCATTTGTCTGAGTAGGGATGTGGTAGTAAGATAAGATTTATGTGGTTCCTAGCAAATATACCTGCAATAAACAATAGCTATTTTTACATTATTATTGTTTTATTGAACTAGATTTAGTGCTTCTGATAATAAATCGCTCAAGGCAGATGGAGAATAAATTAAAATGACTTTTACAAGTTCTGCTTGTAAAAGATATGAAACTTAAACAAATAGAACAAATTATTGTACTAAGGTCAAGTAACCAGGTCATGCATAAGAAATCTCATATCTTGAAAAGGTAAAATGTGTTCCCAAGATTGAACATTATATTTATAGATGACATCTGTAAAATGGGAATAAAATAATGCTTACTCCATGGGGTTGTTATGAAAATAAAATGATTTAATATATATAAAGCAATTAGAACACATAGGAAAAAGCGAAAGTCAGGTATTGTCATCTACACTAATAAAAGACAAATATGCTAATTGACTATACCTTCGCTACACTCGTCAGCCAATCAGAAGAGTATGCAAATTAACCCAACAAAGGTGGCCATTAAATTTGCATAATGCAGACAGATCCCACTGCGCTGCCCCACCCAGGGTGGGCAGCAGTGAGATCCCAAGCCGCCACCCGCCCCAGCGCAGGATCCGGGCCTGACGTTTGCGACGAGGGGAGACAGAGCAGGCACTGGGGGATCGGGCATGCCATCTGCCACCAGGGGAGCGGGCCTAAGCCAGCAGGTGGTTATCTCCCGAGGGGTCCCAGACTGTGAGAGGGCACAGGTTGGGCTGAGGGACCCCCCACCCTGCCAGTGCACAAATTTTTGTGCACTGGGCTTCTAGTTAATGAATAAAAGGACTTAGATTTTTACACCTGGTGGCATGCCAGTGATTATAGAGGTATGTCTCTTTGTATCAGAATGCTACAAGTCTGATTGTGGTATTACTTAAGCTTTGGAGGCTGACTATTCTGAGGCATTTATCTATCATTTATCTAATCTATCATCTATCTATCTATCATCTATCTATCTATCTATCTATCTATCTATCTATCTATCTTTATATGTTACCTCTTAGTACGGTGTCTGGCACACACCTAGCATATATTTGTTTATATTTGAGGGTGATTTAGTTGAGAGCATATCGTTATGATACAAACTGAAATTCCTTTAGTTCACTTTTTACTTTGCCCACTCACCTGACTCCATCAGGCACTGAGACTCTAAACCAGACACAAAATTCTACAACCTCTCTACCTCTTCTCACTGCAGAAAGCATTTTCCTGGAAACAGTCGAGGGTCACAAATTTCTGAGCCCATGAGGGGTGGGTGGGGGGCAGGCAGGGAGCATGAATGAGTAGAATGGGCTGGATGACAGTAGATTGTGAGTCCCCCCAGAAAGGCAGCTCTATGGAAGCAATAGCCTCCTCTGCTTTTTTCGCTCATGTCCATGGGGCACCTAGAACAGTGCCTAGATAGTTCTTTAGTCCTTGGTGGATAGATATTGGTGGAATGAATGGATAAATAAATACCTATTATAGGCTGACTGCTGCAAGGTAGCAATGAAGACCCAATGTCCAACTCGTAGATTTCTCAAAATAGCGAAAAGAATCTACTTTTATGTGAAATCTCTTGGTTTCAAATGTTGGCAACAAGTTAAAAATGTTAAAACACTATGCAGGTCAAACAAAAATGTACCTAAGCGAAGAATTCAGCTCCGGAGCCCAGAGCAATCTTAGATCTCTGCTCTCAGTAGGAGCTTATGCAGTGTTTCACCATGTGCCACAGCACCACTTTTACTACTGCATTCCTTTTTCCTATGTTCTGAGCAGCAGGCATAGTGTTTTCTCCATTTCATAGATAAGGCTCAGAGAAGTTAATTGACTTGTTTAAGGTCATAATACTGGTATGTAATGGAACTAGATCCAGAATCCAAGGTTTCTGACCTCAAATCCTGTGCACATTTCAGGACACTACTGTGACCACTCTGCCACGTGTCCTTTGGGAAGATACTAGTGAGTCACAGCCATGTGTTTTGTTTACTTCATAAATTCGAGTTTCTTTCTTCTTAGGACTGGCTAGCTGCTAGACACTAGCACTATCTTATTGATGCTTCTCTCCATCTCCCAACCAATCCAGTCCAAGAAACTATAATGGGGGTAGCAATTGTGATTAAAATAAACTTGCTTCCACTTTGGTGTTAATTCATTGGTAGGCCCATTTCTTTTTTTGTTATACTCCTTATGTACTGATATTAATTTGAATAATTGAGAATTTATAGCTTTATTTGTTTGATCTAGATTTGGACATTGTAAAAAGACCAAAATAATGTTTTAAACAAGACAAGATAAGAAGTTGTGTTTATTTTTTCTTAGTTCATATAAATCTAAACATACCAGTAAATAGCCCAGAGATGCTCCAAAGTGGGGCAGAGCTAGACTGCTTCCATCTATAATGGTCATCACCCTTGCCTGCTTTGCTAAGTTCTCTCCAATATGTCCATATGAAAGTCAGAGAACAAAATAAAGAGCTGAAAGGACCACATCTCCTTCCTCTTATGGGCATGAAGTGGAGGTTGCATACATCACTTCTGCTCAGAGTCTACTGGCCTTAATTGAATATCTTTGCCACCTATCTGTAAGGGAGTGAGGAGTATAGTTTTTTATCTGGATGGCCATGAGTCCAGTTGAAAATTCTATTTCCATATAAGAAGACAACCCATATTGGAGAACAACTTGTAGTCTCTGCCATATTAGCTAAACATCAATATGCTATTTAGTGTTTAAGTAGTGTTTTCTAACTGATTAAGTATTCTTTGATTCAGATATTTGGTCCAGTTTTGCTTTTTGTCTGTAGTATTTAGTGTGAATAATAAATGCTTGATGAATATTTTATTTTACTTTATTTATTTTTAAATATATTTGATTGATTTCTTACAGAGAGGAAGGGAGAGGGATAGAGACTTAGAAACATTGGTGAGAGAGAAACATGGATCAGCTGCCTCCTGCACACCCTCTACTGTTGATGTGCCTGTAACCAAGGTACATGCCCTTGACTGGAATCGAACCTGGGACCCCTCAGTCTGCAGGCCGATGCTCTATCCACTGAGCCAAACCGTCAGGGCTTGATGAATATTTTAATACATAAAGCTAAGGTAGTAGCTAAAAAGTCTTACAACTCTTCACTGAATCATTTGCAAATTATCAGGTAACTTGAAATTTGCAGGGTGTTAAAATAGTCAAATGTATCAGGACTTGAAGGTTAATAACTGTAGACAGGGGCCCTTGGACAGGAATTCATCAAACTACTTTTTGGAGATATCCTCCATACATCCAAATCTTAGGTATCTGGTTGAGCTAAAAACTTCACATATCCACTCACCTTCTGTTATTGGTAAGAACACCTAAATATTCCAGCATAAATTGTATGTTTCTTATGGTTGCTGTAACAAATGACCACAAACGTAGTGGCATAAAACTTCAGAAGTTTATTCACTCAGTTTTGGAAGCCAGAAGTCTGAAATCAGTTTCACTAGGCCAAAATACAGGTGTCAGCAGGTTACATTCCCTCCGGAGGCTCTAGGGCAGCGGTTCTCAACCCGTGGGTTGGGACGAACAACCCTTTCACAGGGGTCGCCTAAGACCATGCTGCATATCAGATATTTACATTACGATTCATAACAGTAGCAACATTACAGTTATGAAGTAGCAACGAAAATAATGTTATGGGTGGATCACAACATGAGGAACTGTATTTAAAGGGCCAGAAGGTTGAGAAGCACTGCTCTAGGGGAAAAATCAGTCCTTTCCTCTTCCAGCTGCCAGTGGCTGCCTGCGTTCCTTGACTCTTCGTAATATCACTCCAGTGTCTGCTTCTGTTTTCACTGCTTTATTCTCTGTTGTCTGTGTCAATGTTTCCTCTGTGTCTTTCTTATGAAGGTACATACTTGTGCTTGCATTTGGGCCTATCTGCTAATTCAGGATAATGTCCCCATCTCAAAATCCTTAATCACATCTGCAAAGATATTTTTGTTTTTTCATATAAGGTGATGGTCACATGCCACGGATCAGAACATAGGTATCTTTCGAAGGAGCCATTTTTCTGCTTACAGCAGTAATATTATTTAATTTTAGCCTCACACAAATTTCATGTTATTTTTCAGGGAAACTAAAGTTCAGGGAGGCTAAGTAACCTGCTCTAGATCACCAGCCCTCCACCTCG
>NW_006292334.1:1452162-1458589 GCF_000327345.1 Myotis davidii | reverse complement strand
CTTTCCCTATACCACTAGCAAAGTGAAGTAATTAAATGCTCAGTGACTGAGAACAGTAAGACAGAATGCCTCTATTTCTTGGTCTCATCATCAAGTCACTTTAGGTAGCACGCCTTCCCCTTCCTTACGAGTCTTCATGAGGCCCTTTGTGACTCTTTTTTTCTCTTCAAGGCTGCCTTAATGTCCATTTTATCCTCACTTCAATTATGTGCAAAGTTGGACACCCAGGAGAGGGACCACACGCCCATGCAACTCATACTTGTCATAATTCACTCATGGGACAACCAGGGAGTGTCACGTTCCCTTTTGTAACTGGGTCCAGAACTCTTCTAGACTTTGGCATTATAAAGTTGGGTTACAAATGTCATGAGAACAGACTCTCTGGCAAGATATCTAACATTACGGCATCCAGTCTCAACCAGATATAGCAAGAGACTAGCTTTTCCCAGGGTATTTTAGTGTTTCAGGTTCTGGTCCTAACTGGAATCAAGTGGCAAAACAACTTCCAAATAAACATTCAGAATGGTAGTGAAAAAGTTTAGTTCAGTATTAATTGTATCAATAGGTGAAGTTGGGAGAATGGGAAAGGAGAATAAGTGGAAGGAGAATGGCATATTTTTTTCCCTAAATTATCCCTGGGTAAAGGCACATGTTGGAAAGGCCTGGCTGGCTCTATTGAATATCTGACATGCCATTTCGCAAACAGTTATGTGCAGAGGTAGGGCCAGCTCAGCTGTCTTGTTGCTGCACTAATGTGGTGGCTTAGCCATTTTGAGTTAATTGTTAATCGAGCCAGACATTATCTGCAATGCTATTCTGAGAGGTAGAAGCGCACACACACACACACACACACACACACACACACACACACACACAACACACACACACACACACACACACCCCTAACATCTCATTACTCTTGTCATCAAGAAGCTCTAAAATTTTTTGTATAATAGCCATAGGAATGACAGAGATGGGGATATTTTAAGAACCAAAAATGCCTTCTGCTTTTGGTTTACAAATAATTTTATCTATGAACTAAAATCAGTTGGGAAGGATCAGCCGCATCCTGGAAATTGCAAAGGCTGGCATCCAGCAGCACCCTCTCTGTGACACTCATTTTGCTATTAAGAGAAGCCACTTAACAAACCAATTGTCAACAGGGGGAGAGGAAAACACAATAGTTAATCAGGCTTTACAAGGTCACACGTCTAATTCGAATTGTAAAAGGACCCCATTAGTGCCTTCTTTCCCTTGTTCTTGAATGCAGTCTCTTTCCAAATTGAGGGCTCACCACTTTGGATCTCCCTACAAGATAGCAGTCAGTTAATAAAGGCTTGAAGTACTATTTTCCTTACTGAGGGCCCCCTTTGGAGCCTATTAACACCCTTTTTTATGACGAGCAGAGCAAGTAGCCTCCCCTGACATGTGTTGGCACTTTCTGAAAGGTCATTAATGCTCCATATTTCAGAGTATAACAAACCCAGGAAGGCTCTCAAGGAGCCCAGCAGGGGTAAAATAAAAATAGTGAGTAATTTACAGAGGTTTTTGTCTCACCTAGGTGGTGCATGCACAACGAGGGAGGGAAGGAGAAAGGGAGGGAGGGAGGGAGGGAGGGAGGGGTGGAAAGAGAGAGAGAGAGAGAGGGGGGAGAGAGAGAGCGAGAGAGAGAGAGAGAGAGAGAGAGAGAGAGAGAGAGAGAGAGAGAGAGAGAGAGAGAGAGAGAGATAGAGAGCGAGAGAGAGAATTAGCTACCTCCTCCCATGAGTTTGCAGGGTCCTGGGGATTTCTAGGTAAAATCTAGAAAAGTGAGCTTTTAAGAAACAGACTTGATCAAATATTTGTGCTATAGAAAAGCAGTGTCATAGTGGTTCCGATTCCTCTCCTTGCTCTTTAGAATGAATTTTCTACATGGGTGGGTCTTTTTTTGCCTTCTGCTTATTTGATTATCTCTGCAGCTCTGGTGATTCTTTGATTGAAATAGGAAATTGAAGGGCAAATCTGGAGCTTCATTATATTTTCACATTTCGGAGACATTTTTAAAAAGTAAAGTCATCATATATTTTCCAGGGGTGCTACTTGCATTTTAGCATGCTGCTAACATTTGCATTGGACACTAGATTGATGGGGTTTAGTTTCTTAAATTATATGTGAAGGTCTGAGAATGAATGTAGAGAGTTGTTTTTTAAAATAAAACTTCAAATTGTTATCACAAATAACATGTATACCTGAAGTTCATTTATATGTCTTTGCAGAGCTGACCAGCCATTGACCTTTCTGTGTTTTTAAAGAGAGAGGGATACCACACCAACTAATACACAGCAGTGGCTTCTTGTGTGTGCAGCAACACAAGGGTCATCACCACTGGCTGTTCACCCTGGCGAGGTGTTCCTGTTCCTCCTGTGTTCTTAATCTTCTTTCTGTGTGCCACCCAGCATTGGAAAGCGAGGATTGTACTGTAAGGTATCCTCTTCCCATTCATACTTCTGACAATGATAGGGATGTCCACGGCCCATCCTCTGCCATTTTTCTGTCCTGCTACCATAGAGGTAAGCAAGAAGCAATTTGAATTACAGATGAAGGAAGGATCCCGCAACAGCTGCCAGACAATTATTTCTTCAGATAAATAGACTAACTGTCAAGGGTCAGAGAGCTTTTTGGTTTTAGAAAACATATTTTTATTGATTTCAGAGAGAAGAAGGGAGGGGAAATATTCATAAGAAATATTTTTGAAGGTGGAATGTCTTTTTTTTAATATATTTTTATTGACTTCAGAGAGGAAAGGAGGGGGAGAGATAGAAACATCAATGAGAGAATCATTGATTAGCTGCCTCCTGCACATCCCATACTGGGGATTGAGCCCGCAAAATGGGCATGTGCCCCTGGCCGGAATCAAACCTGGGACCCTTCAGTCCACAGGCCAGTGCTCTATCCACTGAGCAAACTGGCTAGGGCAAGGTGGAATTTCTAAGTCAACAGAAAAGTCAATACCCGCAAGGCCCTATGGCTCTAGCATGTGGTAGAAACCGACAAAAATGCAACCTCTGCTACTGTCATCTCTGGAGTCCAAGCAGAAGAGTGTGGTGATGAGCTCATGAAATGGTGGAGACATGAAGTTGACTTGGGACAAGAGACCTGGCTGGATTTTTACTCTTGTTGAATGTCACCTGTCTGATACCTTGCTTGACCACACTGTGTTTTCACCATGTTGTACTCATTTTATCCTGAGCATTTACATAAGGCCCTTGGAAGGGAAGACACTTTTTTTCGCTAGGATGGAAAAGTGAGGTAACATAAAAGGAACGAGGAAGTTACTGGCTTGGTACCCCACATGCTCTTCCTGAGTAGAAGCAGTAAGAGGATTTATAAAGAACTGGCTACTTCAGGATGGATTATGCGGAAAAAGTGCGACGCATGAAACATTTGCAGTGAAGGAAAGTAGTGAACATATATGAGAGACCTCTACATGCCAGGACCTTTGTGTTATCTCTTGCAGTATCATATAAGTATTCCTATTTTTTATAACAGGAAAGTGAAGCTCAGAAAGCTTAAGTTATTGCCCTAGTCACACATTCAGTAAATTGTGGAGTTAGGATTGAACTGAACTGTACATGTGCTATTTCCACCACACCAGGCTGCACTTCCTCCTGACCTCCCTCTAACCCCACAGTGCTCTCACATTTGTAGGCGCCATCCTCCCGGTGTGTGTGAGCAAACAGCCCTCACTTGTAGTTGAGGAAGTTAGCACAGCATCTCTGGACTCTCCATGAGTAATGACAGGAGTAGTGGCTCTCCCATCATCCACCTGACTTCCCACTGACCCTCACAGCCCTCGCAAGCCTCTGTCAATTACTGCTTAAATAGACAATGTTGGGGTGGTGATACTTACATTCTATTGAGTAATTATAATTAACTAGAGGCCTGATGCACAAAATTCGTGCAAGAGCACGCCTTTGCTATCCCAGCTGCCTCGGCCCTTGCAGCCCTGGCTTTGTCAGGAAGGTTGTCTGAACAGTCATTCTGCTGTTCGGCCATTCAGTCACTTTACATATTACGCTTTTATTATTATAGATTCTTCTGAGCTTTGTGAAGTTAAAAACTAATTTTAAAATTCCAGAGGTAGAATTAGATTCTTCTTTTTCAAACAAGTAGACTGGTATGGCAAAAATATTAGATCCACCCAGTATAATACTGCTGTTGCCTTTGCAGCCAGCAAGAGGGAGGGAAAGGGTGAAGTTTCATCCATCATTACTCCTGGCAGAGCATGGCACATTGTGGATGTGGAGAAGGGCTGCTGAGTGTGATTCTAGTAGCTGTTGGGACCACAAAAATGCAACTGCAATTGTGCCAGCAGGATCCAGGAGGTGGATCTGCAGTGGCACAGTCAGGAGGGCTTTGCCTGTAACATCGAGGGCCCTTAGGGTGGCTAATGGGAGAAGAAAAGAAGGATTTCTGCTTTATGGGGCCATTTATGAGTCTCAGGAAGGAGTGCCTAGTCTTTCACTGGCTAAGATACCTGTTCACAAGGAACGTTGTCATCCTTTCAAATAATAACACTAAAATAACAAGTACTCATTTATACCTAATATCAAACTACTGTGCTACTAATTGAAAAAACTTGCTTCCTCTTGCTTTTTCTTTAAGACCTAAAGGTGACAACTAATTTAGAGGATAGTCTGGTGCGCAAGGGGGAAATATCTCTTTAATGGGTGACAGTTGATTGGAAGGATCATTCTATACAAAGATATTTTTCTATAAACCCCTACTTTGTCTATGCATACATTCCCAAAGTTGGCATCCATTCAAAACATATTTACAATATTATGCTAATGTAGCTATTGTTCACGCTATATTACTGTCATGTCCTCTTCTCCTTTTGCCCCTTGGCCAGTCAGCATCCTAAGGTTAGGCCAAAGGAATTCCTTTTACTTATACTATTTCAAATGCTCCAATCCTGTCACATTTTAGTCTGTTTCACGTTTACACTTGAACTTTTTTGAATGGTTTTCTTTTTCTGGACATACTAGAAGAAAAAATTGTTGCCGTCTGTACTAGATCATACCTTGCAGCTTGTTGCTCATTCCATCTACTGAATGGGATCCATACCTTTCTCTTGCTTGTAAAGTTGTCAGCCGTGGAGCCCATTGAGTATCTGTTCCAATTAGAGCAATTGCTTTATGGTTTGTCCACACTGCTGTCAATCTCTGACTCATTTTTATTGGTGTCTTGAATTATTTCCAGGGATTGTTATAACACCAGGCTTTTTTTCTTTCTTGGATTTCACTCTTACTTTGTTGGAGCATGTCTTCAAGTTACATCTTCAAAAAGACTGTGCAGCAGATAAACTTTTTTTTTTTTCTTTAAGAGATGTCTTGCCCAGCCCACGTGGCTCAGTGGTTGCATCAACCAATGAACCAGGAGGTCACAATTTACTAGTAACTCCTGATCATGGCACATGCCTGGGGTTGGGGTTGCAGGAAGCAACTGATCAATGATTCTCATTCATCATTGATCTCTCTCTCTCCCTCTCTGAAATAAATAAAAATTAAAAAAAGAGAGAGATGTCTTTATTTTCCTATTACAATAGACTGATAATTTAAAGAAATGTCAAATAATAGGTTCAAAATAAAGAGTCCTAAAACTCCGAAGGGGCCAGGCTTCTACCACCTCTTTATGCATATATTGTAGGCCATGGTCCTCCCTGGTTTTCTGCAAAAAAATGCTTCCATATACTATCTATCTTCAAGGAATTTGTGGAGATCTCTCTCTCTCTCTCTTTGTCTTTTTGTTTTACTGTTAGGGATTTATTCCTTTTTTAAAAAAAAACAAAACAAAACACTTTTATGTTTTATTACCAATTTAACTATTTAACTTCAACCCTGAAAGGAGAGGAGGCAAACTTCTACATTTTAATTGTGCTCAATCCATCATTTTGAAAAAACAAACAAAATCTTGGCCTTCACCTATAAAAGTGCAAATACCTTTGGGGTAAGGGTGAAAGAGGTAGCTAACCTTATTATGTGGTGTGCATTCCAATAACTACCGTATTTGCCGGCGTATAAGACGACTGGGCGTATAAGACGACCCCCTAACATTTCCACTCAAAATACAGAGTTTGTTATATACTCGCCGTATAAGACTACCCCCTCTTCCGCACACCTTCCACACACCAAATAAAAGGTAAAACAATATCAGATTTGATTTTAACATTTTAATTTATATTCAAATGCTTATGACATGCAGGAAAACTGTCACAAGGCTGTATGTAATCAAACATATACATAAAACAGTGCAAGTTTATTACCGGTAAACATACCAGTAATTCACTAAAGAAAACACACTCTATAGACTGGTACCGTAGATGCTTCTCAGGAACACAGGCAAGCAGCCCACAACCTAGAGGGACTGTCAATGATAGAAGAAAGAT
>NW_006292334.1:1433379-1451877 GCF_000327345.1 Myotis davidii | reverse complement strand
AAAATCGCATAACAGCCGAGCATACACCCAGCAGCGCTGCTGATGCCTGAACGGTATGTGGAATGAAGTGGGCGGGCATCGGGAGGCGACTATGGCACGGGGCAAGCACTATGGGCAGTCTATCTGAAGTGTACCTGGCGTATAAGACGACCCCCCACTTGGAGGCATATTTTTCAGGGCCAAAAAATCGTCTTATACACCGGCAAATACGGTAAATTATTCTGAACAACTTGAGAGAACAGTGAGTGCATCAGGGCTTGTACAGGATATGTAAACAAGTCTTCCCACTATCTCTTTGCTTTGGAACTAAAAGGCTAACTGTGCTGGTAAGTAGGGTTTAATCCTAGCTCAGGGACAATTACTTCAGTGCTGTAAATTCTGTTTACAAGTTACTATTGATTTCTGTTGTCAACAGTGTCACAAATATATCTATGTATATTAGATCTATATAGATATAGCTAGATATATGTGCCATACTTTCAAACATATATATACACATATACATATATGTACACATATAACTATATGTTTAAGCCTTAACTGGTTTCATTTCCGACATATTTCCTAATTTCCTAACCCTCATAATAGAACGTCTGGGTATGTGGATAATATAAACCTTGGCAAATGCCCCTCACAGAAAAATTTAGGTCATGTGCCCATGTGACCTTTGATGCAACCAGTTTCTCTGGATCCTTTAACACTTGAAAATATTCAAACTTCTTTTCTCACGAAATTGTGGCCACTTTGCTGCTTAGTCTGTACACCCCCCCCTCCCCCCCCAACTTTAATGTGTCCTAAAAACCAAATATCGCCTTCTGAAGTTGATTTTATCATGTAGATCTTCAGGCTGAGTAGATTGTCATTTGAGGCCAGAGTGTTTTTAGCTACAAACCATCTAATCCTGAAAGTGTTTCAGAGAATTTTGGCTCTGAGAATATGTAGGTGAACCTGGCTATTGACACTGGTGGATCAAGGCCACTAAGGGAAGAGACCATTTTCTCAGAATATCTCACCCCTTACTAAATCTTCACTTTGTCTCATTGTCTTAAATTCCAATTGATTATTCATATTAAAATTGGCTTAAATGTCTACTTTCTTTTCCTTCCATCTACCTTAGGATTAAAAAATTTAAGTTTGAGGATAGGTAGAGGGAGAGAGCAATGAGAAAGGAGGCTCTGAGGTGTGTGGGGGCTGGGGTGAGCTGCCTGAGACTTAGGGAGATGGTGCCTTAAGACAGCATGGCTTACTCCAAGGTCATGTCCTAGTATGCAAGCATCTTGGCCTCTGAGAACAGAAGAATGAGTCTACCCCACTGACTGGTTTCTGGCAGCTTGCTCCTCTGTTGTGATGACAGAGCAACATACTCATTTCCTCCAAAGTTTACTGCTCTGCGTTTGAGGACCTGTAACCAATTCCCAAAGTATCCTGGCCTCTTAGGCCAATGCAGTCCAACCATATCCATGCTGAGAATTCCCTCCTCAGTTTCCTCACAGCTGGAGCCATATTTGATCAAGTGTTGACTCACTGGACTGTGCACTCCAATTTCCCTGCAAGAAAGATAATGAGAAAAGGAAATGCCTACAGGGGAAGGAGGATAGAGGTGGTTTTGGACTTCTTCCTAAAAATATGAGGCAATATTTATCTTCTAGTCCTCAGTTTGATGCTACCTGGGGGAGGCAGACTCTGTATCCTTGCTTAAGAAACCCTGCTTTCCCACCCTCCCTATTAGAATTAAGGAAGAGGATATTTTTTGTGTTTCATGTGTTTAGATAGTTGCAAAGTGAGTGTATTCCTGGGTCAGGCTAGCTAATTTGGCCTCCTGAAGCAGTAAAAATTTGGAGCCAGAGCCCTGAAATAATACACCGCGAGTATCTATAAAAGGATTGAGTTATGTTTCTCTTACAAGTAATTTTTAGTTAGCTTTTTCTAATCAGTGGGTGGTATTATTTTGACTACATTAATAATTCATGCCTTATTCTAGAAAATGAAAAGACTCACATTTGGGATTGGTCAGAAGAAGTAATTTGGTGTTTTTGCATATGCAGAGTAAATTTGGGTAAAGAATGAAAAGGGATTAAGGTTTACTAAACATGTTTATATGCAGGTATTCTTTATACATTTTCTTATTTTATTCTTTACTTCAACAGCAACAATAACATTTCTTTGACAAAAGTATCATCAATATATTTTATAGTTAAGCAAATTGACTTTCAATGAGTTGAAGTAAATTGCTCAAGGTCACTCAGATTGTAAAGGTTGAGTTGCATTCAAATTCAGATTTTTGTGAGTCAAATCTAGGCTTTTTCTCTTGCCCCATAGTGTCTCTTAAAATGATGCTGAAAAGTCTGTCTCCACAAAAATAACTTTGTCACTGATCTGCCACAGGGCCTGAAATTGCCCTCACTGAAGTCACTGAAAGACATCATTTCTAGAAAGCACTTATTAAAATGTAACTGTGCCACCCAAAGCAAGCACAGTGTGGGAATCAGGGAAATCAGCCCATACCCTGCCCCAACCCCTTACCATAGTTTAATGATAGACTCAATATTAGAGCACGAAGGGGCTTTGGGAGGATTCAGCCCACCCTCTTCTTTTTATAAATGATGAAACTGAGATGCAGAAAGGCTAAGTAAACTTCTCCAAATTATATAACTTGTGTGGTTAGTTATATCAGAAAACAGGGCCCGAGGGGATACACAGAAGAAAATAGATTTAGGGGGTGAGGAAGGCACAGACATGTTCAATGTTTGGGGTGCTCTTAATGGAAAGTGTTATATAAATAGAACATTGAGGCAGCACAGATGTCCATGGGTCCACTGCCCTGACGACCTGAGGTGGAGGGAGCCCCAGAAAGTAGGATACCTATCACAGGGAGGTGAACATTGCAATTTTGCCAAGGACCAGTCCTGTTAGAAGCCTTGAATCATTAGAAATGTTTGGGAAGGTATTTACCATTGTTGTTCCTTTTTGAACACCTTCAATCACTCCTATCTGTATTTGATCAACTCCGAATTGATGAAAGACTCAAATTCAAACAATACTCTGTGAGAATAGCATCTGCAGTTTATGCACAGTTTGTAAGCCAAAGCTCCAAAGTGCCTTACACCTGAAAGTGGAACATAAAAAAGGAATAGGTTAAATTTTGAATCCCACCAAATATTTGGGATGTCAGGTGACTTCACTGGGCATCCACATAGATAAGCTTCCATTTAATGGTAAAATAGCACCAGATATTAGACCTCAGTCCTTGAGTTTGGGCTGAGAAAGAGCCAAGACTCAAATACAAACAAAAGTTTATTTAGAAAGTCACAGAGATAGAAAAAGTGAGCCATAGAAGAAGTGAGCCAGCTGGGCTGTGTAAGCTCAGGAAACAAGATACAGAGGCAAAAGAAGGGCCCTTGAAGCAAAGCTATGCACCCCTGAGGAAAGAAGCAGGGGTGGGGGTGGGGGTGGGGCGTGGGGGAGGCCCAGGCCTTCTCTAGAGAGAACCTAGCTGAGTCCTTTGTCTTGAGGGTTCTTATCTGGAAGACCTTGGAGGATCTCATAGAATATTCATCAGCTTTCCAGGTGTGTCCTTTCAGGGTGTTCTTCTCTACCTCTACGATTGGTCAGTGCTAGGATGAAATCATTAGTCATTACATCATGTTGTCAGCCATGGCTTTGCTCCCCTGTGGCCTTGCTACTTCTCTGGGCCTGGAGCTGAAACACAACTGAGGCCTACATGTTATCTGTAATTTGATCAAAACTCTTCCTCTGTGGTCAACAGACCAAGAGGCTTTGTTAAGATTACTTGATGCAGGGCCAGAACCTCATTGTCCTGAGGGCTTAATGCTTTAGGGAGTGGTTGTGAGGGCTTGTATGGGAGTCATATGAGGCTATTCTCTGGCCCCCTTGTTTCTCCTCTATGAGGGTCTACTGGATGACTAGCGACATGCCAGGGGAGGAGAGGTCAGAGCAGGGTCTGAACCGTATGACCAGTGACGTGCAAGGGGAGGAAAGGTCACCCTAAGGGCAAGGTCCCAACCTACAATTGTCCATTAATAGATGTCCAGAGCTTTCCACCTGGTGACCCTCTGTACCTGGGTTGTTGGTCCTGTTCTGCTCATGTCTGTCTAACTGCGTCCTTGTTTCATAACCTCTCTGATGCTGATCAATGGTACCGCAGGGGGAAATGACAAGTCCTGCAAATGTGACGGCATTCTGGCTAGAGGGGTCTGGTTTTAGTATTCATTTCATATGAGGAAAGCCTTTTACCTCAAGCTTAAGAAAAGAGCAATTCTGGTTCCTGAAAGAGAGAAATGTTACCCTGCTCGCCTCAGCCTAGGAAATAGCCCCACTGGCAAACTTGGCAGCTGTTCTGAGGAGAGTTGTGTGGCTAGCTCTTCAGGCTAGAAGTATAATGCTAACTGCATAATGATGTCTGAGAAAATCAAAGACCAAAGGAACGATTACAGTTTGGTAGAAACAAATATTCAACCAAGCCCAACTTTTGGGTAATTTTTGAAAGGATGCCCTTGGGTCTTGGGGAGACATAATGGTTATAGATTCTGTAGGAAAATCATAATCATGAGAGCATTCAAAGCATCCGATAACCTGTGGTTAAGCTTGTGTGTGTAATTGTGATTAGCCGGTCTAGGGCGGGCACTTGGAGATCAGGAAGCCAACAAGAGCGTGTCCAAGTATAGCAGTAGAAGTGAGGAATGGGTGTTTGCTTGGACAGAGCACAGAACAGAGAAAAGAAAGGCCTTGTTTCTAGCCCCTCTGCAGAAACATCTACCGTTGTCTCCACCATTCACTGGCCACTTGTTTTTGAAAAAGCACCTAGCTTTGGGACCTCAGTTTCCTTTCTCATAAAACTAAAAGTTTTGATTAGATGACTTCAAAGATCCTCTCAGCTATAACATTGCATAATCCAGCTGAAAACACAATCTAGGTTTTTGGAGTATTTGTGTAGTTCTACTAGCCCCCCCGCCCCCGCCCCCATCCTTCAAATGGTTGAGTATCTACTAGAGGCTCAATTTGGTTGGTAGTGGGACACCAGCAAAGAATAACAAGTTCTGATTCCTACCCTTAAGAAACTATTAATTCAATGGTGTTACTTTTCTGAAATATCTGTGAAAATCAATAATGAAAGAATATTATTCACTGTGCTGTGCATGATGAAAAGGAAAATGAGGTACTATATGGGCTCTTGAATTTAAGAGTCTAAAGCAATACATGTGAAACAATTAGAAGACAATGAAGGGATAAAGTTTTGCATGCACTGGGATTCATAATGTGGGCCCAGAATTCAGAGCAAGTATACTCGGGAGAGAGAGACTTGGTGGGACCTTGGAGGGAGTGCTGGGATTGAATCGACAGAGAAGAGAGACAAGGAAATGCCAGCTGGGGGAAATGGTATAATAATTAATACGAAAAATATTCAGAGTTTTTCTCAGAAGCACTGAGAGCTTCAGCTGTCCTCAGCCAAATGTTAACCCAGATGGTATATCCAAATTTCATAATTAACAGTTCACCCAGTCACCACAGGTGCTTAAGTACAAGTCTCATGTTATTTATTTGTGGGGCCAATGCAGAAGAAGGAAAAAACCTAGGCGTGAGGAAGGAGGGTGTGTGGGGGTGATACCTGGAGGCAATTTTCCAAGATGGGTCAGTTTGATTAGTTTCTGTTGGGTCATTGTTTCTGAAGCTGCATGTAGGTTTCATCTCTGTGTGCAGAAAAGGTATCCATTTTTTAAGGAAGCCACAGATGGTGCTCTCAAAGCCAGCACGTGCATATATACAAGGGCACAGTGCCTGGCACAATGCTCTCCCTTATTTCCCTTGGCTGTTGAGATGGGGGAAGAGAAGGTGGGGACTAATAACAATGAATCAACATTTCTGTTGAAAGCACACGTTTGAGTAGATCTTGTACTGCTGATAGACACTGGGAGGGAAGTAAATGGAGGAGGTACCCTTAAAAGTGTCCAGACACAGAGTGGGAGCCACGCCGTGTTACCTATGAGACTGAGTTCCCGCTTCCTAACGTGTTGCTCCCTGTACTAGCCCTTTCCTCAGAGGCACACAGATGGCTGCTGCCTGAAAGGCCACAAACAGAATTGCAAAATGAGCAGTTTATCGTTTTCAGTTCCTTTTCTCCCTTTCTGGCCCTCTCCCACCTCCCATGAGGGAAGGTAAAACTTGGGTGATCCATTCCATCCTTGGAGTTCTGTGTTTAAACATTCCCCTGCTTATGAAGTAAGATGGTGGCATTGGGTCCCAATCCCCCAGGTTTTAGATTATATTTTCTCCAGATATGTGCTGTGTGGTTGGGCCTTGTCCAATCTGAAGGTTTCTTAAAGTTACCTGATGATACTGTTGGGAAAAGAGTACTGTGTTCTTGATGTCTTGCTACATATTGTAGTCTTCCCATCTGCCAGCCCCTGCCACACAGCTGTCCACATTGACTGTGCATGGCCAAGTCACTGACCTTGTAAAGGAAAGCTGAGATTCCTTCTGAATGAAATAAAGAGGCTTCTTACTTCTTTATTCCTACACAGTTCACTGATTTAACAGAAAGGGTTGGATTTAAGACCTTTTGTAGAGGTGGGAAGATCCACAGGACTTTGTGGCCAACTAGAATCAGCCTGAGAGAAGAACTGAGGATGGTTCCCATGTGGGAAGGACAGTTGTGCCAGGCCCTGAGAGGGTGCCCAGAAGGAGGTGCATTCAGCGTGAGTGGGGAGAATAATGAGTTTAGTTTGGCGCATGCTGAGTTTGCAGTGCTATTGGACAATCCAATAGAAATGCCTGCTAGGCTTGGCTATAATAACAATAATGACTATTGCATACATAATATTCTATTGAAATCTATATCTATAAGCTGGGATTTCTCAGTCTCAGCACTGGTGACATGTTGGACCAGATAACTCCTTGTGGGGCTGTCATAGTGCTTTACAGGATGTTGAGTAGAGCATCCCTGGTCTGCTACTATGCACAGAAGCAGCTCATCTGCTAAAAGAAACAAGCAGGTTGCAAATACTACCTTTGAACATGATAAGTAGATCCTTCAGCAGTCATTTCCTCCCCCTTCAGAAATGGTATTTCTAATGAGCAAGCAGAGAAAGGGGGCCTTTCTCTCCTTAATCCTATTGATTACTGAGTGCTTTCATCTCTTGCTGGTTCTGTCATGTCAGGGATTGGAGGGTGGCTTGTTCTGGGACATGGAACACCCATCCATTTTACTGAGCAGGAATTAAAGTCCTGAGGAGTAACTGCCGAAGGCCAAATTACTTCCTGGCCGTGGTTCCCAAACTTGGCTGGTCATTTGGATCACCTGGGAGAACTTCTAAAAATCTAGGTTCTTGGCCCTCCCCTTGGGGAGTCTAACTTAGTAGGTCTGAACCCTACATTCTGGTTTATAAAAACCATCACATTTGGGATGATTGTGAGGAAATGCTGGGATAAAGCTTTCTTCTGTAGTAACAGTCTATACGCTTTTTTTCCTATGAAGGGCCAGATAGTAAATATTTTAGGCTTTTCAGGCCACACCATGTCTGCTGCAACTGCCTGCTGTTATAGTGTGAGAACCATCATAGACAGTAAGTAAATGAATGAGTGAGGCTGTGCTCTGATAAAACAACACTGACGTTAGGATTTCATATACTCCTCATGTGTCACAAAACATTATCTTTCTTCCCCCCCCCTCCACCCCCAGCCATTTAAAACTGTAAGCCATTCTTAGCTTGCAGGCAATACAAATATAGGCATTGGACCATACTTGGCCCTTAGGCCATAGCCGGCCAACTCATGAGCTATAACCCTTGGATACTTAACTGCAAACATTGACTAAATGCTGACTAACATAGCTTAGAATATGGGCTTAGAATTCTTGACTGTTTTCCGGCATCATGACCTTGGGTAAATTAGTTCACTTCCGTGAGCCTTATGCGTCTTATCTATAAATGGAATAATTATATAATTCCTGGGTTGTTGTGAAGATTAAATGAGATATTATGTATAGATTCCAGTGCAGTGCCTGGTAATTTATAAGTGCTCAGTACGTGTCAATTTATTATAAGGTACTATGGTTAGTACCTCAGAGATTGAACAAACAGATAAAGCCAGTTTCTCCACCTTAAAAGAACCAACACACTAACCAGCAGGACAAGACATGCATACAAACCATTCTTTTATGACAATATAAATTCCTTTGGAGCTGATACACATACACTTTGTCTGTAGACATTGAGGAAAGTGTTGTGGGCATAATGCTGGGGAGGCAGGCCTGTAATCTTGCTTTGCATCCCTGTACTTCTCTCTTCCTTTGGAAACACATTCCGGTCAATCTCTGATTATGGAATTCAGCAGTTAGAAGAGAGCCTTGTGCAGAACAAGTTGAGTAGGGTTTCTAGCTCCCCACACTTGTTTAATTGACTTGCATGTCTAATTCATTGTGAGCTATCAAGAAAATAAGCACAGAGTCTGTCCTTAGGATATAATTGGTGCATACTTCTGGAGTTCCCTGAGCCACTGACAAAAATGGAGAAGGGAAAAGCTTTTAAACTAGCCAGATTATTTTTGCACTATTTGGTGGAGTTTCTTTGAAAACAAAACAAAAGCTTTATATCTTCACTGTAAGATTACAAAATATTCTGGAAAGCACAGAGTAAAAGATAAAAAAACTTTTATTCTCAATATTTTTGCTATCACCATTGTTAATATACTTGCATCTACTCCCAATCTTTTTGGGATTATGTGTTGATTTATATCATGATATGTATAGATATCTTGTATTTTTTGTAAGACTGGGATTACACTGTATAAATTATTTTAAAATCTTTCTTCAATTTAATAGTATTGCATATACAATTTATCATATCATTAACAATTATTCATCAGTATCCCTATAAAGTTACTCAATGTGTAATTATTTCCATATACCTAAGAAATGAAAATCACCACAGGTAAAAGGGTATTTCGGTAGTCACAGAGGGATGCCACTCAGAGCTCTCTCTGAGAGCTGCTGTGAGGAGTGTAGGTGGCTGACAGCCTCCAGCTGCCACACTTTCAGGACCTGCCCTGGTTCATGCTGAGGCCACATGACTGCACTGAACATGAACAGGGTTTGGAGCCAGGCTATTTCTGCCTGATGTAGGTGCACTAACAGGGACTCATTGCTCTGTGGTGCCCCACTGGCCTGGCTGGAACTTTCTCAGGGCTGCACTGCGCTCTCAGGTGCCTCCTGCCCTAACCTCCTTTTTCTCCTTTCATAGGTGTCAAACCCACACCACAGTCTCTCCCTGCCCACTCCCAATCTCTGTTTTATTGTGCATAGATGTTTTCCCCAATACATCTCTTGTACATCTAATCTCATTTTGGCAACTTCTTTCTGAACAACTCAAATCCATATAAGTATTTAAGTGTAAGTCTGCTTACTACCTGCCTCTTAGCCACTCAGTGCTCTTCTTCAAAGGTAAAACCTGCTGCTATTGCTTTAAGTTTTCTTTCAGAGTACTTTATTCATATACAATTATTATATTTCTCTGTGAACGCCGCATCCATTTGCAGCTAGGGTTCAAGGTCTGGAGAAGGGGCTGCACACGAATGGATACACTAGACAAGAAATAAAAATTTAGAAGGCATGGGGGGCCAGGTGGATAACTTCCCTCTAGTGGAGAAGCTCTCTGACTTCTTGGTCCCCTTTGCTTTTATTCACTTGAATACACATTTGTCCTTAGCAAAGCAAACAGGCATATCAATGGTAAAGTTTGGTAAACAGTAAAAGGATTATCAGGTTAGGGGATTGCCTTCAGCCATTTAGCCAGCAGCATGGTAATATAATGCTGATTTTCAGCCCTGCTGAATATCAAAGTCCACTAGCATTCTAATGGCCTGCTCGCATTTATATGTTAACTACTGTTGGTCTTTGCCTCTAGCATTTCTCCTTTTGCCTTTCCTCTTATTCTATATTTCTTCTCTTTTTCCTTCTCTCTCAATAAGATTGGTAGCACCCAGTACATATTGTCCTGTCTATTGCTTTTTCTTTTTTTTTTTTAAAAAAAAATTTATTATTTTTTAAATTTCTTTATTGATTATGGTATTACATATATGTCCTTATCCCTCCATTGCCTCCCCCCACCCTCCACTCATGCCCTCACCTCCCTGTTGTCTGTGTCCATTGGTTAGGCTTATATGCATGCATATAAGTCCTTCGGTTGATCTCTCCCCCTTACCTCCACCCTCCCCTACCTTCCCTCTGAGGTTTGACAGTCTGATCGATGCTTCTCTGTCTCTGGATCTGTTTTTGTCTAAGGCCATACCCCCTGAACGTGCCCGATTCTGCCTGTTGCTTTTTCACTTAACATATCTTGGAAACAGGTCTTACTCTATTAACACATACAGAATTGCATTATCTTTTTTCTTTTTGCCTGAATAGTGTTTAATTTTCTGATGTATTGCAATTAATTTAGCCTATCCTTGACTATCAGCTTATTTCAACACTTTCTATTCAAGGCAGTGCTGCCAGGAATATCTGTATCTAAATATTTGTATACCCATGTGTGAGAGTTTATCTTCAGGAAACAAATTCCAAATTTCTGGATCAATGGGTATGCCTACTGTGATTTTGATACATCTTATCAAATTTCCCTCGATGGTGAATACACTGATCTTTATTCCCAGGCATTTTGGCAGCTATAGCATCACAATATCAACATAAAAGTTTTAGAATTGAAGTAGTATCATTAAGCTCTTCTCTAGTGGTTTTTCTTTAAGTTTCTTATATTTGTATATTTTCATGATTGCTTTTTTTGAAAATTTTTGTGTGTGTGGAGGTTTTGTGTACAGTAAAGGAAGTTTATATTATTATTTTTGTAAGTTAGAAAATTTGGATGGGAATTCTATATCATTTAACAGGGAATGATAACCACTCATGTAGATAGGGGCCATATGTAGCTATTAAACATTAGAATAAATTAGAAGGATACCAGTAGGAGTTTATATCTTCAGGAAAAATTCTTTATGTATTAGGGAGAACGCAGACTAGAAGTCAGAAAACTTGTTCTGTTCCTTTTTTGTCTTTTCTTCTATGGCATCTAAATTTGCTCTGCCCACTTACCTTCTTATCTGGATGGAATATGAAAGCAAATGGAATGCATAATTCATGTGATCAATTTATTATTAATAAGGGTAAGATATCATCTGGGAGTGTGAATTATCAGTGACATTCATTATATATATATTGAATGGACAATGTAATATATTGTCCAATGTCTATGCTACTCAGTTGCTGAATGTGCTGCATCTGATTGTTCTCTCCTTTGGCCAAGTCTTAGGCAAAATGGTGAACCATGTAAACTGTCCTGGGATTCATTCCATTTTTTTTTTTTCATCACCTCCACCCAATCTTATGATAGGGTGGCCTTCCCAGCTGCTCACAGCTATGCATCCCTCCCCAAAAAACAATGTTTTTCCCCAAGCGATGCAATTTGTTTTAATATTTTTTCTCCATCTTTCTCCTATTAGAGCAGTGGTTCTCAACCTTGGCTGCACATTAGAATCCCCTGGGAATCTTTTTAAAATCCTGATTTCTGGGCCTCATCCTCCGGAAATTCTATTTCTTTGTTATGGGGTGGGGCCACAACATTAGTAACAAAGAAACAGAATTTCCGGAGGATGAGGCCCAGAAATCAGGATTTTAAAAAAATTCTCAGGTGATTCTAAGTGCAGCCAAGGTTGAGAACCACTGTATTAGAGGAAAGTAGCAGAGAAATTTGTTCACATTAGACTATAGTTTTATTTATCTTTATGAAAAGTAAATGGTTGGGCTAGATCTAATGCCTATCGTAGAGATGGAAAAGACAAAATCCAAAGGCTTAAAAGTACAATACACCTGTATGGCACCCCCTCTTCTCCATCTGCAGTCAATTTTACCTCATTAACCACATTTGAATTCAACCCATTTTATACAGGTCCACTGCCACAACTTAATGTCCTCCAACTCTTACCTGGATAACCACCCCAGCCTCCTAAAATAAAAAAAATCTGACCATGTCTCTTAAAATCATTTGATAGGTCCATTTAATGTGGCATAAAAGCATCTTCATGTTCACACATCCCCTTACCCTGCAGCTTCACCCATTCTCATTTCCCACTCTCAGTCTAAGTCTACACATAAGACCTTTGGATAGATCATTTGCCTTCCTACTTCTTTGGTTTGTAAAGGTTTAATCTGAGAAATGTTGGCTTTTATTTTTATTTCTTCTCTCTGCTTGATGATTATTTCATAACTTCTCCTTTTTGACTTGGTTGCTACAGGCTTGAAACCCAGTTTGTGATCTTTATCTTATAAATACATAGACATTTAATAGCATGCATTTAATTTCACTCCTTGGTCCACTTGTTTTTCTCACTCTTTTTACTCCCTCCCATCTAACTCTTAAAAAACACACACATCACACATATTTATGTTGCATTTCTACTACTTTTGACATTGTGTGTACCTTTGAAAGTTTCCTTAAATCCTTTCTGGACCAACCAACTAAGTACAAATAAATAAATAAATATCTGCCCCTACTTATCCTTCAAAATCCAGCCTAAATATCTCCTCCTTTGTCTTCTTGGTTTAGCTCTCTGTCCTCTATGATCCCCTATCACTTTGAGTTACTATTATAACTCTAAGCCAGGGGTCCTCAAACGTTTTAAACAGGGGGCCAGTTAACTGTCCCTCAGACCGTTGGAGGGCCAGACTATAGTTTAAAAAAAAAACTATGAACAAATTCCTATGCACACTACACATATCTTATTTTGAAGTAAAAAAAAAAACACAAACAAAACGGGAACAAATACAATATTTGTATTTGCATGTGGCCCGCAGGCCGTAGTTTGAGGACCCCTGCTCTGAGCAATCCATATTATAACTGTCTGTTTTCTATAATATATTGTAACTGTCTGTTTCTCCACCAAACTGAACTTTTCCATGAGGGCATGTTGTCTTTTATTAGTGTATTTCCAGCTTCTAGGGCAGTGTCTGCACATGTGATAAAGTGTTCACTGAATAAATGGATAAATAATTGTACATACCAAAGAATATAGAACTTTTATTTTAATTGGTAAAGGTTTTTATATTATTATTAAGAGAATATAGAACCTCTGATCAGGCCAACTCTACTTCTAGGGACCTATTAGAGAATATGGTCCCTTCCTGAACATTAATATATTACTTTCTTGATTGTTCTCTTTGAAAATACAGGACAATTTTTCTTTGCTCATTTCTAGAGCTGATATTTTCAAGGTAACTATCTCTAGTTAATCACAGTATGTTTGGTGAAAAGAGTGCTAAGAACACAAGACATGTTTGCTTAATTTGTTGGTCTTTAAAGTCTCCCCTGAACAGAGAAATAACTTAGTTCCCAGGAGGAAGACGATGGCCCCTTTGAGCAAGCATTGAAGATTGGAAGAGAAAGTGGAGAAAGAAATGGGCAAGCACAAGGAAATGTGTTCTCACCGAAAGGAAACCTAGTATTTCCCCTCTCCCCCACGACTAAGTTCCTAATTGTTGAATGTTAGTAATTAAAAGGTTTACAGTCTCAGTGTTGGTCTTCTTGAAGCTCCCAGGATAGGCGTGTAAACAATAAGACATGCTGCTCTGTCCATTGGCAGCATAGTGAGTTGGCCATTTGGTGATAATTTTCCAGTGATTTGTTAGTTGAGCTCTTGCCATGAGCTCCAGCAAGTCTTACATGAGTCTGTTGGGTTTCTTTTCTGCAGAACCCAGCAACAGTCCATGTGCAATATTTCCTGATGATGGGAAAGAGAAGTTGAAAGAGCACTGGAAAAAAATGCAAATACTTGAAGAAATATTAATCATTGAAAGAATAAGTTGTCTAATTTATTGTTTCTCAGTTCATCTGTTTGGGTCAAGAAAAAAATAATGTTATGATTATGTTTCTTAATTTGAAAATATGAATGAAAATGGCTGCCCAGCATTTAGTGTACATTTGGGGTCACCTTTGATACATTCCCAGGTTTCCTTTAAGTGCTTCAGAAATGGACACACCTGCTGTAAGTTAGGCATGCCATCTTATGACCAGCCATAGATTTATCATCAAGTGTTGGGAGTTGGTGTCAGATTTGATTTTTAGGTCTTTCCGGTTAGTTATCCTAGATAAATTTAATATTCACTCTGATATCCCTCTAAGGTCCCCTGACATGAAAATTTATGTCTGTGCTAGAGGCTTTTTTCTTGCAATATATTCATGTAAAGGACACATTTTAGACCTAGGTTCATTTTTAGAATGTATTCTGTAAACCTAAAAAGAAGTTTCAGTTTAATGCATTCTCTCTTTGTTTATTTAAACACATGTATCACTAGATATCATGAGACTGGCTACCACGCCTTGTCACTGGTCATTTTGAGGACATAGAAAGTGCCTCAGGGTAGAATGGGCTTACCCAACCTACCTGTAACCATGATGACAAAAACTAGAGATGTAAGGGGTACCTCTTGACTGGGGAGTGGAAAGGTTTTAGCTAAGTTAAAACCTTTTGTGGAGCACTGACACCTTGAGATGTTTGATAGACAAGGGGCTATCAAGTTTAGTACACTTTCTCCCTCTGTGTCTCCATAAAAGAGTTCCAAGACTCAATTTCAGTGTGTGGGTGGTTTCAATTTCATTCTGACACTGTCTATACAGAGATAGAATCAGATTCCAGAGGACTCAGTCCATCAGGACCACCTTCCACATATCTTTATTTAAGTAAGTTTGAACATTTTTATATATTTACTGGACTTTTGCATTCTTTCTTTTTTTAATCCTCACCCAAAGTCATGTTTCTATTGATTTTTAGAGAGAGAGGAAGGGAGAGAGAGAGAGAGAGAGAGAGAGAGAGAGAGAGAGAGAGAGAGAAGGATGAGAAACACTGATTGGTTGCCTCCCCTATGTGCCATGGCCTAGGATTGAACCCACAACCTAGGTATATGCCCTGATTGGGAATTGAATCCTCAATCTTTTGGTATAAAGGACGATGCTCCACTGAGCTACCATGCCAGGGCACATTTATTTTTTCAAATTTATTTATTGACTTTAGAGAGAAGAGGTGGGGGGGGAGAGAGAAAGAAAGATGGATGTGTTGTTCTACTAATCATGCATTTATTGGTTGATTCTTCTATGTGCCCTAACCCAGGATCAAACCTGCAACTTTGGTGTGTTGTGATGATGCTCTAACCAACTATGCTACCTGGCCTGTATTTCTTTTGAGATCTACTAGGATCAGGGGTGGGCAAACTTTTTGACTCGAGGGCCACAATGGGTTCTTAAACTGGACCGGAGGGCCGGAACAAAAGCATGGATGGAGTGTTTGTGTGAACTAATATAAATTCAAAGTAAACATCATTACATAAAAGGGTCCGGTCTTTTTTTTTTTTTTTTTTTTTTTTTTTAGTTTTATTCATTTCAAAACTAAATGAATCCGGCCCACGGGCTGTAGTTTGCCCATGGCTGTCTAGGTCAGCGATGGCTAATCTTTTGAGCTCGGCGTGTCAGCATTTTGAAAAACCCTAACTTAACTCTGGTGCCGTGTCACATATAGAAATTTTTTGATATTTGCAACCATAGTAAAACAAAGATTTATACTTTTGATATTTATTTTATATATTTAAATGCCATTTAACAAAGAAAAATCAACCCAAAAAATGAGTTCACGTGTCACCTCTGACACGTGTGTCAAAGGTTCCCCATCACTGTACTAGGTCATGCCTTTGCCTTTAAAATGATTTTATTGATTTAAAAGCACTTTTAAGATATTAACTTTTTTTTCTAAAGGATATGTTGGAAACAATTTCTTTCCAGTTAATTTGCTTTTCATTGTATTATGAGTTACTAATTTCATGTGGTCAAAATCTATTAATCTGGCATTGTGTTTAGAAAGGACTTCTCCACTTGGAGATCAGATAAATATTCATCCATTTAAAAAACAAAAAAACAAAACCACACCAAACTTTTAGGGTAGTTTTACACAAAAATTACAAAGATAGTACAGGGATTTACCATATATTCTGAATTCAGTGTAATTTCTTACCTATTTAGGGTACATTTGTGACAACTAATGAACCAACAGTGATTTGTCACTACTAACTAAACGCCATATTTTATTCTATTTTTTTTTTTTTTTTTAGTTTTTACCTAATGTCTTTTTTCTCTTCCAGGATTCCGTCCAGAATGCACACTACATTTGGCCATCATGTCTCCTTAGGCTCCTCTGGCTGTGACAGTTTCTCATCCTCTGTTTTTGATAATCTTGACAGTTGTTAGGAGTACTGGTCAGATATTTTATAGAGTATTCCTCATTTTATGTTAGTCTGATTTGAAGGGTCATGATTAAACTGAAGTTATGGGTTTGGAGAAAAATAACACAGGGGTAACGTTCTATTTAATCATATATCAAGGATGCATACTATCAATGTGATATCACTTTTTATGTTGACCTTGATCATCTACTAGGGTAATTTTTATCTGATTTCTCCACTCTTCATTTCCATTTTGTACTCTTTGGGAGGAAGTCACCACGTACAGCTCATACTTAAATTCTGGGAGTTATGCTCCACCTCCTTGAGAGAGGCAATATCTACCTAAATTATTTGGAATTTTTCTCTACAGGAGATTCGTTATTTCTTTCCATGTATTTATTTATCCAATGATTTATTCATATCTGTATGGATTCATGGATATTATATATACACACACATATGCCTTAGGTTATAATTCAGTACAGTGTTATTTGTTGCTCAGGTCTTTTCCAATTTTGGACATTTCAATTGGCTTGTTTCCCTTTGACATTCACCTCATTTTGTTTGTTGAGCACTTCCTTATGTTCTGATACTATGAAATGCTCCAGGCTCATCTTATCTGTTTCTTTCCTCAGTCATAGAATCAGTCATTTCTCTAAGGAGCGCTGGTTTCTCTTATTGTAGTGGTATTAGAAACCAAGATTTGGGTGCTGGGTGTACTCATTGCAGTCATTGTTTCTAAACTCTCTCAGCTGACAGAGCAAAAACTATATATGTGTAAATACACATATCTATAATTTAAAGTATATATGATCATGAAATAATTACAATTTTATAATTATAAATTCTTAATAATTATTTTTAGACACATCCATTTCATTAAGCTAAACATGAAATGATACTGATGCTTCCAATGCTAATCCAGGAACACACTCTAGCCTTAGCTCCTTGTTTATCTGTACATTCACACTTCTATAATGAGAAACCTGGATCCCACCATCTGCTATTCATTTCCTTACTTGTTCAGTCCCAGTGTACATGTATAGAGGTTTCAGAGTTTTTAACCCATAACCTGTAGGAAACAACTTTCCAACTAGAATTCAGTGCTTACATATAGTTCCATTTTTCTTTCGTTTGGTGTTTGCAGCATTTCCAACGTTACTCAGGTCAGTACCTGTATTCCCCAGCTCTACACTGACATTATAGCGTACATCTGTAGTACAGCTACATTGTTTTGTCATACCTACATTATATTCTGGGATCCCCTACTCTCCTACTTGATATTTAATTTGGGTATAGCAAGGTGCTATGTGCACAGTGTCATGTATTTACAACAGTAGCATATGGAATAATTTTATAGTCTTAAACATTTCCTGTGCTTTTTACCTTTTAACTCCCACTCATCTCCAAATCCCTGGCAACCACTTATCTATTTGCTATATCTATAGTTGTACATTTTCTAGAATGTTATATAAGTGGAATAATACATTACATAGTCTTTAGAACTGGCTTCTTTCACTTAGCAATATGCATTTAAAATGAATTGATGTTGTTTAGATTTATTAACTGTTCCTTTGGTTCACTCATTATTTTACCAATTTCTTTACGATTTCAGTTTTTACATTTAATTCTGTAGTCAGTTTGAAATTTATTTTGGTATATGGTTTAGGATCAAGCCCTAAGCTTTCCTCCAAATAGTTAAACTGATTTTGTGACTATCATCTATTGGAAAACATTGTTTTTCTCCATTGGTTAGAAATTCTTATGTATAACTAAACTTATATGTATGTAACATTCTGCATATCAGTAGTCCATTAGGCTCAATTTTTCTGTTAATTATGTCACTACCACAGTATTAGAAATATTATACTTTTGCTATGTAATTTAATATTTAGTAGAAGTCCTCTTTAATTATTCTTCTTCATAAAAATTCTTGATAATTTTCTGGAGGCTTTTCTTTTAAATAAATATAAGATTTATTTATTGTAAAAGCATTGTAATTTCAAATAAAATTAAGTTTATAGACTAAATTAAGAAAAGAGTTTATATATTTTCAATATTATCTCTTTTACTGAGATATTATACAGCTGTCCATTAGTCTCAGTCTTCTTTGTGCTTGTGTTTTTTTAATTTTATTTTAAATCTTTATTGTTTAAAGTATTACATATGTCTCCTTTCCCCCCCCATTGACCACTCCCACCTTGAGCACATGCCCTCACCCAACTAGTGTC
>NW_006292334.1:1427188-1432300 GCF_000327345.1 Myotis davidii | reverse complement strand
TTTTTATATTTATGTAGTCCCATTTGTTTATTTTCTCCTTAGTTTCCATTGTCCTAGGAGCTGTATTGGTAAAGATATTGCTATGACATATGTCTGATATTTTGCTGCCTTGGGGAACCTTATAAGATTGTTATGATTTCCCATCTTATGTTTAAATCCTTTATCCATTTAGAGTTTATTTTTGTGTACTGTGCAAATTGATGATCTAGTTTCATTATTTTTGCATATATCTGTCTGATTTTCCCAACACCATTTATTGAAGAGATTGTCTTGACTCCATTGTATGCTCTTTCCTCCTTTTCAAATATTAATTGAGGATAATGGCTTGGGTCAATTTCTGGGTTCTCTGTTCTGTTCCATGTGTGGTTGTGTTCTTAATTTGGACTTGTAAAAATATATTATTAAGTTGACTTCTAGATATTTTGTGTTTTTCGGTGTGGTGAATTTTCAATATTCATTGTAGATTTCAAACTATTTATTTGAAAGTATAATTTATTTTATGCATGAAAGCAATTAATATTTTCATTATACTACTTTCCTATACCTTTTAGTAGATGTTTAAATTGGTTCCTCAAGTGCATGGGACACAAGTAGGTTTACAATTGTGAGTATGGAAAACACAGAGATTATTCTTGTATTATTATTTATTTATCTTATATTATTTTCCATATGAATAAATGTAAACCTACTTTTGCCCCACCCTGTAAAATCATACATGTTTTTGTCATAGGCACTCTTACCCTATTCATCTAATGAAATGTTGATTTCTCCTTTCAGGATTTTATATCTCTTACTTCTTTTTTTTTTATTATACTGGCTGCAACTTTCAGATGAGGTGAGCTAATAGACTTCTTTGTCTTTCTTCTGAACTTTAATGAGAATGCCTCTAGTGTTTTACTGAAACAGCATATTTTAAATGCACTACAGATTCTCGCTACTTAAAGGTTTCTAAGAGCACATTAATGCATATTTTGCAAATGAAAAAAGTATCTATTAATTTTTCTTTTGTAAAACAGATCATATCTTTACTTATTAATTTATGTTAGGAGTAGATATATCAATATCTTGCTTCTCTTACCCATTATATTAATATATAACTAGAGAAGCCTCTTATTGCTAGCATCAGGAGCAATGGGATTATATTTATTTGAAGTACAGAATCTAAACGAATGCAGACCTTTCATTTCCATCTTACTTTTGTAGCTATAGTTTAGCATCTGTGTTATAATACATTTTGACAGAAAGAACTTTAAAATAGAAAAAAATGAAAACAGATAATAGTAAGAGGTTTTAGAATTTAGCTTTTTACTTCTTTGTATTCCCAAAGATTTTTTCTTTTCTTTTCTTTTTTTTCTTAGCATTAGTGACCTGTTTTCTGGGCAGCACTAATATAAGTACTAATATGGTATACTAACGAGTGTCCATTCTAGTTGTTTAAATATTTGTTCTTATTGGTTATTGCCCATATTATATCAATGATAAATATTTTTTTTTCAAAATATGTTTTTATTGATTTCAGAGAGGAAGGGAAAGGTGAGAGAGAAATAGAAACATCAGTGATGAAAGAGAATCATTGATTGGCTGCCTCCCGCATGCCCCCTGCTGGAGACTGAACCTGCAAGCCCACCCCACCCTCTACCACCTGCATGTGCCCTAACAGGGAATAGAACAGTAACTTCCTGGATCATAGGTTGACGCCCAACCATTGAACCCCACCGGCCAGGCAATGATAAATATATTGATCACCAGAGATTGTGGGATATTTATTTATTAAAAAAATAAGATTTTTATTCTGTAGGGCCATGCAGCATTTTATTCCTAGTTATTGGAACATGAAGTCAATTTTAGAATGTCTCTTCTACCTACCAGAAGGAAATCCTATCTAATAATAGACAAAGATCAAAACTAACCATACCTCCACTACACCTCCCATTGGCTAATCCGCGAGATATGCAAATTAACCACCAACAAAGATGGCGGCTAATTTGCATAATGCAGGCAGATCCCGATGCACCGCCCAAGGCGAGATCCTGGCCTGCCGTGTCTTGGGCAGGGTGGGCGGCAGCAGATCTGAGCGGCGCTCGTCCCAGCGTGGTATCTGGGCCTGCGGTGTCTTGGGTGGGGTGGGTGGGGCAGGCAGGGCGAGCAGCAGTGTGATCCGTGAGAGGACACAGGTTAGGCTGAGGGACCCACTCTTCCCTGCCAGTGCACAAATTTTTGTGCACGAGCCTTCTAGTATTGATATAAAAAATGATAAAACTTGCTTCTACCAAGCAGTAACTATTTACTGAGTATCCAGTATCACCCAGATCATTAAGTACTACAGGAGATGGAAGAGTTATATCAACCCTTTGGTGGGCAGCAATTTCCAGTCTAGGATTCTGGACCCCAAAAGGACAGGGCTATAGTTTTTAGTGCAACTTAAATATAAGGACATTGCTTTTCTTTACTTTCTTCCAAAGTAAGCATTGCCTATTATCAGGGAAATGTTTCCCTTTTCCATTGTGGAGTCCTGGCAGTGAAGGTTACCTTGCCTTTGCAGTTGTTTACATCAGTGACAGCTCAGAAGACCGCCCAGGTTCAACGAGTGACAAATCATTACTGACTGTACAATGTAATTAAAAAAGCACAGGCATTGATTAGTGATAGGTCCCACTGCACAGGGCCCAGGCTTCCGCAACTCGGCATTTGAACCTTCTGGTGATAGTTAGAAGGTGAGACAATGAAACAGTCCCCAGAGGAAAGAAAAAGAGGCATTGCCAAGAAAAGAAATAAGTGAAAGAGAGGCATGCAACATGACAGAAAAAAAATTCAGCGTAATGGTCGTAGAGTTCATACACTGGATGGATGAGAAAAATCAACAACTTATGCAAAAATCAGGAAGAAATCAAAGGTGATATAGCTATAATCAAAAACATCATGAAAGGTTTCAACAGTAGACTAGAAGAAGCAGAGGACAAAATTGAAGGGGAAAGCAGGAGCTTCGAAGTAATTTGTAAAAAAAAAAAAAAAAAAAAAGTAATAATAACAAACAATGCCCTAAACATGCTTCCACAAGATTTTTCTCAAGGTAGAATGTAATAGAAAACTTGAGGGTTAGCCGAAGCTCAACCACACTGAAAATTGAGTGAATTTATGTGAACAGAATGCAAACATAATTATTAAAAAATGTTCTTCCCCAGGCAGTTTTCAATCAAGATCTGAAAGCATTAGCAAACATTGATTTCTCCCATAGCACTTGTACTTATTATTGGACCTGATTTTTGTCTATTCTTAAAGCAGAAATGGAGGGCTGATAACTGAAGCTGGTGTGGCCAAGTTTACAAGTTAGCCGTTGCCCAGGGGTTGGAAAAGCAGGGGTAGATGTATTGCTGCTCCTCAAAGCAGAGGGAGAATCAGGTTCATTGTTATTATTCAATTATCTTAATTACTCTGTTCTTAATATTTTAATAACTATTTTCTTCTTCTTTTTTAAGTTGGGAAGACCTAGTGCCAATTAATTTTCTAGATAAGCATGAGGAAAAAGACACATTTATTACTGGTCTCTGATTCCGGTGTGGTTTAAAGCAACCAGATTTTAAAAGTTTAACTACTGAGGAGAGTACAGAGGCCAAGTTTCTATGACTGATTTAGAAGGGTGTGTAGGGCTTAACATCAGGTGGATTTCACCGCAACTAAGAAACTGAGATTGTTTGAGTGACTTCAGTCACTGGAATAAAATGGTAGGTGCAGTTACTTTGGCTATGTTTCTGACTGAGTTGTTTTGGCTTAGGAGAAATGTATCGACTGCCTGGTGACTGGTTGGTCTGACAAAAGAAAATGTCTCCAAATTATTCCTTCTCCTGGCTTGAGCACTTAGTGGCCATTTTGTAATTATATACCCTTGTCTGCTTCTTGAGGGTCAGAGTGATTTTGAGACATCCCAGGCCTTTCAGAAGTGGGACAGATGATAGGGATATAGGAGAAAAAGAAGTGAGGCAGACCTGAAATCACTTGCCTTGGAGGATTCAAAGTTGGTTTGGGGTGGAGAGAGAGAAGAGGGGAGAGGGGAGAGGAGAGAGGGAAGAGGGGAGAGGGGAGAGGGGAGAGAAGATCACGGACTTGGACAACAGTGTGGTGATTGTGGGAGACGGGGGTGGGTGGAGGTGGAAAAGGGTATGGGGGCGGGATAAAGGGTGATAGAAAAAAGTAAAAAATAATAAAAAAATCTGAAAGATTTCATGATTCTACCTCCTCTCATGTAGACATGGTACATCTCACCTTTAGTCTTCTAATAGGTGATTATGAGCTACAATGACAGGGATGGCGCAAGGCCCTTTGGTCATCCCTGGCCTTAATGAAAACTATCTTGAACACTATCTCTAACTCTATGGAACCCATTGATACAGGCACTCCCTGTGATTTTCTTGAATTAAAGCAGAATTTCCTGAAGTAACATAACCTCCCCTTTGAGTTTGATCTCAAGCGGATTTCCTGGGGATGTCCCAGAACTTCAGAGTTTCAAGGCAGGTGAGATGCATAGATACAGGTAACAGTGGGGACAGGGAAAGGGTTGAAAACAAATGATCTCATTTGAAGGGCACCAAGTAGAGCACTGGCTAGGTGGGACCTCATATATTATGAATGTTTGTTTAAAATGGGAAAAGTACCGTATTTGCCGGCGTATAAAACGATTTTTTGGCCCTGAAAAATATGCCTCCAAGTGGGGGGTCATCTTATACGCCAGGTACACTTCAGATAGACTGCCCATAGTGCTTGCCCCGTGCCATAGTAGCCTCCCGATGCCCGCCCACTTCATTCCACATACCGTTCAGGCATCAGCAGTGCTGCTGGGTGTATGCTCGGCTGTTATGCGATTTTGCTGTTATGCGATTTTACCACACTCGCAAAATCGCACACAGCCGACCATACACCCAGAATGATAGCGCAAAATCGCGAATCGCGATACCATACTGGGTGTATGGTTGGCTGTGTGCGATTTTGCGAATGTGGTAAATTCGGGTTACCGTATATTTCTTTACATATGCATTGAAGATTCGCGATTTTGCGCTATCATGGTGCCTGTTAGAATGTTGAAGAGCTCGCACTTGCGCACTAGTGAGGTCCCAGGGA
>NW_006292334.1:1426068-1427130 GCF_000327345.1 Myotis davidii | reverse complement strand
TTGCTAGGGACTTGCCCGGCACTTGCTCTCTACCTCTATTTGTTATCTTTCTTCTATCATTGACAGTCCCTCTAGGTTGTGGGCTGCTTGCCTGTGTTCCTGAGAAGCATCTACGGTACCAGTCTATAGAGTGTGTTTTCTTTAGTGAATTACCGGTATGTTTACCGGTAATAAACTTGCACTGTTTTATGTATATGTTTGATTACATACAGCCTTGTGACAGTTTTCCTGCATGTCATAAGCATTTGAATATAAATTAAAATGTTAAAATCAAATCTGATATTGTTTTACCTTTTATTTGGTGTGTGGAAGGTGTGCGGAAGAGGGGGTAGTCTTATACGGCGAGTATATAACAAACTCTGTATTTTGAGTGGAAATGTTAGGGGGTCGTCTTATACGCCCAGTCATCTTATACGCCGGCAAATACGGTAGCTATATATTTTAAAAGGTGCTAATTTGGGGTATCTAATTATCGGTTTAACATTTATGGGAGAAAAGATGAAAAGGAGCAGAGAGCAAGGTCAAGGAACACTGCTTATTATGTGCTAGTCATTTCTTTTACCTTTAACTGAATTATCTCATTTAACCCTCATAAGCATTCTGTGAAGGAGACACAATTATTATTCCCATTTTACAGATGAGGAAACTGTTCTCAAAGCAGAGGGAGAATCAGGTTTATGTCCAAGGTCAGAGTCACACAGTGGTTTTCAAACCTAGTTATATCTTATACCTCACAACTTCCATTTATGTCAGAGTAAAGCAAAGAGAGCACACAAAAGGAGAGAAAATTATTATAGACACAGAATCAAGATTTGTAGATAATCTGACTCTCTGTAACTTAAATGTTTCCAAGTGATTTCCCCATTATTTCCTAGGGTCATGTATGAGAGCTAAAGTCATGGGGAGATGGAGTGGGTTAGCCACCTGATAAACCCAGAACCACCTTACCAGTATAATAATGTTGTATTATTAGCAATATTAACATGTGTGTATATGTGTACAGGGCTGAGGAAGCAGAGGTTAGGCAGAAGTTCTCTTTTAAATTGTAAATACTTTTTCCCC
>NW_006292334.1:1419134-1425842 GCF_000327345.1 Myotis davidii | reverse complement strand
ATTTGAGAATAGTAGTGCAATTAAGTAAATATTGAACATTAGTGTAAGTAGACTTTATTTTTAAGAGCAGTTTTAGGGTCACAGCAAAATTGAGTGAAAGGTATATGGATTTCCCCTATACCTCTTGGCCCCACACATGCATAGCCTGCCCCATTTTCAACATCCTCCACCAGAATAGTATATTTGTTACAAGTGATGAATCTACATTGACACATCATTATCACTCCATAGGTTACATTAAGATTTCACAGACTATAGTGTGGTGAAGGGCTAGGGTGGGGCCAGGGCTGGGAGAAGCAGGGTAAAGGGCAGAGTTGGGGGACATCTGTAATACTTTCAGTAATACAAAAGATTTATTCTTGATGTTGTATGTTCTGTGGATTTGGACAAATGTATGATGACATGTGTTCATCATTATGATACCATACAGAGTATTTTCACAGTCCTAAAAATTTTCGGTGTTCTGACTATTCATTCCTTGAATCCCTTCATCCCCCAATCCTTGGCAACCACAGATCTTTTACTGTCTCCATAGTTTTGCCATTTCCACAATATTATATGGTATGTAGTCTCTTTCAGACTGTATTCTTCCACTTAGCAGTATGTATTTAAGTTTCCTCCATGTCTCCTTGTGGCTTGATAGTTTATTTCTTTTTAGCACTGAACAATATTTCATAGTCTGGATGTTTATTTATCCAATAACCTTCTAAGGACATCTTGGTTGCTTCCAGATATTGGGAATTATAAATAGAACTGCTATAAATATTTGTGCACAGGTTTTGGTGTAGATATACATTTTCAGATCCTTTTGGTAAATACCCAGGAGTATGATTGTATAGTAAAAGTATGTTTAGATTTGTCAAACTGTCTTCTAAGTGGCTGTATCATGTTGCTTTACCCCCAGAAATAAATAAGATTTCCTGTTGTTCCACATCCGTGCCAGCATTTTGGCCATTCTAATAGGTGCGCAGTGATAGTTAATTGTTATTTTATTTGAATTTTATTGATGACTTATGATGTACAACATCTATTCATATGCTTATTGACCATCTTTATATCTTTTTTGCTAAGGTGACTGTTAAGATCTTTGATTCATTTTAAAATTAGGTTGTTTCTTATTGTTGAACTAGAGGCCTGATGCATGAAATTCATGCAAGGGGCTCGGCCCTTGCAGCTATAGTGGCTGCCTTGGCCCTAGCAGCCCCAGCTTCATCTGGAAAGTCATCCAGAAGGACATCCGGAAGGTCAGTCAGCTGTTCGGTCTAATTAAAATACTATACTTTTATTATTATAGATTTTAATAATTTTTTGTATATTTTAGATAACTCCTTTTTGCAAATATTTTCTTCCAGCCTATATGACTTGTGTTTCATTATCTTGACAGTATCTTTACAGTGAAAAATTTTTTAATTTTTACAAAGTCCAGCTTATCAATTCTTTTTTTGATGAATCATGATTTTTTTGTTGTATCTAAAAAGTCATCCTCAAATCCAAGATCTTCTGGATTTCTTCATGCTGTCCTCTAGGAGTTTTATCATTTTGCATTTTACATTTAGGTCTGTGATCCACTATGCATTAATTTTTGTGAAGGGTATGAGGTCTCTGTCTAGATAGATTCATTTTTGGCATGTGGATCTTCAGTTCTATGCATCACTTGTTGAAAAGGCTATATTGGCTCCATTTTATTGACTTTGCTCATTTATAAAAAAAAATCAGTTGACTACATTTATGTGGGTCTGTTTCTAAGCTACCTATTCTGTTCCATTGACCTATTTTGTCTTTTCTCTCACCAAAATCACACTGTCTTGATTACTATAGCTGTATATAAGTCTGGTCGTGTTAGTCCTCCAACTTTGTTCTTTTTTTTCATCATTGTGTTTATTCTGGGCCTTTTATCTTTCCATATAAACTTAAAATCAGTTTGTCAATATTTTAAAATAACTTACTGTGATTTTTTTTATTGGGATTGCATTAACTCTATAGATTAAGTAGGGAAGAACTGACATCTTGACAATAATATTTAGTCTTCTATCAATGAACATGGAATCTTTCTATATTTATTTAGTTAGCTCTTGTTGTATAGCTTCATTAGAGTTTTGTAGTTTTCCTTATATACATTTTGTACATATGTTGTTAGTTCTATACTTAAGTATTTCCTTTTTTTGGAGGTGCTAATATAAGTGGTATTGGGCTTTTAATTTCAAGTTCTATTTTTCCATTACTGGTATAAATGAAAGTGTTTGACTTTTGTATATTAACCTTGTATCCTGACACCTTACCATAATTGGCTTATTAGTTTCAGGAATGTTTTTGTCAATTCTTTTGGATCTTCTATGAAGACATTCACGTCGTTTGCTAACAAAGACAGTTTTGTTTATTTGTTCCCATTTTGTATGCATTTTAGTTCTTTTTCTTGTCTTATAGCACTAGCTGGGCTTCTAGTACGATGTAAAAGAGTGTAGATAGGGAACACCTTTCCCTTGTACTTGATCTTAGTGGGAAAGTTTTGAGTTTCTCATATTAAGTATGATGATAGTTGTAAGCTTTTTGCAGATAGTCTTTATTATGTTAAGGAAATTGTACTCTATTCTTAATTACTTGGCATTTTTATTATAAATTGGAGTCAGATTTTGTCAAATACTTTTTGCTGCATCTATTGATATGATCATGTGATTTTACTTTTTTAGTCTGTTGATGAATTTATTAATTTTTAAGTGTTGAACTAGGTTTCCACACCTGGAATAAGTCATACTTAGTTGTGGTGTATAGGTCATTGGATTCAATTGGATAATATTTTTTTGAGGACTTACTTGTGCACCAATATTCATAAGAGATAATGCTCTGTAGCTTTCTTTTGTTGTTGTTATATCTTTGTTGGGTTTTGGTACTAAGGATATGCTGCCCTCATAGAATGAATTAGGCAGTATTCCCTCTGTTTCTATATTCTGAAAGAGATTATAGAGAATTGGTACAATATATGTTTAGTATTATTGATAGAATTCACCAATAAAACGATCTGGTCCTGATGTTTTCTGTTTTCGAAGTTATTAATAGTTGATTCTATTTCTTTATAGATATAGTCCAGCCTATTTAGATTGTCTAATTCTTTTTGTGTGAGTTTTGGCATATTGTGCCTTTAAAGGACTTGGTTCCATTTATCTAAGTTATTAAGTTGGTGGGCATAGACTTGTTCAGAATATTCCTTGATTGTCCTGTTAATGTCCATGGGATCTGTAGTGATGTCTCCTCTAATTTCTGATGTTATTCATTTATGTCCTCTCTCTCTCTCTCTCTCTCTCCTTAGTTAGCTTGGCTAAATGCTTATTAATTTCATTGATATTTTCAAAGAATTGGTTTTTGTGTTGGTGATTTTTAAAACTGATTTTCTGTTTTCTATTTCATTGACTTCTGCTCCAATTTTTTATTACTCTTTTCTTATGCAAACTGTGGATTCAATATGCTCTCCTTTTTTCTGGTTTCCTAAAATGGAAGCTTAGATGATTGATTTTAGAGCTTTCTTTTTTTCAATGTTATAAATTTCCCTGTAAACACTGCTTTCAGTGCATCTCATAAATTTTGTTGTTGTTTCTTTTTTAAAAAATTTTTCATTTAGTTCAAATGTTAAAATATTTTTTGAAATTTCTGTCGATCCATGTGTTATTTAATCCCCAAATATTTTTGAATTTTTTGGGTACCTTTTTGTTACTTATTTCTAGCTTAGTTCCATTGTGGTTTGAAGCAGGTATTGTATGATGTTTATTTTAAATTTGTAAAGGTGTGAGGATGAATGTCCCATGTGAGCTTGAAAAGAATGTATATTCTCCTGTTTTTGGATAAAGAAGTCTAGAAATGTCCATATGTCCAGTTGATTGATGGTGTTGTTGAGTTGAAATTATGTTTATACTGTTTTTCTGCCTGCTAGATATGCCCATTTCCGATACATGGGTCTTGAAGTCTTCAACTGTAATAGCGGTCATCTGTTTCTCCTTGCAGTTCTATCTCTTTTTGCCTCACATATCTTGACACTCTATCATTAGAAATACACATGTGATTCTTAGGTATTCTTGGGGAATTGACCTCCATCATAGAATGACTCCTCTTTATCCCTCATAATTTTCCTTACTCTGACATCAGCTCTGTCTGGAATTAATATAGCCATTTCTACTTTCTTTTGATTAGTGTTGGCATGGTATATCATTCTCTGACTCTTACTTTTAGTCTATATGTGCCTTTATAATTAAAGTGGATTTTTTTTATAGGCAACATATAGTTGGGTTGTATTTTTGATCCACTGATAATCTCTGCAATATACATTTACAACGAACTCAACTCCACTTTTAAATAACACTGTACAAAACACTATACTGTTTCATAGGTAGTATGAATACTTTGTAATACAAAATAATCTTAATTCTTCCCTTTTGTCTCTTGTATCATTGCTTTATTCATTTTTGATTATATCTGAGAATATGTAAGCACACATGCATATATGTAAGTATACATAACTGGACACATTGTTGCAATTTTTATTTTGAACAAGCATTTCTTAGATTAATTAAGAATAATAAAATTAAAGTTTTTATTTTATTTTCACTTTTTTCTCCACTCCTTTTCCTTTTTTTACTTAGATCCAAGTTTCTCATTTATGTCTCTCCCTTTCTCTTCCTTCCTTCCTTCCTTCCTTCCTTCCTTCCTTCCTTCCTTCCTTTCTTTCTTTCTTTCTTTCTTTCTTTCTTTCTTTCTTTCTTTCTTTCTTAACATTTCTTACTAGGCAGGTCTATTGGCAGCAAATTCCCTCATTTTTTGTTTGTCTGTGAAAGCCTTTATTTCTCTTCCACTTTTGAAGGATAATTTTGCAGACTATAGAATTCTAGGTTGGTGGGTTTTTTTCATCTTTTACTAAATATTTTACTTCATTTTCTCCTTATAGGCTGATTTCTGAGAAGTCAGATATAATTCTTACCTTTGCTCTTTTGTAAGTATTTCTCCCTCCTTCTCTGGCATCTTTCAGGATTTTTTTTTTCCTTTGATTTTCTATAGTTTGAAAGGATATGCTTAGCTTAGGTGCAGTATTTTTTGGAGGGGAAGCATGTATTTTGATTAGTGTTCTCTGAATTTTCTGGATCTTCCTGGTGTCTCATATTGATTTTGAGGATTCTCAGACATTATTGTTTCATTTATTTTTTCTGATTCTTTCTACTTTTAATATTCTCATTGCATGTAGGTTATACCTTTTGTAGTTGTCAACAGTTCTTAATTATTTTTTTCAGTCTTTTTTCCCTTTGCTTTTCAGTTTTTGAGGCTTATATTAATATAACTTAAATTCAGAGATTATTTCTTCAGCTGTGTCCAGTCTACTTATAAGTCCAGGAAAAGCATTCTTAATTTCTTTTGCAGTGTTTTGGAGCTCTGGATTTTCTACTTGTGCTTAGAATTTTGATCTCTTTGCTGATATTACCCACATATTTTTGCATGTTGTCTACTTTATCCATTAGAGCCTTAAGCATCTTATACATAGTTGTTTTAAATTTATTTTCACCATCCCTGATGTATCTGAGTATATTTGTAATGCTTGCTCTGTCTCTTCAAACTCTCTCTTTTTTTGCCTTTTAGTATGTCTTGTAATTTTTTTTTGATACCTGGCTGTGATATACTGGGTAAAAGAAACTGCTGCACATAGGTCTTTGACAATGCTGTAGTAAGGTGGTAGGAGAGGAAAAGTTTTCTACGGTCTTATGATTAGGTCTTAGTCTTATAGTGAATCTTTGAGTCAGGACCGTGAACTTCACATGTGCTTCTCAGGTTTTTTTTCCTTTCCTTAGATGGAACATGATGACTAGAGTGGGCTGGAATTGGATATTTTCTTTCTCCCACGTGGAGGGCTAAGTGTGCTGGCACTGCATATGTCCCTTCCCCCGGGTCAGTCAGGTTCTTATAAAACCCCAGAAGGTTAGACTCTAGTTAAATAGTTTTCTCCCAGGGGCACACCATTGTAAGAAGGACTGAATGTTCTGGCATATTTCAAAATGGTTTCTTTTTCTCTGTCCCTGCCAGGGGAGATATTTCTTGACGATTCACTGTGAAAAACTCACAAAAGTGCCCCACCCGCCAATGACTTGACTTGGTCCCTAGGAATGTTTAACACTAACAGTTGTCCATACTGAGTCTCCAGCAATTTGTCAATTACACTTCAGATTTCCTATCGCTGCACTGGCTTCTGCAGAGCTTTCTGCTCCTATGGGTTATAATTGCTCTGTATTTATCTGCCAGTCCGTCCACTTTGGGGGGAAGTGGTTTTCCCTGTGACCTTGTTCACTTATGAATCTAAGACAAGTTGCTGATATTTTCAGCTTTTTATTTGTTGTTCTAACAAAGTCACAACTTCCAAGCTTCTTACATGGTGTACCAGAAACTGGAAGTTGCAGATTATATTTTCTGTGAATGATTTTTATAAGAGTAGCAAACAATTTTTCATAAAGCAAATAGTACATCTGTTTTCTTCATGGAATTTATTTAATACTTATTATGCTTTAAAATATTGTATTTATTTATTTTTTTAATATATATTTTATTGATTTTTTACAGAGAGGAAGGGAGAGGGATAGAGAGTTAGCAACATCGATGAGAGAGAAACATCAATTTAGCCGCCTCCTGCACATCTCCTACTGGGGATGTGCCCACAACCCAGGTACATGCCCTTGGCCGCGA
>NW_006292334.1:1414539-1418767 GCF_000327345.1 Myotis davidii | reverse complement strand
TAGGGAGGAGTGCAGGAGACAGCCTCTCAATGATTCTCTCTCATCATTGATGTTATTATCTTTCCCTCTCCTTTCTTCTCTGAAATCAATAAAAAATATATATATTCTTTTTATAAAGAAGAAAAAATATCACATATTCATAGGAAAGGTTTGTGCACATAAATATTTTTGTCCCACTGCTTCCTATGGATATTCACTTAAGTTAGGTTCTTCTGTATAGCTCTAGTATATAACAGCAAACACAAATATATAAAATCTTATGAATCCTCTTTTTACACAAAGTAGCATACTATATATATATATATATTGTCTTTCCCTTGTTTTGTTTTGAATCCTAGAGATTGGGCGATCTTTCTATAGCAACACAGAACGCCTTTTCTTTTATACAGCCGTGTAGCATTCCATTCACTTGTGTGGTGTACTATAGTTTATTTAATTGTTTCATTATTAGTAGACACTTGGAATTGTTTCAAATTCTGCAAACAAATAACCTGTAAAATGTCATTTTGTATGTAAACGAGTGTGTACAAATTAGGTTGCTGTGATAAAAGGGCAATTTTATTTGTACTTTTGATAGATATTGCCAAATTTCCTCCACAGCAGTTGTATTAATGTCATAAACTCTATGGATAAATCCTAGTTGTTGTTTTTTTAAAAAAATAAGCATTGACTATATTATATGAAATGAAATGGCATGTTGGAAGTGCAAAGGGTTTTAAACCAGGGAACTTGTGCCAGGTTACCGCTCTGGGACTTACTTCCCTTATCCATAGTGAGAAGGAGTAGGATATAATATTTACAAGTTTCCCTCTGCTTTTAAAAATAATAACATCTTATATTTCCCATCATTACTAACACTGTTTATGTACTTCATGTTTAACATTTGCCTAACCATGTGATTTTTTTCTGATATCCCAAAGCAAAGCCTCTTAACAGCTGGTTTTACCCCGAATCAGTTTTCTAAGAATAATAACTACTTTTAGTCACTTAAATAAGATAAAGTGAACTTTAGTGCTTCCTAGGGTAGAATTCCTAGGGTACCAGGTGGTTTGACCAGCTCACAAGCATCATATTTCAATGCAGCTGTGGTGTGAGTTGGAAGCTATATGGATGGTATGGTAGCATCTGGACTAAACTTCATCAGATGAATAACTATGAGACAGTGGACCGATCTGTGTCAGGTGCTCCCAGCACACTGTTTCAATGGGCAGGCATATTCAGCCAGTCAGGAAGAGTACTATTGAAACACGAAAAATTAAACTGAAACGTGTGGCCTTCCTCTGAGTAGGATGCAAAGGTGGCTTCCTTCCTGGGTCCTTGTCCAGGTGGATTTGAAGAATGAAGCCACAGACAAAAGGTGGAAATTTATTGGGAGATAAGCACAGACTCCCACGTGGGGAAGGGGAGAGACCCACTAAGTCCCTCTTTCCTAAGGTTTATAAAGGCTGCAGTGCTTTGTGTCCTGTTATCCCCTCTGATTGGTCACTGTAGCAGCTTCAGAGCTCAAACCCCATGTGAGGCCACCCTCCTTTTCTCCCTTTTATTTTTCTACTCCATGTGGCTTTCCCCTTATGGCCTGTGAATGGGTATCTTCCTCTCCCTTTAGCTGTGGCACCTTTAGTTCTTTGCAAATGTAAGCCTTCTGGCAGCTCCCAGCCCCCCAGCTTTGCAGTTCTCCCTCATGGATCCCCTAATTCCTAAAACTCCCTAAACCTGCCTATTTTATCCTAAAATCTCCATTCAGAATGGTGGGTTCTCCAGTAAAGAGTTGACAATTGTAGCAACCAGTAGCAACCTCCCCAAATGGGAAAAGGGGGAAAGGGATATAAGAATATACCTAGTTGTTGAAAGCCTACCCTCTGCCAAACTGAGCTGGCTGCTTTACATGTCAGCAAGGACGAAAACTAGGTTTTTGTTTTCCTATAGAAATGAGCAAAGGCTTTTTGCTCTCGAAGTTCTGGGTATCCTTTCCTACCCAGAAAATGAAGACCAGAATCACACACTGCATTAGGGATATACGTTTTTATATGACAAGGAGAGAACGTTTATTGAGGAGCTGATGGCGTTTTAGATGTTGTACAGAACACTGTGGATGCAACAAAATTAATTGTCTCTGTGCAGATAAACCTCCCTAGAACACTGAAATTATCAAGTCTCCATCTCTTCAGTGCCCCACACCTATATTGTTCCTTATCAGGCAAACAAAGAAAGGAAAAAAACCTCACAGATAATAGTTCCCTAGGAGTAAATTTCTTGTTCTTATTTTCCCTTTTCATCTCACAGATAAAAATTGCAATATGAAAAGATAATTCTTCCCAACTGTCAGAACCCATTAGACTCTCTGCAGCCTGATGCTCTGTTAGGTAAACATGCTGTATGCATTTACCTCAATAAACTCATCGGATTTACATTTTGATTGTTGAACACTGTACAAATTGCACATAATTGCCTTCTCTACGGCTACACTCTTGCTATTTGAAACTTTTGAAAATCTTCCTCATCTGGAATTCAGTAAGAGATTAATCTTCCCATCAAATAAGGGGGCAGGAAATTGTCTTTTGCAGTTGCATCCTGTGAGGACACTACTAATTAGAAGCCATTTCCTGCTCTCTGACCACTTTCTAGCAGCACTCCCCGGAGGTCCAAGAGAGGCCACGTGACAGCATTTGAGGTGGAGCCCTTGGTAGTCAATAAGACTTGTCTCCGTGCTGTGTTTGGAGATAGTAGGAATCCAAATTATTTCCAGATCTGTGCTGCCTGTAGAATAGGGTTTCTCAACCTTAGCATTATTGATATTTGGGGTCAGAAAATTTTTTGTTTTAGCTGCCCTATGCATTGTAGGATGCTTAACAGTAGCCCTGGCTCTGCCCGCTGAAGACCAGTAGCATCCCCTGTCCCTCCCCCAAGTTTGACAACCAAATCTGTCTTCAGACATTGCTGAAGGTCTCTGGGGGCAACAGTCACCCCTGACTGAGAACCACTGCTTCAGAGCAATTGGAATCACATTAAGTATCCAAATGAGGGTGAGCTCACTGGCAATGTTAAGAGCCAGTCACTTGGATGAATTTCTTCCCTGTCTCTACACAAATGCTAGCAAAAAGACTGATTCACACATTAACTTCTTTTCCTAAAATTTCTATCTAGGTTACATTGAATCAGAGACTTGTTCATTTTCCTGTATGTAGAGGAACATTAATTTCTAGCTTTCATTCAGAAGTTTCCAGAATCTGGGTCTTGTTTTCTTTCTAAGACATGCTGTTGATAGCAGGTGTAATTTCCAGGGATGACAGTGTGATTTCATACTTAGGATAGGTAAGAATTAGAATTAACATATTCTTTAGCTTCCATGTTTGAATGAGCTCAAAGAAAAATATAATTATATCCCTCAAACATGTGTTTCCTATTTTGAATGGCAGATTGTATTGTAGTTTGAGAGTAATAGACAATTAACCCCAATACTCTATTTATAAGTTTCTATAATCATGTGATCCAATATACATACACTTGGCACAGCAATTTTAACACTAATGGTGCTTTTTTATTTATATAACTGCCTCCCACTTTTAGATGTTTGTTCCATATGGCAGGAACCATGTCTGTTTTATCTGCATGACTTCATTATCTAGAACAGTCACTGGAACATACTGGGCTAACGACAATAGACTATAAAGTCCATGAGAGAGGAATTATATTTAGTTGTGCTCACCACTGTTTTCCTCTGGGTCCTAGTGCAGGACATGATGCATAATGAGCATTCTACATATGTTTGTGGAACAAGTGAGTGATTGGGAGCCACTCTGCAAAACTGGTTGAATCCTAAGTGTGCAGGTCAAAGGAATTTGGCTTCATAGCTCAGATGAATTAAAACTAACTCAATTTAACTTGTTTCGGCTAGGGTTTGGGGGAAAAATACTTTGCCTCTTTTTACATTTATTTTCTTTATAGGCAACCCAAAAGAAATATGTGATTAACCCAATTAAATGCTTTTAAAAGCAACTTACATCTGACCAATAAGTGCAAATTGGTGTGAGCATAGCTTTCTCCTGGGGAAAAGAGTTTCTTCTAAAGCAGTGGCTCTCAACCTTGGCTGCACATTAGAGCCACCTGGGAATCTTTTTAAAATCCTAATTTCTGGGCCTCATCCCTCGGAAATTCTGTTTCTTTGTTACTAATGTTGTGGCCCTACCCCATAACAAAGAAACAGAATTTCCGGAGGATGAAGCCTAGA
>NW_006292334.1:1409925-1414186 GCF_000327345.1 Myotis davidii | reverse complement strand
ATGTGCAGCCAAGGTTGAGAACCACTGTTCTAAAGAATGAACCCCTATATTTATTAGTCTCTTTAATCATATCTATCTATCTATCTATCTATCTATCTATATGAATATATATAATTGTTCTTTAGAGAGAGAGAGAGGAAGGGGGCCATGAGAGAGAGAAACATCAATGAGAGAGTAAAACATGGATTGGCTGCCTCCTGCACACCCACCCGCTACCAGGGATTGAGCCTGCAACCCTGACTGTGCCTTGACTGGGAATCCAACTGGCAACCTTTCAGTGCCCGGGGTGTTGCCCAGTCAGTTGACCCACACCATCCAGGGCTATCCTGTATATTTGTTTTTAAAGGCAGTTTACACAGTGGTTAATCTCTATCCCTCTCCCTTCCTCTCTCTGTAAAACATTAATAAAATATATTTAAAAAAAAGAATGCAGATGCTATAATCAGGTCACTTAAGTTTGTATCTTGGATACATTACTTATAATGTGACTGTTTAAAAATTGCTTAACTTGCAGTATTTTAATTTTCTCATGTAATAGGCACACAAGTTTAAAATTACTACCCACCTTATAAAGATAATAGGAGGACTAAATGAGTAAATATGCTTAAAACTCCTAAAGGGCATACTGTTAAATAGTATTTTTTCTTTTCCGATCCCAATATTTTAGATCTGAAAAAAGGGTACTATCTAATACAGATATACATATATATACATGTATACATACATATATACATATATATTACATGATTATATCTATCTCCATCTCCATCTGTCTCTGTCTCTGTCTCTGTCTCTATCTCTGTCTCTCTCAATCTCAATCTCTATCTATCTATCTATATATATATATATATCTTCCAGGTAAAGAGATTGGATGGATTCCTTTGTTTCCTCAACTTTAAACATATTGACTAATTGATAAAAAAGCAAAACCTCACTCCATGGAAAGTCCTAGAAAAAAATGTCCACCATTCTTTCGGCTTTTTTTTCTTTATTGATTAAAGTATTACATATGTGTCCTTCTCCCCCCATTCTCCCCCACCACCCCTGACTCATGCCCTCCCCCCCTGGTGTCTGTCTCTTTCGGCTTTTGAAGGGATGAAAGCCTCATGCCACTGCAGAGACATAGCTGGCCTCGTAGCTTTAGCAAAAATGAGATGCTAATGAAGAACGCAAAGGGAACAGCTTTAGGGGAAACAAAGGTATAATGTAGCAGAAATTGCAGACTCAGGCCTTCCATTTTGTAAATATTTGGATTGGTGGAAATTGGTTAATTGAGGCAATTGATTTTCACCTGAAAATGGTAGCAATATCTAATTCATTAAAGCCTGAAATAACATCCTTTGGGCCAAATGGGGTCATTCTGTTCTTAACCTCTTAGTGATATATTAACAGTAGGAAAGCATTTGCACGCATATCTTAAAAAGTGCCACATTAACAGGAATGCACGCTGGAAAGAAATGTAAAAGAACCCAAATCAGCACCCGAACTCTCACACTAAAGGGCGGAGAAAAAGCCCCATGGCCTCCAGCCCCTGTCCTCCTCTTCAGCAGTATTTTAAGGTCTGTGTTTAATATTGCCAAGCCTGCTTGAGTGATAAATGTAACTGTATAAAAATTACTTATTACAAGCTGTCATGTTGCCTCACTCACATCGGCTGGGCTGGAGGCATTGTACATAAAACTTGAGTCTCCACCTAGACAGCGTCAGCCGCGCTGGCTTTCAAAGTAAAATGCTTTCAGTCATGAATACAAAACGTAATTTACCTTTTCATAATACTTCAGTTTGAAACGAGTTGGAAAGCTCATGTTACGGCCAGACCTGGTACCTGAAGGGAGCAGAGAGTGGGCGAATTCCAAGCTGTCACCTGGGACCCACTGCTGCTTCCCGGCCGTCCCTTTGAAGCAAACTTAAGCTGCTCCATTGTGGGGCCTCTAATTTTTCAAGTTGTATTTATGTGTAATTCCTTTTTGCAACTCTGCAGTGACAATAAGCTGTCAAGGTGGATTAGTGTCTAAATTGGTGTTTGCACTGGAATTCCTCTTGGAGGGGAGGTTTCTGTTCTTGAAGCTCTCAGACCCCTGCTAGCCACTGTTCGTTCAGGGGTGGAAGCCTGGGCGGATGCACATGTATTATTTAAAAATGCAGCCCGGCCCGCATGGCTCAGTGGTTGAGCTTCGAGCTATGAACCAGGAGGTCACGGTTGGATTCCCAGTCAGGGCACATGCCCGGGTTGCAGGCTTGATCCCGAGTGTGGGGCGTGCAGGAGGCAACTAATCAATGATTCTCTCTCATCATTGATGCTTCTATCTCTCTCTCCCTCTTCACTCTCTGCAGTCAACAAAAAGATATTAAAAAAGAAAAAAACAATAAAAATGCAGCCCTTACCCATTTATAAACACGGTCCAGCCCACCATGGCCTCTCTCAAATCAGTAACACCTTTCAAACCAGGGGCTTAGATCAGCCATGAGATTACGCCGGCCTGGGACTCGGGGGGAGTCCGAATCTCTGCTTATGGGAGCCACTGACTCCAACCTGCGATGTCAGCCAAATGGAAATCGAATGTGAAGGTTCCAAGGAGCCTCTCCGCAGCCCAGCTGATTCATTGTGACTGTTTTTATGGTTGGTCACGATGCGTACAGTTTGTGAGGCCCCGTCTGCGGGGTGTCTGCCCACCAGCCTCCCTGCCACATTGGCCGCCGTGGCCCCCACCAGAAAGCACTGGGCACGGGGCTGCAGATGCCTCCCGTTAGCCCAATTCCTTTTGACAATGTTCACATTCAGTTAGGGCCCAAAGTGCTTGTACTTGTCAGTTGGGATAAATGATGAAAAAGTAGTTCCTCTGTGGAAAGTGAAACAGGATGGCCATGGGAGAGACTCTTCCTGACTCGTACTTCTCCAGGCTCCGCGCCTGAGCACCATCCTTAGGAAACAGCTCCTGCCTTTTCCACTTCTCTCTCAGTTTGCCCGATGGTGACTGCTGGAGAAGAGACAGCTGGCCTGCAGGGGCATTCATTATCATGGGCTGTTCTCTTTTTGAGATTTTAGGGCAAATGAAAGCGATTCTGAAGGAAGACGAGTGGGGCAGGGAAAGTGTTGCTGCCTGGAAAGTCCCCCTGGAATGTTGGATTTAGATGTCATACTTTGCCTATTTGTGTCCAAATGACCCCTTTAGCTACGGAATTTAAAGCACTATCCAAAGAGTACTTATCATTGTCACAAAAGCCCCGTCAGGAAATGTGATCATCTTTTTACCAGGAGTTTGAAGATTTTCCAGCATGTAGCCCCAGCCCTCTCTTGTCCATCTCTTTCTCAGACACCCTAAGCTGCTTTCCCCCCAAAGGTACTTGTCTTAGGCAAACCTGCGCCACCTCTGAGTTCATAGTTTACCAGTGCCATTGTTACACTGAGCTTGCCACTCTTCCTCCTTCAGTGCTACCTTCTTGGATGGATGGAAATGACGTTTTCTTTTTCATTCCACGTAATGTAAGGCACGCCAAGTAAATCCCACATTAAAGTAGTAGTCCCTTTCCTCTAGGGTTTGCGTCTTGTGCCTCAGCTATAGGACCCTTGCAATAGACGCTTGTAATAAAATGTTAGGTTGTGTCGTGTCCTGTCCTGTAATACCATGCCACATTATATCATGCCATACTCCCATATCAACAGTCATTTACTTATAGGCATTTTGCCATTAGACTTTGTCTATTGCTATATTGTCTCTTCTCTGTACATCGATATAGTTTCATTTGGGCAGTATATTTTTCAAATGTATAGGCTTATAGAGTGCCCATTTAATTGCTTTGTTGTTTTAGAGAGAGGAAGGGAGGGAGAAGAGAGAGAGAGAGAGAGAGAGAGAGAGAGAGCAATCTGTTGACTTCCGCATGCATCCTGACTAAAGATCAAACCTACAAACTGGGTATGTGCCTGGACTGGGAATTGAACCAGCCACCTTTTGGTGTATGGAAGGATGCTCCAACCAACTGAGCCACACAGGCCAGGGATAGAGAGTGCCCATTTAAACTAGGAAGCACGTAAGCTATTGCTGGATCTAGATAATTTGTTTTATGTAGGCTCTTGAATGGGTCTTAATTGGATATAAATTTATGCTAAATAATGTTTGGTGATTTTATTTTATTTTTAAAAGTGTCTAAAGGTGAGTGGATTCATATTGGGTTCTGGAATAAAACTTTAGTATGAGGTAGCTGTATTAGGTCAGTGGTTATGAGGTCTGCATTTACAGTAGATTTGAATATTGATGTATTG
>NW_006292334.1:1402231-1409878 GCF_000327345.1 Myotis davidii | reverse complement strand
AATGGGTATTTTTTCTTTCATTATATAGCATTTTCTTTTCCTTTTTTAAAAAAAATATATTTTGTTGATAGTATTACAGATTATATCACTTGATTTTAAGGGCCTGTTTCTTCCCTTGAGTGTTAAACAGCTATTCCTTTTTAGTTCCAAAACACCGAGACATAACAGGAGCCACAATTCACACGTGAGCATTGTAGATAACTTTATTTAGCATCATTTATTTATCATCTTTTTACCCCAGGAAATCAATCACAGATTCAGAAAGTCACTTAGAGATTATATAATGGAATCTCATCATCCCTCACATACTCACATTTCCAGGACCCGATAAGAATGCGCACACAGACCAGCCCCCTGTGAAGGGAAGGAGGGCAAGACTGAAATGTCATGTGGGCACTGGAGCCTCATTTTAATCTGGTGTGTGGTGTTTCCTTCCAGAGAGCTGTTGGTTCATTTGTTTGGGACCTAGAAGGTAATTTCCACTTTTTTTGTTGTTTGTTTGGAATGGGCAAGCACTGGAAGAGAATTAAGGAAGAGGCAGTTTTAGACTATTATATTTGAAAAGTCTATCAAGGATCTTCCTGAGATTTTTAAAAATGAAATAGTCCCACTGCTGGCACTGCTTCCAAAATAAGTTTTTCAAAACTGTCCATTGTATGAATGAAGCAACTGCATTATGAAGTATGTCTTCCTCAAATCATATAGTCCTTGAAATAAGTAGTTACTGAAATAAGTTTCCCTATAACAGAAGTTATTGCTCCTTTCTCTAGCCTCCAAAACAATTTTGCATATAGTTTTATTATTTCATGCTACCTATTATATTTATAGTTTGATTTTTACATACTGCACTCTCCTTATTAGAATAAACGCTCTGAGTAGAATGTCTTGGTTATTATTTTATCCCACGAAACTTCTAATAAACTAACATTCAGAGGATGCAGCATATGGCAGGAAAAGCATTTTACATGGTTTCTATCATTTAATCCTCACAACAACTTGAAATATAGTAGGTCCTCATGTTATACCTGAGATCCGTTACTACGGCGTGACGTAACGCGATTTTCGCCGTATTTGGAACCCACCTACATAAGCACCTATGTCACTCACATGGAGCACATTCACAGCAGTAATGAAGTGAAATAGTAAAAAAAAATTAAAAGAAAGATAACAATTCCTGACCTTTACCTGTGGTAAATAAATAATAAAAAACATAAAGAGCATATGTACATACGTTGAAAAGACGGAATCAGTGAAAGAATGAGCTTATGTAGCACCTGGCCTACAGAAGGTGCTCAGTTTTTGTTAGTGTTTGTGCATTCAAGCATCTTTTCATTCACCGTTGTTTAGCACTGTGCCCTTGAATTGTTCTCTTGATTTTTGGGGAAGCATGTCTCCTTCAAAACTAATATAATGATTTTAGTTTGCATAAAGTGTACCTTTGACTCTTGATTTTTTCTCACCCTAACTTCAGTCCTTAGCAGAGCTCAATTACTGATTAAATGTGAGAAGTGAAGAAGAGAAATAAAAATTGGTTCCCGAGCCTGGCTGGTGTGGCTCAGTGGTTGAACATCAATCCATGAACCAGGAGGTCATGGTTGGATTCCCAGTCAGGGCACATGCCCGGTTGCAGGCTCGATCCCTAGAAGCGGGTGTGCAGAAGATAGCCGATTGATGATTCTCTCTCATCATTGATGGTTATATATCTCTCTCCATCCCCCTTTCTTTCCCTGAAATCAATAAAAATAATATTTTAAGAAAAGGAAGTGTTCCTGAATCCAAGTCCTTGGTGTCTGAGTGAATGGGGGCACAAAAGGGACAACCATCACATGCAGAATATGGGGTTGTATGACAATTAAAGTAGGTTGGGAGTGGTGCAAACAGGGCCCGCATCTCTTTGCTGCCTGTTGGCACGAGACATCAATTCCTTGCTATAGTGGCTTCTCCACGAGAGGCTTGCTTTCCCTGGAATGAGGGACTTGAGGAGAAGGAATGTGATAGATTATAACCTAATCTCAGAGGTGACATCCCATTGCTTCTGATGTAATCTGTTTCTTAAAAGTGGGTAAATCCAGCCCACATTCAAGAGGATAGGGCCTCCACAAGGGCATGGATACCAATGAGGCAGGAATCATTGAGGGCATCATTGAGGCCTCCCACTACATGGAGAAACTGAGGCATGGAGAGGGAAGTAACTTGTGGCTAAATCACAAAATAGGTGAGTCTGACTCCAAAGTCTCTGCTCTTGGCAACTACATTATACTGATGTCATAACTATGTAGTGTGGTAGGAAACCAGGTAAGCTACTTGTTAAAGAAATAAGAGGTCCTCCCACCCCCCACCCCCACCCCAACTTGAAGGCTTCTCCTATGGAATTAAGCATGTCAGGTTTACTGCAGAGAAGTTCAGAAAGATATTTTCTTATTACTGTTTGTTTTATGTCAGGTTATTACAATGACATTCAGAAAGATTCTGTTGTTGCTGTTGTTATTGTTTGTTTTAGCTTGCATTTGAGTTGGATTTCAATGGTTAGATTTCCAGATAACTGTGACATTGCTGTAATATTAAAATAGAGAAGAAAAAAGTTAGAGCCAACATCCCTGCTCAGTCACTTTACGATTCTGAGCACAATGAGAGGAAGGATACAACTCCACGAAAATGGTGGCAAAGAAGAGGCAACGGCAAGACCCAAGGCAGATGCCAGTGTTCAACCTTATACAAACTTTAAAATGGGAGTTGAATAATATGTCTGAAAAGGGAGAAAATATGCAAATGAATGTACCCTAGTGCCTACTTTTAATTTTTCAGTTAAGTACATATATTGTGAGAGAAAAGAGCACATGTTTGTCAGATTTAAATTTGTTTAATTCCCTTGCTTAATATTCAACAATCCGATTATATTCAGGTAGAAACTTTGGTCAGATTCCATGATGAGAAACTCATCTAATACAATTTAGCGAAGAGGACTTGGACAAGTGTTAATTAACACATACCACATCGCTGTGTCCCCAGAGTTCTGATGTGCAAGATAAATGATGCTTTTTCAAGGGGAAGTTAGAGGCACATCTGTACTCTCTCTGACATGTAACAGATCTTTGCATATATATAGCAGTAAAGGAGCCTCGAGTGATTTAGAACAGTTTCGAGTGTTCAGGGCAGCATTTGTGCTCATTTCTTCAGTAGATGTTTCTCCTGTTCCATGGGTACCAATACTGGGAGAGGCTCATGGGAAAAAGAAAGCCCTGTGGAATAAGTTTGTGAGTAAACAAGTCTGTGAGGTGCAGGGTAATCTGTTTGCATTGGACATAGCGATAAGCTGGGGAAAATTGTGATACAATATAGTGTGTAAGCCCCCTCAAATGAGCTGGTGCTCCCCAGGAAAGTAAGCCTGAGATGGGAAACCTTTCTCTAGGCTCAGCCCTCATGAGGTGAACTTGCCTTATCCCTTCTTTCCCAAATGTCCTTTCGGTGGGCTTCCTACAAGCAAATCATCCCCTGATCCTGAAGGAAGGCAATTCCATCTCCTTCCCCGTTTTCCTCCTTAACTGGCAATCAGGATCTAGTAGGCTGCATTCTACCTTCTTTGTTCTGAAGGTTGACTTGAAATGTTGAAAATCATATGTAGCTTCTCATCAGTTACAGGGAGAGTTGCTCACAGACCATGAGAGAAAATGATGACTAAGTAATGAACTACTCTCAGATGCAACAAATGCTATGCAGACTGGTATAAAACGATAAGGGGGTGCACAGGTAAATGACTCCACATGAGAGAATGTGCTGGAGAGTCTCTCTGTCTCCAGATTCACGCGTAGTCCTTCTCTCCTTGCTCTGTGCCCTTGGAAGTTGAAGCTGACGTCTGTGGACTTCACATCAGGCTTCACTTGCCCCTCTTTTCTTACTAAGCTTGATCATGGGGAGGTGCCAGCAGGTGCAAGGTGAGGGAGCTCAAGGTGTTCGTTCCTCTGGTTCTTGTCCTGCAGAATCAAGCACAATTAGCTATTGGCTGCATTTCTTATCAGTTTTAACTTTTAGTTCTTTCCTACAGCTAAGCTCTCAAATTCTACGCTGGCTTCCACCTCGTTCCAGAAGGTTTCCTCAGGTTGCTAACCTTCGTGGACTTCACCGTTCCCTGCTAGTTTCTCTGACTTCTGCCTGCATCTTCATCACACTCTCTTTAGTTACCCCTTTTGAATGTATCATCTCCTCCCTACTGGTCCCTGACTCCAAGATGACTGAATAAATGAAAAGAATGAATTGCTACAGGAAAGTACATCAACTACAGGGGTTTATCCAATCTGGAAAAACATCTGGGCAAGGAGTGCTGGATATTATTGTCATTTTGGAGAGGAGTTTCAAAACTAAACCCAAGATTTATACTTGTCACAAAGCACTTAACAAATACCATGGTCAGCTGCTAGCTTCCTTTTCATGTCTGTGTGCATTGTCTCACCAAGAGGGAGAGAGACAATTAAAAAAAAAGAAATAAAACTGTTATAACTTTTGCCTACCAGAGCTGCCAGATTTAGCAAAAACCAATCAAACAACCAAACTAACAAAAAGCAGAAAGCCCAGTTAAATTTAAATTTTTTTTTACATGAGTAAGGAATTTTTTACTATAAGTATGTCCACATCCAAATATTTCATGACACATACTTATACTCTACTTTATCTGGCAACCCTGACTACAGGGACTTTTACATAATAGTGAGCATATTCTTGCTTCTTGATGGATAGATTTAGGTATTACAGAAAACAAAAAACCTCCAAAATAATCAGACAATGGCCTTAGGCAGAATGTATCAGAAACCATCGAGCATCCCTGAGGGCCATGAACTATTGCTATGGGCTCCTGTGGTCCTAATATCTTACTTATCAAAATGAATCTATATTTTGGTTCCTCCAGGCTGTGTATTGGCTAGGGAGGCTGTGGAAAAGGAAGAGTAAGGACTGTTTGGTTTGGATAGAAGGAGGTTCAAATTCTAGTTCTACCAGTGGTAGTAGTGAGACCTTGGCAAGTCATTTAAGCTTCTCAGGCCCCAGTTTCCTTAGCTGTGCAATGGTAATGCATGATGCTGCGTGGGTTGATATGGATTAGAGGTGATGCATGTTAAATGCCCAGCATAGTGCCTGCAACACAACAGACACTAAAAATCCCAGAAAAGTTTTTTTTTGTATCATAGTCCTTTTAAGGACACAGAGATTATTAATACAAGCCCAGTAACTTGCATTTATAGAAAAACGCTATTTCTTAACTGAGGAACCACCTTTGGAGTAGAGAAATTTTATAAAGACATAAAAATTGGACCTTTTCATGACCCTTTAAATCTAATGATTGTATTATTATAAAAGCTTGTTGTAAAAATTTGGCCAACTGATAGCATCAGCTATGGAAGAAGCATTTTAAAACGTATTCAGGTCTTGTACATTAGCTAAGAGAGCAGTTAATTTTTATGAACATGCTATTGCTCCGAGCTTTCTTTTAAGCACGATGTCTTTAAGTATATCCTATAAGAAAACCTCCTCAAACAGGTACATTTACAAAATCTATTTTACCTTCAAATCTTGCCAAATACCTATCACTTTTGTAAATTGCTCTATTTTTTTGTACTCAGAAAGGTATTTGGCTCCATCTCAAAATGTGAAAATCATTAGAGAAAAATAGTAAGTGATTACAATAATTCTTTAAGCTTTCAATTAATGTGTGGTTCAATTTGACAGAATGAGATAGAAGGATTTCATTTTATAGATTTGCTTGTTGGAGAGAAGCTAATGTACAGATGGTAAAAGATGATTTGACAGGATTAAAGAAAACAAGAACTCTTTGAGGATAAAACTCATGCCTTTATGCATGAAAAATTTTTCTAGTCCCTATTATATTTAAGAAAAAATTTCCTTCTATAGAGAAGTACCAAATACATGGCATAGTTCTGTAAATGACTTATAGGAAATAATAATAATAATAATAATAATAATTAATAATAATGTCAGCACACCAGGGTTAGTTTAGGGCAGCCGTGGGTAAACTACGGCCCGCGGGAATGAATAAAACTAAAAAAAAAAAGACCGTACCCTTTTATGTAATGATGTTTACTTTGAATTTATATTAGTTCACACAAACACTCCATCCATGCTTTTGTTCCGGCCCTCCGGTCCAGTTTAAGAACCCATTGTGGCCCTCCAGTCAAAAAGTTTGCCCACCCCTGGTTTAGGGTCATATCTGTAACTACTTTTAGGTTTCAGTCTTTTCATCTGTAATGTAAGATGTTGGACTGGATCTTTTCTCCAGGATAATTCTTGACATTCAGATTCTCTACTGTGTATTTTGTCCAGCACAGACAAATGATTATTTCAAAGGCTGAATTAGCTGCAGTTAACAAAAGTCCTGAGAAATGGAGTAGATGGAGCCACGGGTTAGCAATATCAGAGGAAGTCCAACCTCATTAGAAGGTGTCCCTTTGGTCTCCCTGGGGCACCATAAACTCTTCTGCAGTGTTGCTTCATGTCATGGGGTCTAAGAATATGTGCTCTCTTACCATGGTGTCTGGGGACTCAGACCGAGGTACTTCTGATGTTATTTTAGGCTGAAGAGGGAAGCCCAGGAAAAAGCCAGCTAGTGACAGATCTAATGAGGTCAATTGCATGATTTTCCGTGAGGCTGTGCAAAGGAAAGTTTGTAAAACACTGGGTTTGCATTCCTGTCTCCATCTTTCATTTTCATATAAATTCAATAACAGTCTCAAAGCAGCAGCAGAAACAGTGCACTGAACAAAATCCTTTCCAAAAGATCATTTCTTGAAGAATTTCATGAAGCAGCCACAGCAGCAGCTACTGAAAGCAGCATGTATGTCATTTTCCATGAGAAAATTGAGCTGAAGAAATATGCCTTTCCAGTGGTGTTATCTTCCTAAATTCTAGATATATTTATAGATGTATGATAGCTAGAGCCCAAATATTTGTATTATAAAGGGGCTTTTAAAAGATTCAATCCTTGTTATCCCAAACCAAGATTTCAATAAAAACAGTTTGGAGTAGCAAGCATGATTTTATGGTTCATATGACCAGAGACCAAATATAAAACTTGAGGAATATATTTTGCAAGAGAATTATATCTCTTTCCACATATTACCATTTAAAAAGCCTAGCACTTCAATATTTTTTCTCAGTCATCATGGTGGCAAATTGCTTACATGAATAACTGTCCAGCTGAAATTAATGATCACCAGCAAAGAGAATACGAATAGTCAATTTGGAATATATCAGCACGTCTTTTTCCATTTGTTGCCATAGCATAAGAATAACAATTAATACAACAACAGCAACACCTGGCTCCTGTTTAAAAAAAATGGACTGTAGATCTGCAATGCTGACCTCCTGAGAAAGAAAGGTATACAGAGGTGTTGTTTGTGAGTGATGCAACCAATTTTCTGAGAAGTGCAGTGTTTGTTAATAAGGACAAATCCTATTTTAACCTCTTCTTAGGCTGGGCTTGGACGTTTCCAGGTACTATTTGTCACATCCCGATATGGCAGATTTGAAAAGCAGAGTGGTTTGTGGCCCACACACAGGCCCACAGGACACAGGGGCTCTTAATTCCAGCCCCAGGGAGCAAGTTAGGATGCTCTAGGTCAGCGGTTCTCAACCTGTGGGTCC
>NW_006292334.1:1400293-1402131 GCF_000327345.1 Myotis davidii | reverse complement strand
TCTCTCATTGATGTTTCTAACTCTCTATCTCTCTCCCTGCCTCTCTGTAAAAAATCAATAAAATATATATATAAAAAAAAGAAAATAATTTTATGGTTGGGGGTCACCACACATGAGGAACTGTATTAAAGGGTCGAGGCATTAGGAATGTTGAGAACCACTGTCTTAGGCTTTTTAGGAATTGGCAGTGCCTATCTCAGTTGGCTTAAAATACCCCACAGGATTTGTACCATAAAGACCAATAAACACTCAGAAATAACGTTCTGAAAAGTGCAGTTAAAGTAAAGACACCATTCCTTCTGTTTGAAGGGATTTATTATTTTTGAAAATAACATGTTTCCCTGGATTAGCATTGTATATCGTGTATTACTGGGGAGAACTTTGACACTAAATGATCAGTTGTTCTACTTTGAAATTCACTTAAATTCAACACCTGTCCAAGTGTCAGGTGTGTGCTCAATGAGTGGCCTTGTGAGATGGTCTTAGTCCATCTTCTGTCTTTTAAAAAACATTACTTTTTTAAATTTATCTTTATTGTTGAAAGTATTACAGATGTCCCTTTTTTTATATCCATTAACTCCCCCAACCCTCCACCTCAGTCCTTTACTGCACTGTTGTCTGTGTCCATGGGTTATGCATACGCATATAAGTTCTTTGGTTGATCTCTTCCTGGCCCCACCCTGCTTCCCTCTGAGATTCCACAGTCTGTTCCATGCTTCTATGTCTCGGTATCTATTTTGTTTCCCAGTTTATTTTGTTCATTAAATTCCACATATATGTGAGATCATGTGATACTTGTCTTTCTCTGACTGGCTTATTTCACTTAACATAATACTCTCCAGGTCCCTCCATGCTGTCTGAAAGAGTAAGAGAGCCTTCTTTTTAATGGCTGCACAGTATTCCATGGTGTAAATGTGACCCATCTTTTTTTTATCCACTTATCTATTGATGGGCACTTGGGCTATTTCCAGATCTTAGCTATTATAAATAGTTTTGCTATGAACATGGGGGTCATATATTCTTTCTGATTGGTGTTTCGGATTTCTTAGGATATATTCCTAGACTTGAGATCACAGGGTCAAGTGGCAGTTCTATTTTTAATTTTTTGAAATTGAAAATCCATCCTGTTTTCCATAGTGGCTGCACTGTCTGCATTTCCACCAGCAGTGTAGTAGGGTTCCCTTAGTCCATCTTCTGTCTTAATGCATCAGCTCCCTGGTGGGGAGCCACATGGTCTTCAATATCCCTTCGTATTAGATAAGAGATAGCAAATGCTAACAAGGTTGGCTGACTAACATATTTTGGCTATTAAAAAATAAAAATAAAAATATGGAGTTATTACTTAATGGGTACAGACTTTGGATTTCTCAAGATTAAACATTTCTGGAGATGAAAGGTGGTGATGGTTATACAACAACGTGAATGTACTTAATGCCTCAGATATTTAACAGTAATTAAAATGGTACATTTAAAATATGTATTTATTGTTGTAAGTATTACAGATGTCCACCTTTCCCCCATTGATGATATTATGTGTATTTCAACACAAAATGATGAAATTATTAAAGGGGAAAGACAATGGTAAAAGGGAAACTCATACATATTTTCGTGTTTTAGTTCACAATTGTAGAATTTTTTCTCTTTATTTTATTTTGGGATTAGTGTTCTCCATTCCTCCCTGTTTTTTCCTTTGCTAACATCAGAGTGACTGATCACCAAGCAGTGGGGCTGAAAATGTTTCCTATATGAATTGGAAGTTTCTTATTCTCTGATCTGATTTGATACAGGGAACGGAGAGATGGAGGAAGATAGAGAGAGAGAGAGAGAGAGAGAGAGAG
>NW_006292334.1:1387719-1400161 GCF_000327345.1 Myotis davidii | reverse complement strand
CAGCACCACCTTTATGAAATCACTATGGGGTGGTGCCCAGCTATCAGTATTTTTCTCCAGGTGTGGAGGGAGATGCCAAGAAGTTCTGAGTTGGCAAGAGCAATGTGATCAAACAATGGGAGCAGAACCAATGGAGTTTAGAAATTGAAATTCTGAGATTCAATGTACATTACTGAGATAGCTAGTCACCAGTAAAAAGAAAGGAGAACAAAATACCCTCTAACACAGTGGTTCTCAACCTTCTGGCCCTTTAAATACAGTTCCTCATGTTGTGACCCAACCATAAAATTATTTTCATTGCTACTTCATAACTGTAATGTTGCTACTGTTATGAATTGTAATGTAAATATCTGATGTGCAGGATGGTCTTAGGCTGCCCCTGTGAAAGGGTCTTTTGACCGCCAAAGGGGTCGTGACCCACAGGTTGAGAACCGCTGCTCTAACATGTCAAGTGATGAATCTTTTGGATATGATTAATCTTTCGTATTTTAACTGTTGTGGAAAACCTACTTTACATAGGTTATCATTTTTCCCGTAAGCCATTTAAGGCAATAGCTATATACATTTTATTTGTGTAAGCAGCTGTATTTATATTACTGTGTATGGAACAATAGATTAATACTCACTTTTTTTCTCTAAATTTATTTTGTATTCTTAGGATATAAAATTTGACATGATAAAATATAAAAAATGATTTTAAGCATTTTTTAAATGATTAAAAGAAGAAAAAGCAATAACAAATCAAAGATGTTGGCTTATAGTGAACAAAGCAAAGCTGGTTTTGTATAGTTTGAATTTTAACATAACAGTCCTATATTGGAATAATAAATGTTTGTCTCTTTTATGAAAACTGCAACTAAATGAGTGTCCTATAATAATAATCTTTAAAATACATAAACTAAACTTGTAGCTTTTATTTGGTGTTTAAGTTGGTAGAATGCTTGAAGTATATATCCCTGTATAAACGAGCTAGTAAATGCAAATTTAGGTAAGATTTTTGAGAGTATATATTTCACACTGATTTTGCATATGGTATAAAAGATAAAGTACTTTATAGAATAAGAGAACTGGAATAAATGGCTAGAAACTGGACATTCTTCTTTGGGAGCAGTTTTTGACCTGAATGTGTCCTGTGGCAGGTGACTCATTTGACAGTTCCTTTGAATAAAAAGTTTAGTGCAGAATAGAACATATATAACTATTCCCTAGATTCAAGAAGAGACCTGCTGAGCTCATTTAATAACCATTCGTACATCACTGCTTTTGAATAATATGGTTAATATGGTTGAGTTCCCCCCCCCCCTGCTTATATTTACCTTTAAAAACATTTGTAAGCATAACTATTGCTAAAAAGCCCTGGGCCTATTTATAGCAATATCAAAATAACAGATTGTGTCATAGTTAAGTGGCAGTTGACCTCAAAATAGAAGTAGAATCTAGGTCTTCCCATCAAACATAGAAAACCAGAAAACTACCATCTAGGCTCTACCTAATTTACATTATATCAATGGTTGAGAGGAATGGTTGGAATTGTGATCATGGATGTAAATTTGTACCCTTTAGCAAGAAAACACTGGAGTTGATGTCTTACAAAACTGGAAGTGAGTTATAGAAAGACACATAGATTAAAGGAAAGTATTATAGATTCTATTCCAGTCAGCCTAATTATCTGCAATATCCATTATATTAAGCATGTAAAAATTAAGCCATAAGCCAAGATACTGTTATCTGGGAAATGTTGACACAGGAAATTTTATGGCAAGGTACATATAAGGCCAACCTTCTTAATTTTAGGGTGGAACAGCTAACATTTTGAGGCCTCAAAGTTTGTTCAAAGCATTGTTCTCCCTATTATTTTATTTAATCTTTAGAACATCTCTATGAAGTTGCTATCGTTATTATCATTTCCTTTTGACAGAAAAAACAGGAATAAGAGGTCTCTGTGTTGCCCAACTCCTTCAGTTACCAAGAGGCAGAGCTGAAATTGTGACCCAGATAACCTGACTTTGGGGTCAGCCCACTGGACCACTGCTGCTGCTCTTCCTACTTCTCCTCTGCCTATCAAAAAGCCTTCCCATAACCAATGTGTCCAAAGACATTAGCTTCCAAAGAAGATTTGATCCTCAATGAAAGAACTCAGATGCTGTATGCTCAGGTTAGAATGCCCCCTGCCCCTGTTTTATTGAGATATAATTGATACACAGCACTGTATAAGTTTAACATGTATAGCAAAATGGTTTGACCTGCATATATTGTGAAAAGTTTACTGTTAGGTCGGAGAGAGCCCAGGATCGGATACATGCAGACATGTGATGAGATAATGGACCCCCTGCCCCCCTAGAATTTCTAACAGATCAACGTGCCAGACACAGATACTGGCTTCTCTCTGGAATCCACACGACCCCCACACCGATACTGACTCCTTCCTGAATACCCTGTTGACCCCCTGTGGCGGGGACTTCCTCGGTTCATGTCCCCCCGCCCCTCACCCAACCGCAGTATAAAACAAAGTCCCCCCTCCCTGTGGATCCACGTGCCCTGTCTTTGGGGTTCCTGGGTTGCCCAGGGACGCAGAATAAAACCTTTCCTTTCTTTCTTTTCTGACTAACTCGGCTCTCTTTATTTCCTATGCCGCCTCCTGAGCCACCTAACCTAACATTTACTACATATGTTCAGTTAATATTCCATCATCTCATATAGATATAATAAAAGAAAAAATGTTAATTAATTATAGACATTTATTTTTTAAGGCAGAAGCATTTTATTTATTTTTAATCCTCCCCAGAGGACATGCTGAGAGAGAGTGAAACATTGATGTGAGAGAAACATTGATCCGTTGCCTTCCATATGTATCCCAACTGGGGATAGAAGCCAAAACCCAGTTAGGTGCCCTGACCAGGAATTGAATCAGCAATGTTTTGTTCTTTCCAGATTCCATATATAAGTGATATCAGACAAATACTGTGTATCTTTCTGTCTGACTTATTTCACTTAGCATAATCCCCTCCAGATTTATCCATGTTTTTGTAAATGGAGGGATTTTCTACCTTTTTATGGCTGAGTAATATTCCATTCTGTGTATATACCACCACTTCTTTATCAGCTTATTCATTGACAGGCACTTAGGTTATTTCCATGTCTTTGCTATTGTAAATAATCCTGCTATGAACATCTGGGTACACTATCATCCAAAATAGTGTTTCTGTTTTCTTCAATATATCCCCAGAATATATATATTGCTGGGTCATATAGTAGTTACATTTTTTAGATTTTTGGGGACTCTCCATACTGTTTTTTATAGCAGCTGTAACAACTTACAATTCCACCAATAGTACATAAGGGTTCCTTTTCTCTACATTTTAACCAGCATTTGTTATCTCTTGTCCTTCTGACAATAGCCATAGAATGCCAATTTGAAAGCTAACAAACAAAGGTGACTGACTCATCATCTGAAGTCTGTACTGAGACCCTGAAGTAAGGAATGGACATCCCAGTTCAGGCTCCAGGCATTGCTTCTTCATGGCAAAGACACTGACTTAGAACTCATTGTACTTATATTACACTAAATATGGGTAGGAAGTTTAGATTTTTGTTTTTGAAGAGTATGGGGCCAGTCATTTTCCACAAATCTCCCACTTGACATAAAAAAAACTTGGTAATATCAGTGTCAAGGTTTTATTTTCTAGAATAAATAAAACCAGGTAAACATCAACTTTTAGAGATTTGAATTATTTTGTGTCATGTTAAACATAGCATGTCTTTGAGTCTTAGTTTCTTAACCTCTATAATGAAGGGATTTAAGAAGATAAATCCCACAAAGCCACTTTAACCACAAAAAGTCTGGATTCCAAGTCATAGTGGGAATCATGTTTTGGTTGAAATAACTCTTCTAATCTTGAGCAGGGACATGTACTTAGAGTTCTTACCTGGAGCCATGCCAAAGGAAGTTTAGTTATGTGTACCATGCATGCTCCATGTTTGATGGGCATGGGGATGTGGGGAAATTTTCCTGGCTAGTTTCCTGTGTATACCCTTTTCGACTGATGATGTGGGAGCCCAGACCCTCTTTTTGGAGGAAGACTCTTCCAGGTGTAATTGATTTCTTGTTTTATCTTCCTTCCTCCAGAGCTGCCCTTTACCTCAGGAACCAAAGGCACGTGGACACCTCCATTCTCTCTGAACAACAGTAGTTACTGCCCAGCATGAGTTAGGTGCCAATAAGTTTTGTTGGGCAGAATAGCGCGGGTGTGATGTGGCTTTTTATTAATGCTGATTGGCTATGATGGTGCAGTTGCAGATGACTCGAAGCCTGAGGAGTGCCAAGAAAGGTGGGGTTTCTACATGGTAATGGTAATGGAATATTGTTCCTTCCTGTTTCATTCACCACCTTGTGGACACGAGGTCGGGCAGATTTGAGTCAGGCCTGTAAGTTGATTTGCCAATTTCTTTCACTACAAGTGGCCCCTGCTGGGCTGATCTGCTCTTCCATTCATTCTTCTGGTACCTGCTAACATGGACGGGACTCTTCAACATGGCACGTCTGTTGTGGCCTCACAGATTCTTTTGCTGTTTCAAATCTGTGCGAGACTAGGAGTCCTTTTGTGTGGAAATCATCCAGCCTCAACCACACAGTTCAGCAATTTTGCTGAAAGGAGAACAGTCTTACTGCACTTGGTGAATCAGGATGACATTAGCAATCTTGCCTTGTTTCTGCTTTGCAGAGGCAGTAATCACAGCTTCTGTCCTTAGCTTATGCTGCGGCCATACAGATAAGTCATATGGTTTTCATGCTTCAGCTATATTGGGACTTACCTGTTTGACAACACCTTCTTTGTAAGGCCTCCACCAAAAATGATTGTGAGTCTTATCTCCAGTAACACAAGACTCGTGAACTGTGTTTCTGTAAATTTTCCACGTAGACACCAATTGCAGTTAAAGCAAGGAGAAGTGTTTTTCATGAAAAGTGAATATTGCTTGGTTCGTTCCTTGGTTCTTTGTGTTAGTGGTTGCCTCAGCTTCTTTTATTCAAGGTCTTTATTTGTTGGAGTTTGTCAGTTGCTATCTGGCACATGGACAGGGAGACTAATGACCTTGTCTCGGTGGAACTACTGCAGATGAATCCACATTTTGCCTTCTTGTTGGCACTGTTCGCAAGCCCTATGCCTAGAAAACTCCATGTATCTTTTGAACTTCCTTTGTCCCCTACGATAGTGCTATGGCTTTTGCACACTTTGGGGCTATTTACTTGTGTTTCTGACTCAGGCAGATAGGCTGATGGCTTCTTGAAGAGACTACAATGTTTGAGTGGATGGATACATGAATGAATACGTGGGAAATTTAGGCCTAATATTTGATATTGATATTGTTCATAAGTAAAATAGGTAGATAACCTTATAATCTGGAGGGGTTTCCTTGATAGATCTTGTGATGCTTAAAAATAAAGTGTATTTGTGATAAGTATTATCTGTCTGCAATTCCAAGTTCTCCCTGTCCATAACCCCTACGTTACCTTTATTTGGTTCTCTGAGTGGCCATATATGCTCTCCTGGCCATAATGAAACCTGACTTTTGCAATAGCTCCGACCCAGCTGGTCATTCTTCTTCCTTGAAAGTCTCTCTCGTCTACTGAGTGATACCTCTGATTTGCTTCTCCTCCCTGGTTCTTCCAAAGGACTCTTCTTTCACCTTCCAAAATACTGATTTTTCTAAATATTCAGCCTCTGCCACTTTTATCTCAATTTATTTTCTTTTTCTCAATTCATTTTTCTCCTATCATCATCTCTAGACACACCTGTGTCTGAGGCCTTGCCATCTTTTTATGATCCAAGTCTACATTTCCAGTTGCTGTTTCGCATTCCTAGGCATGTGTCCTACCAACTCCTCAAACTGAACGTTTCTTTAGTTGAGTCAATTATCAAAGACCAGCTCCTTCTCACTTTCCTAGTCCTGTTGAGGGGACTTCTCTTCTTCCGGTTACTTAGCTCCAGGCCTCGGTGTTACCTTTCATTCCTGTGCTCCCATTTTCTTTTACCAGAAGACTCCTGCCAATTCCGTTCCCCGCCTATGTCTGTCCAATTTGCTCCTCCCGTTTCATACCATGACAACCACTTCAGTTCTGGTTTCCGTGTTCAGTGCTGACAGCTGTTCTTTCCACCTCCAGGCTCTATCCAATCTGTAACTTGGATCTCTCAGGCTTTTGACATAATCTGTTATTCCAAGACACCCAGCGCCCAGAGAAACTTTAACTTTCCTTTTCGTCCATGTCTCTACATTCTCCTACTAGTGGAGACATTCTAAATTATTATTTTCTGTTATTTCCACCATCTTCCTATACTTTTATGTGTTCATACAGTCTATTATCTTTGATTGCAACGACTTTTTAACTAATTCACCTCACAAACTTGTGTTCATTTTTCAAGATTCAATTCAAGCATTATTTTCTCTAAACAATCAAACACAAATTTTATTACTCTGGAGAAAGTTGCAACCAACATACTAATAACTGGAGTTTTAATGGAAAAAGTCCACCTTCCCTCTTGCTTTCATGACATTATAAATAAATGACTATCATATAATTTAATATAATATATTTAAGTATTAGTTTATATGTCTGTCCTCTCATGCAACATGTCACAAGAGTGAGGACTGCCTATTTTATTTTTATTTCTCTAATACTTTATATGGCTCAAAGTAGGCATTTTATAAACACTTGCTACATAATCTATTGAGAATTTAGCTTTAGTCATTGTTGTATATGCGGGAGATCCTAACTGCTGCTTTTCTTTCTGAGTTCTATGCAATTGTTTAATTGTTGGCAAAACTAGTTGATGGAATTTGTCCAAGCCTCCTAACTCCCACCTTCTTTGAACTAATTCTTAGGCTGGAAATGAGAGAGCAGAAGCCTCCTCAATGGACAGTGAAAGGGTGAGATGAACTGTCTATGTCTAAGCACAGGTGATCCAGATGCTGAGAGAGAACATCTTTGCTATTGAAATAGGAATTTTTAGGGGTGGAAAAGACAGGTTTTAGGAAATTTTAGAAATCTTAGAAATCAAGGGGACCATGGAAGAAGCACAGGGCTACAGAGCAGCAGAAGGTATATTTCCATAGAATGGGGGAGCTGCTGCAACAGGTACATTTCCATAGAATGAGGGAGCTGGGAACAGCAAAAGGTCTATATTTACAAAATAAAGGGAAGGAAGGCCTTCATCCAAAAGAAGAAAAAAGCCCAAAGGGAATAGAAAAACAATAAGGAAGGAGGGTGGGGGGAAGGGAGAACCTCAAATGTCCCATGTGAGGTTGACCTTTGAGTTCAGGAGTTACTATAGTAACCAGGCTAAGGGAATAGTGACCAATCAGAGGGGATATCAAAGCACAAGGATCTATTGCCTTTATAAGCCGTATGGAAAAGGCACTCAGTGGGACCCTTTCCCCCTCACCACCTGGGAGTTTGTACTTGTTCTTTATTAAATCTCTACCTTTGCTATACTACCCTCTGTCCGTGGATTCATTCTTTGACTCTGGTGGACAAAGAATCCGGGTTCCAGTCCAAAAATTCTGTATCACTATTGATATACTCTGGAGATGAGGACTGTAGACTAAAGGGGCTGCTTGCTGACCTGACAAGCTCAGGGGAGGCCTGCATGGCAGTCTTGCAAACTCAGAGACCTAAAGTAACCACAAAGAATGGTCTGAAATTAAACTTTAACTAAAGCAGTTATGGTGGGCAGTTATGTCCTAGGCCAGTGTCTTCACTGACAAGGTCAACCTTTACGTAACTGAGCCTATCTGTTGTTTGCATCTATGATAAGGTATGTGTCCATCATTTTACTTTTTATCCTATCCTAGAGGTTTCCTCAGCTTCGCTTAATCCCACCTCCTTAATCTGTCACCAATGAATTTCATGTAAACCACCAATGTCCCTCCTTTGATTGCAATGTATAAATACAAATGTAACTTCGCCATTCTCCGGAGCATTATCTCAATTCGTTGAGGTTCTGCTTCGTGGCATATGTCGACAGTTTGGCTCAAATAAACTCACAAAAATTCTTTACAGGTTTCAATGGTTTTTTTATGTTAACATTACCAATTAGAATGATCATTCTTCCTTCTGAGTGGAGAAAGGACTATGGATGGGCTTACAATAGAATGACTAGCTGGCTGGTCCTCACAAAGGCCTTGGGGGTAGAGGGAGGTCCTCATTTCAGCACTGAATGTTCCATATCCCACAAACCCCTCTTAGTCCGGGTAAACTGGAATGGCTAGTCACAAAATGCAGGAACAAGGAAAGGAACATTTTTCTTAGTACGTGTGAGAAAACAATTGCTGAGAAAGGGTAATATTAGAGTGAAAAAAGTTCTCTCCAACTCTTATGCTCTTTAATGCTCCAACTATGAATGGTTTTACCTTGTCCATTAAATTAAGTATAAAATACTCAGCCAGGCGTTCTCCTCAATTATGCAAATAATGGTTGAGAACCTGCCACAGGCCCAACACTTTTTAAAGCCAAGGGCCACATATAAAAACTCATAAAAAGCGCCTAAGCTCCCCATGGGCAAGATTGGTTGTGCTAGGCAGTGGAGATGGTCCCAGTGACTCCTCCCTCCACCCCCAAGGCCTTTGTGATTCTCTCCCCTTGCCTGTGGGCAGACTTCTAATGAGTAGGATAATGCATGCTGTGGTGGTACTTCTGTGATTAGGTTATAAAAAGATGATAGCTTCTGTTTGGCCAATTCCGTCTTAGATTGCTCTTCCTAAGGAAGCCAGCTGACCTATCATAAAGCAGCTCTGCGGAGAGGCTCACATGGTAAGTGACTGAGGCATGTCAGTAACCATGTGAGGAGGCTTGGAAGCATGTCTGTTCAATTTCTTCTCCTCCACAGCTGAGATTTCAGATGAAACAGCAACTCTAGTGGGCAGCTTAACTTGAACTCTTAAGAGATTCTGAATCACACCTGAACTCCAACTCCACAGTAACGGTAGGATAATACATTTGTTGTTGTTTTATGTCACTAAGTTTTAGAGTGGTTTGCTATGCAACAACGCATAATTAATGCATATACAACTGCGCTTCTTTTGTTCGCTTGCTTTTGTTGATAGTCTCCTTAACATAGTGATTACACATAATAGATGCTCAATAAATAATTTGGCCAGTGAATGAATGCATGAATGACATGATTGTCTACTAATGGAAATTCTGTTATAGTAACAAAAAAGATGTAATACTTTTAAAGGTCAGGGACTATGTCTTAGAAACATTGTATTACCTGTACTGTTTATGATAATGTCTTGTGCATATAGGAACTTAACCATACTTGATTAAATCTTACTTTCTTTTTGGATACACAAAACCTGTGAAGCTACCACTCTGCTGGATTAGAGTGTAGAGTTGGAGCTCATTTGGATAAAAATCAAGCATGTATTAATAAGCATAATGAAGACCAGTGAATTGATCTCAAGCCAACTCATAACCTCATAATGTTTATTTCATTATTTTTCCTTTTTTGATGTTCATTACGTCAGTCATGTCTTTTACCACTTCTTTAATTAGAGAATAGGCAGAGAATTTTGTGACTCTCACACCCATAATTAGAGCTATAAATTGAAAAGACTTCCCTATTTGAGAAATTGCCTTAATTCTAAATGAGCAGGGACATGGAATTGGAAATTGTACTAGACCAGGCGTTAAGAGAGTTGAGGTCTTGCCTCAGTTCTGCTAGTAACTAGTCATGTTATTAGCCATATCCCTTTGTCTTAATGTCCTTAACGATTAACTGAGTGGGTTGGGCTAGTGTTCTCTAAGTTCCTTTCTAGGGGGGAAAAGAGACTTTGTGACTGCTTACTGTGAACTAGGTTCTACATAACTTTTACAAAAGATACAAAATTATGCCTTTAAGTTTTTAAAAGAAAGACTAAATTATTTGAATTTTAAAAAATAAGTTATTTGTAGATCCTATTTAAATTGTGATAAAAACAAGTCATGGAAGTCAGAATGAGCCCAGAAATCAGGGTTCTGAGGATAAGCAGATTCTTGGGAATCACAAGTCCCCAATAATGATATTTCCAGCCCTGGCATAGAAGCCCTACTTGGTAACTGACCAACAGGATTGGGTGCGATTCAGTAATTGTCAGCAATGAACTAATATTTGTCTTTTATTCCATGTCAACATTTCCAGGTAGGAACCTCTCCTCTGTCTGGCACAGAGTAAGCACCCAATAAATATGTGTGGACCAAATTAATTAAAATAAAAGTTCTTCCGTGTTCCAAGTTCCTGCTTCATGACTCCATGATTAAGCAGCTGACATATAACAGGCACACTATAAAACCCTGTCAAATACATTCTTTGTTTAGCCCGGTAGCCTAGTGAGATCAGGGACATTGGAGTTGGACTTAACTTGGGTTTAATGCTATGGACTTGCCAAGGGCATGCTCCTTAATCACACTAAGCCTCAATCTCATTATATGTGAAATGGGAGAGATAATACAAATTAATTTCCTACTTCAAAAAACTTGTGAAAACTGAGAACAAATACAGTTAAGTATAATGTTTGACCCAGAATATAAGTTTAGTACATTCTGTTTCATTTTTTTGCTTCACTTATATTGTTATTATTTTATCTGTGAAAAACAAAGCAAGATGAAATGAACTAGTAATAATAGCATCAAAGCCCACAGTAGAATTGGAAAACTCATGTGTGTATATATATATGTATAATTCTCCCTCTGTGTCTCATTGGCCAGATAAGATCTAGTTATAATTTTAAGTATTGAAATTTTCTTAGATTTTTGATCTTTAGTAATTAAAATCTTATCTTTATATTGTGATAATTTTGTAGTCTACATATATTTCCATGTGTTAGAAGGTGATTCATTAATATTGGCTAATAATGATGTAAGTAATTTTAGCAGTATAAAATATGATATCATCGGAATCCATGTAAGAGAAATTGTTTTTATTTTACAATTTAATCTATCTCTTCTAAGAGCTGTTCATTGATCAAGTTGTTTTTGTAATATGCATGGTAGAGCATGGGGGGAGGATGAAGCTGGGAGTTAATAAAGGAGAAATAAAATTGTCTAAGTATTTAAAAATGAGATTTCTCTAGGTAAATAAAATTTTACCAGTTAATACAGCTAAAAAAATTAAAACTAATGATCCTGTCCTATCATTCTTGGTGTATGTGGAGCAAAGTCACTTGGGCAGTGGGATAGTAGGCAGAGATGGTCTTATAAACTATACTTAACCCGTAGGAGATTTTAATATGTCCACAGAATATGGACTCCTGACAGTCCATAACATTACTGTTGGGAATTTGTTGTATTTCTCATGAGGGAAAAGAACAATGTTTGAAAATATAAATGTATATTATTTTATGGCATATACATATGCAAATGGTAATTTTTCACTCAAGTTGGCAGAAACAAATTCAGATACAATGTCATCTACCTTCATTCTTATTTCTTATTTTACTTATTGACTTATTTGATCATCGATTGCAGGCCTTGGGTTACTGTGTCTAGTCCCAACTGGTAATTATTATGGTGCTGATTCCTGAGAATTTGCACTGGGGATGATGGAAAGGAGAACTGTGTATAGACAACTATCCATTATGAATCTAAAGGTTACTATGATTGCTTATAATGTATTTGTTTCTTACCCTATAATGGAATCTGTGAAACCTGGTTGAATTGGACAGGGCCCTATCTCAGAACTCTAAATGCTATGGCATGTTTGAGAAGTCTGCGTCAATGTTGGCCTCTTTACTAATGTTATTTTGGGTAGAAACCTTGGCAAGGCCACTGAACTAAGGAGATAGTACTTTGAGGAGAAAGAAGAAAGACTGGAAAAGGTTTTATTGAACCCCTGAGTTGAAGAGTTCTGCAGCAGAGGTTCCCATCAATGTCTGTCATAGAGGCTGGCCTGTAACTGAGTTTTTACTGGTTTGCTGCAAAATCAGAAAGATATAGATAACATTATAAGTTTTCTTTAAGGCTAAAATATTTCAATTCAAATTGCTGTTGTTTATTTTGAAATTATAAGATTTTCTGTCTTTTTATTGGGAAAGGATTATTTCTTATATAAAGTAATGATGAAAATGAATGAGAGCCTTTAAAATTTCCTTCATTTCATTAATTGGCAAAATACTATTTTATTATCCCCCATTTAAAAATTATGATCTATGAAAAAATTAGGAAATCATTTCTTTTAATGATTTTTTAAAAAATGTAGCTTAACAACCTCTCGTTCCTGATGAAATCTTATGTGGAAACTTATTTGTAAAGTGAAATTTCTCTGATTTCTTCACATCTTTCTCTCCTTCAGCTCTTGAGATAGGCCTTTCATAGAATACTCGGGCTACCTAAAACATAGTTTTAAAATTTAATTGATTTAATTCTGCTTTATTGAGGTATAATTGACATACAATATTGTAAGGTATTTAA
>NW_006292334.1:1385117-1387030 GCF_000327345.1 Myotis davidii | reverse complement strand
AAAATCGCATAACAGCCGAGCATACACCCAGCAGCGCTGCTGATGCCTGAACGGTATGTGGAATGAAGTGGGCGGGCATCGGGAGGCGACTATGGCACGGGGCAAGCACTATGGGCAGTCTATCTGAAGTGTACCTGGCGTATAAGACGACCCCCCACTTGGAGGCATATTTTTCAGGGCCAAAAAATCGTCTTATACGCCGGCAAATACGGTACGTATATCCTTCACTGCACATTTTTTGTGGGGAGGGGTAAGAACACTTAAAGTCTAATCTCTTAGCTAATTTCAAGTATACAATACAGTGTTACTGACTACAGTCACCATGCTGTGCATTAGATCCTCAGACCTTAATTATCTTATAGCTGAAAGTTGGTACCCTTTAATTTTAGAAGCATTGGTTTAGACCAGGGTTTCTCAACCTTGGCACTATTGATATGTTAGACTGGGAGGTTTTTTTTTGTTTGTTTGTTTGTTTTGTTTTGTTTTGTCATGGGGCTTTCCTGTGCACTGTAGGTTGTTTAACAGCATCCTATGTTTCTACCTACTAGATGCCAGTAGAACCCACCTTTAACAATTATGAAAACCAAAAGTGTCTCCAGACATGGTTGAATGTCCCTCCAGGGACAAAATCACCCCTGGTTGAGAACCAGTGGTCTAGATAACAGATAACCCACATAGTACAGATATGGAGACATCGCTAACGAGTACTACGTGATGGTTTCTATTTTATTTTTCATTTTTATTTATTTTTAAATATAAAATCCCACCATCTTTCCTCTGTCCAAATTATACTTTGGCCTCCACCCACCAAGGAAATGGGGATTACAGCTGGAATTCAAAGAGAAACAAAATAAGGTAATGCTGAGTTTCTAATCCCCCAAAGACTAGATGTTAGATAAAGCAATAAATGTGGAAGAATGCTCCCCTGTTTTACCTGGCACAGGGAATGGATATAAAACCCTCTGGGCTTGAAAGATAGGCTTGAATTTTGGAAAGGAAGCAAGAGTATTAGGCGAAGTGTGAAAATTCTTTGTGAATGGAGAGGGGGCAGAATAGAGCCTACTTTAAATTTGAGGATCTGGGGTTAAAGGACATTCAGTCTCTCTGTTGGTGAAGCCCCCAAATCAGAGAAGGCTCCTGATCCACCATGGACCAGATGCTTGAGAGTAAAAATAGCAGTGAGCAGTGTGGTCTTTGTTGGTGTGAAGGGACCAAGAAACTATCAAGTTTCCTGCAACCACAGAGCCAGATGAGAGAAAAATCCCAAAGTTCTTGAACTTTGTTTTCTTACTCTTGCCAAGTGAAGGAAAATTAGTTAAGAAAGATGTCAGTGGGCATGCAGGGGTTTTGTCCTTGCAGAAGATGCAACATTAGAAGATGTTGCAGGACAAGCTTCTAGGGATTGGAATAGCCCCCAGTTATGACTCAATTAAGGGGGACACAGAAGGGATTATGTCTAAGGACCAGATAGGATGCGATGCATCTGAGATGATTCTATCACAGGAGAGATACTGATCAAGATTGAGTAGGTCCACCTACCTCTCTCCACCAATGTCTCAATGCCATAGTGTCAACTCTAAGAGGAGGAGAAGGTCCTGGGTGACTCTTGAATTTCACCGAGTTTAAACCTGAAATGTCTAAGGAAAATCATGATCATGAATTTACCTTGGTGTGATTCGATTGCATTTTCTGCACTGTGCTGAAAAGAGCTTGAGTTGGAAATCTATTTCTCTTCATATCCACTTTGAATAGTCCCCATAATATTGTCAGTAAAATGATCTAATAAGTAAAACACATTCTTTCAAGTCAACAGATCTGAAAGAATGTATCTTTAGTTAAAGGTCTAAAAGTACCAATGTAATCATCTAGTGCAGAGATTTCAATAGTTTTCATGGCACACATAAACTAATTAT
>NW_006292334.1:1384050-1385095 GCF_000327345.1 Myotis davidii | reverse complement strand
TCCTTTCTGAGATTTGGAGGTACAGAGATCTGGGGTCTAGTTTGGAATGCTCCAAAAGAAAAAAAAAAGATGGATGGCTAAATTTATAGATAGATGATAAAGCAAATATAGCACAATATTAATTGTAGATACTAGGAAGTACATATATGGGCATTCACTGCAGAGTTTATTAAACTTTTCTGTGTATTTGAAAATATTCATTATAACATGTCAACAGAACAATAAGGAGAAAATCACTGTGCTAATCCTTCAACCACTATGATGTGGATATTGTATATATAAGGGATGAAGGTGAATGTGAGCAAGCCAGGGCCAAATGCACACTCTGCCCCCTTTCAGAGCAATTCCAGCTGCTGCCCTGAACCCTTTAGGAGCTTTATTCGGATTAGCCAGCATTATCCCCACTTGCTCTTGCTTCTCATATTTCACAACTTCCTTTCTGAGATTTGGAGGTACAGAGATCTGGGGTCTAGTTTGGAATGCTCCAAAAGAAAAAAAAAAGATGGATGGCTAAATTTATAGATAGATGATAAAGCAAATATAGCACAATATTAATTGTAGATTCTAAGAAATACAGGGCATTCACTGTAGAGTTTATTAAACTTTTCTGTATATTTGAAAATATTCATTATAACATGACAACAGAACAATAAGGAGAAAACCACTGTGCTAATCCTTCAACCACTATGTTGTGGATATTGTATATATAGGGGATGAAGGTGAATGTGAGCAAGCCAGGGCCAAATGCACACTCTGCCCCCTTTCAGAGCAATTCCAGCTGCTGCCCTGAACCCTTTAGGAGCTTTATTCGGATTAGCCGGCATTATCCCCACTTGCTCTTGCTTCTCATATTTCACAACTCCTCCTGGAATTTTCTAATAATTGTACAGTAGTGTGTTGTGGTTCATCATCTTGACTTGACACTTTTTTGGTGGGGATGTAAATAAAAATACTTCTCACTGCTATTGAGGCCTTTGAAACATAAATTAGAATTCCTTGTCCTAATTTGCCGTTGACAAGTCTTAGAGGCAGAGGTAAAAAAAAA
>NW_006292334.1:1378450-1383348 GCF_000327345.1 Myotis davidii | reverse complement strand
GACCCCTTTGGCGGTCGAACGACCCTTTCACAGGGGTCGCCTAAGACCATCCTGCATATCAGATGTTTACATTACGATTCATAACAGTAGCAACATGACAGTTATGAAGTAGCAACAAAAATAATTTTATGGTTGGGTCACAACATGAGGAAATGTATTTAAAGGGCCAGAAGGTTGAGAACCACTGCCTTATAGCCTTGAATCCGTTTACCATTCTATCCCCATTTTCAGGGTGAAGCGTTTGAGGCTCAGAAAAATTCAGAAACTTCTCAAGGTCATCCAGCTACTAAGTGATGAAGCTCTTCAGGAGAGTTTACAATAGTTGACACTATTCCCCAGCAAATCAAAATTAAATTAATTCATTAAAAATTACATTAAAACACAATTTCCTTTGGGGTGTTCAAAGCACATAATAAATGTTCAAAACCATAAAAATTAGTTGTCATTAATTTTAGGGGTTTCCAGCCTAGGTACCTGCTTAGAGAAGAGAGAAAGTGGACAGGCCACGAATTCAGCCAAAACTTCTCTACTTTTGTTTCTTTGGTTTGTTTAGTTCATTTAGTTAGTTCATTTGGGCTGGTATAACAAAATACCATAAATTAGATGGCTTTATAATAATAAGCATATATTTCTCACAGTTCTAGAGGCTAGGAGGTCCAAGATAATGGTGCTGGTAACTTTTCATTGTAACCTCCCACGATGGAAGGCATAACTACCTCTCTGGGGCTTCTTTCTTAAGGGCACTAGTCCCATTCATAATAGCTCCATTCTCATGACCTAAGCACCTCTCAAAAGCCCTACCTGTTAATACTATGGAATTGGGCATTGGGTTTCGACATATGAATGGGCGAAGGAGGCGTGTGCACAAATATTCAGTCCTTAGCACTTACGCTTACTATTTAAGTTTTCATGGAAAAGAAGTCTGAAGACTGCTGACCTGGTCTAACTCTCCCATCATAGAGGTAAGGAAACCGAGACAGAGTGCCTTGTATTAAATTTTACCAAAGTAAATGGCAGAGCCCAGATTAGTTCCATTCAGTTCAACAAATACATAAGGTTACCACTATGCATGTGGCCCTGAACTAGAAGACCAAGTTAATATACATAGCCCTTGTTCTCTAGCAGTTTAATCTATGGGAGAACTCTGGTTTCCTGATAATAGAAACATAGCTTTGCCTCTCATATTGCTGTTTGTTTAATCTCAGCCGTTCATACACTATCTCTTATTGTCCAGTCCTTAAAGGAGAAGACTATACTACACTACTTTCACACTCAGTATGAAGAGTTTGCTTGAGACTCACTTGTTAGAGCTACTTCCCTCTTCTTAAAATGATAGCTACAGAGGACTGTGTACATTGGGAAGAGGGATTAAGGAGAGGGAGAAGGAATTTGTCTGAAAGATGAGGTAAGTGTTGAGCTGGAAGAGTACGTGGTAAGTAGAGGATGCAGGAGTCAAACTTAGCCTACATTAGTGTTTCATCTACACCCATTCTAGGTTCTAGAGTCTTGTGCATGATATGCCAGAGTCTTGGGATGCCAAATAGCCCAAGTGAAAACATAGCACTGGCTTTGACAAGTAATAATCCTTAACAATCTATAATAATAAAAGCATAATATGCTAATTAGATCAGACATCCTCCTGGATGAAGCCATGGCTGCGAGGGAAGCCCGGGTCCTGGGTGCCAGAGGGAAGCTGGTGCCGGCAGCCGGGGGAAGGAAGGCCTACTCTTGCATGGATTTTGTGCATCAGGCATCTAGTGTAATAATAATTCTAATAAACCTTAATATCAGTTTCATATCTCAGAAATAGGAATTAAATGGTATCTACCTTATAGGATTTAATTGAGATAATATGCACAAAGCCCTTGGGACAGTGCTCAATAAATGTGCCTCTCAGGCAGCTCTGACTATGGAATGGTAGCCAGACTAGTTGAAGGGAATTTCTGTACTTGAGGATGAATCACAATGACCTTGCTTGGTCCTTTGGCCAGTGCATTGGTTTCCTTTGCTTATCATGAAGTCAGAGTTCTGGGAATGTACCTGGAGATATTTTCTCTTCAGGGCATCTTGAATTTTTCTGATTTTTCACTTGCTTTCTGAAGTGAAAGCTAATTCCTGGAGAGATAACTCAGATGCAGATTATAAACTTGCATGATGGACCTGCTCATGTGGGGAAAACCCATCGCTTTCTGGCAGTGAACTTGGTTGAACCAACCGAGAAAAGAAAGGCCCTTGAGCGTCATTGGAGCACAATTGCTTCCCTCGGTATTATCACTCCATGAGCCAGTGCTAGAGCTCTGCACAGGTGGAGGTTCGGGTTCGAGGGCCATTGAACACTACCTATTTCCCTAATGCATCATAATTAAACACCTGCACTAAATAACCTCTTACTGATCCACTGTGGAAATTTGCTGGGTGCTCAACAGTCCTTGACATTTTTTATATCTTACTTGGGAGGGTGGTCTCAAGGTTATGCTTTGGCTCTCTTTAAAAAAAAAAAAAAGTTAGCATCCTTCCACTCTATGGAAAACTCTTTTTGAGATGTGGATTTTAGGGCTTTTCAAGGGCATGTAGGAAAGACAACATTTTGTGGATATGGGAGCCACCCCTGCTTTCTCAAGAGCAGCAGTAGTTAAAATGCATTGCCCGACAGTAAGGTGACACGGGACAAAGAGAAAATTTGGAAATACAGTCAGTGATTTTTTAGTGAAATTGGCTGTGCTAATATGAGAAACATGCATGAACCAGTGTTGATGTGTGTCATAAGGCTCAGCAAAAATGACCCTTTGGGTTGTCATGTTCACAGTTGCAATATACATCAATATCACATTGACTATTTTTCTTTCATCTTCAACAGCAGACAGCAAACAGGTTTGGCCCAAGGCTAAATTGTGGTTTGAGTGAAGTCTATCTTCATCTTGTATTATTCCCCTTTCTTGGTGTCTCTTTGTTCTTTAAGTAGTTCTCTCCATCAAAACAAGAGATAGTAATATCTAATGGATACTTTCAATTGAGTATCTTTCTATCATCTATCCATCCATCAATCTATCTGTCCTCATCATCTATCTTGTATTATTTATGTAAACTGAATAAGGTGCATTTTTAACCCTCATGTTATAAATAAAGAAATTCATACTGACAAAGGTTAATATATGTTTATTATGTTTTTAATATTTTAGTGTTATAGTAGGAGTTGAATTTATGATCTGGGGGCACCAAAGTCTGAGACCCTAGCACTGAAGAGGATCTGTGCCTGGTGATCCTTCCAATAATTAAACTTTAGATAATGTGTTTTCTCAACTAGGTATTTCATTTTTAAGTTTTTAATTTCTAACACTGCGTTAAAATGCATTTAAGGGAAATGTTGCTCATGATCAAGGAGGTAGGGAGAAGTGGGAAATCCTTTCAAATACATGACAGTGTAAGGCAATCCTACAGATTTTCTTAATTTTTGTCACTTTAAGGGGTTGATTGGGAAGAGATCTGTACCATCAATTCTCTTCCCCTTTGTCTTTTTCCCTCATCTTCCCAGAAAAATCTACAGCCCTGCATGCCTCCTGGTTTGTAGAATGAACACCCTCCCCCAAGGAAAAAACCATCACTGTAGGTTTGGTGACTCAATGCTACAATTTTATATTTCCAGATTCAAATAGGCCCTCTGTTCTTCTCAATGATTCTTTCCTATATCCCAAGTCCTCTGTTCTTAGTGATAGCTATTCCATGTGTTTATCATGTTCCTTAGGATGTAACCACCTCTCCAATAATGACCTCACCTTTAATTTAGAGAAAATAAAAGTTATCAAATTAGAATTCCATAAGTTCTATTGATTTCCCCCCCTTTCCTCTCTTTTTAGAATAAGACATGACTGTGCTTTCATTCAAAGACAGTCATCTCACTTCTATTCTGGATCCTCTAGACTTCTCTACCTGCTTCATTTCTTCCTTTTCTGCACTTTTACATTGTCATTTCCACTGATTCATTCTTCTTATCTTATAAACATGCTCTGGTTACCTTCTACCTTAAACAAACAAAATAATAGTTTTCAAAAATAATCAGATTTCTCTTTGTTTGGTACCTCCTCTGTTGCTCTGTCACCTTATTCTTCTTTCAGGTTTATTGATTCTTTCCCCCAGCTTTGTCTTCACTTCTTCACTGCCTACTGACTCTTTGGTCCCTGACAACCTGGCTTATATCTGTCTACTCCATGAAGGCTGATGACTTAATCACCCCTCCCTATGGACAATGTTCAGTCGTCTTTTCACTGGGCATATCTGTATAATGGTATAGTTTGTCTTTTTTATGACATGGTATTCTTTCTTTTGATTCTTGGAATCTTTGCAGTCAACCCAAATATTAAATATGGAGTGGGTTCTTGTCTCAGCTGTCTATTCCCACTTTGAACTCTGTCCTCAGGTGAACTTATCTAGGCAGTGACGTCAACTACCTACCTTCTGATGATAAGAAATTCGGTATCTCTATCTCAGATATCTATTCTGAGTTATAGAACAACATAGTCAACTGCTTGTTGATGTTATCACTTGGGTGTACTGTGCAATCTTCAAACTCATCATGCAGATATGCATCATCTCCCGTAAATACCTTATCTTCTATCTTATTTCTTTTTATATGTTTCAATTATAGTTTACATTCAATATTAGTTTGTATTAGTTTTAGGTGTACAACATAGTGGTTAGACAATCATATACTTTACAAATTGATCACCCTGTTATTTCCAGTACCCACCTGGCACCATACATAGTTATTATAAAAGGAAGGCTTTGAGTAATGCTGCCTTTCAGCAGGGCTGGCCTGTGGGTGCAGGTGGGCTCTCCGCTGTCCCTCTTGGGAGGTTCCCTCGGATGGGGAACCTGTGAGAGGCTCCCAGTGGTGGGCATTT
>NW_006292334.1:1375039-1378138 GCF_000327345.1 Myotis davidii | reverse complement strand
GTTTGTGTGGCTTTCAATTGGTTTTAATACTTACACGCTAACTTTTTTGTGTTTTGCAGTTTTGTGATATGTCTAGGTGTGAATTTATTTGATTTATCCTGCTTCAGATACCTGTGCTTCCCAAACCTATGGATTAGTCTGTATCATTTTATCTGGGAAATTCCTTGGCTTTGTTTCTTCAGATATTGCCTCTGCCACATGTTTTCTCTCATCACCTTCTGAGATTCCAGTGAAATGCATGCTAGATCTTTATATCACATATGTTTTCCATGTCTCTAAATGTTTTAATTTATTTTCTATCTTCTACATTCTGGAAAAGTACCTTTGATCTAATCGCCCATTCTCTAATTTGCTCTCCAATTATGTCTAATCTCTGGCTAAACTAATTTTTGTGCCCTAAATTTTAGTTATTTTATTTTTCATTTCTTGATTTCATTATTTTCCACATCTGCTCTATTTTTTTTTAAAGTAGCTATTGGTCTGGGAAATTCCTTGGCTTTGTTTCTTCAGATAGTGCCTCTGCCACATGTTTTCTCTCATCTCCTTCTGAGATTCCAATGAAATGCATGCTAGATCTTTACATCACATATGTTTTCCATGTCTCTAAATGTTTTAATTTATTTTCTCTCTTCTACAGTCTGGAAAAGTACCTTTTATCTAATCACCCATTCTGTAATTTGCTCTCCAGTTATGTCTAATCTCTGGTTAAACTCATTTTTGTGTCTTAAATTTTAGCTATTTTATTTTTCATTTCTTGATTTCATTATTCTCCACATCTGCTCTATTTTTTTAAAAGTAGCTATTGATTCCCAGAAGATATTTTAAGCTTCTTTTCTTTCTTTAATCATAATTGACACAGTTGTTTATAATCCTTGTCTGATAATCCCAATGACTCCCACTTTGGGCAGATCCTGGCTTTGAGCACCTGTGGACCCATAAATTCTAGAAGGCCAGAATTTGCCAAATTCAGCAAATGTCTCAAGGCAAAAGTGACTTCATTTAACTCTCTGCATTAGAGGTTTTACTTATATTTTGGCCTGCTAATTCTTTATACCTTGCCCATTCTTTGATGTTTTAAGATTACTAAAAATATATTATTTTCTTTTTACCATCACTTTTAGTTTCTTTGGGGATGGGGCAAAGGGATGGTCTTAATGATTTTGTTCACCAAATTCTAGAAATGGTGTCTCTCACTAAATACTTTATATTCATATTTTATCTATAATAATAACAGTGTAATATGCTAATTAGACCAGACAGCGGAATGACCTTCTGGACATCCTTCCAGATGAAGCCGGGGCTGCAAGGGGCGAGGCAAGCCACTGAGACTGCGAGGGCTGAGCCCCTTGCACTAATTTCATGCATCAGGCCTTTAGTTGATATATAATTGTCTTATTCTAAAATACCTTAAAATAAAACTACCTATTTTTAAAAATATTTTTTATTGATTCTTTACAGAGAGGAAGAAAGATGGATAGAGAGTTAGAAACATTGATGAAAGAGAAACATCAATAAGCTGCCTCCTGCACACCTCCTACTGGGGATGTGCCCGCAACCAACATACATGCCCTTGACTGGAATCGAACCTGGGACCTTTCAGTCTGCAGGCCAACGCTCTATCCACTGAGCCAAACCGGTTAGGGCAAAACTACCTATTTTTTTTTTTTGATGCAGAAAAAGCATTTGACAAAATTTAACATCTTCTTAACAAATGAGGTACAGAGGGAATGCACCTCAACATAATAAAGGTCATGTATGACAAACCACAGCTAGCTAAATGGTGAAAAGCTGAAGGCTTTGTCTCTAAGAACAGATCAAGATAAGGATGCCCAGTCTTGCTACTTTTATTTAACATAATAATGAAAGCTCCAGCCAGAGCAATTAGGCAAGAAAAAGTAATAAAAAGCATCCAAATTGGAAAGGAAGAAGTAAAACTGTCTCTATTGCAGGTGACATTATATTACACAGGGGAAACTCTAAAGACTCCACAAAAACTGTTAGAACTAATATCTGAGTTCAGTGAAGTTCCAATGTACCGAATCAATATACAAAAATCAGTTTCATTTCTGTATACTAAGAACAAACTATTAGAAAAATAAATTAAGAAAATAATACCATTTACAATAGCATGAAAAATAATAAGATACTTAGGAAGATGTTTATGTGCATCTTTTCTAATTTATTTTCTTAGCAGGCTTAACAGATTTTTTAAAAAAATTATTCACTTTTTAGCAGGTTTTTTTTCCTGTTATTTTTCTACCATAAGCATTTTGGTAGCAGCATATAGGAAAAGTATCAAAGAGGGGGGTTGTTACGTGTCCTTTCAGAATTTGCCATTATATTACAATCCTGGTTGAAACTTTTTTTATCAAAGCAAATGAACAAAACGAATGGACAAGTATTAGAGAACATGGCTAAACAATCTCTTTAGTGCCAGCCATAGAATAACATATTAGAGTGACTCAGGAGCCCTTGGACAGAGAGTGTGTGAACACATACATCTCAAACCCATTTCCCTACTTCTTATTAGGACAGTGTTCTCTCAGTTAGTGTCCATGGATCCTGTTTTTAAAAACCCATCATATCTTTCTGTGACTTTAATGCTGCAAGATTACATTTAGTAATTGCACAACCAAGTCATAATGGAAAGGATTTGGTGGCAAATGATGGGGGCGGAGGGAGGAGGATCCTCTCAAGTAGCTCTGTGACTCATTTTCTTTATTTGTAAAATGTAAATAGTAAGAGTACTTCTCTCAGAGTTGTGAATTTTAAGTGGGTTCACATATGCAAAGTCCTTAGAACTAAACGTGACACTTAGTGGGTGCGGTGTGAACGTTTAAGGGGAACGGAGCTTGTCAGTGCATAAGGGAAGCTAAGTGAAAGTTTAAACATTCCTGGCAGAGGCAGCACATGGACTATGCTCTCATGAGGCGGCCAGTTTTAGGGAGTGAAGTACAACAGGATGGAGGGCATTGAATGCCTAAGGGATGGGAATGAGAAAGGAGTTTAGGAACAAGGTACAGAGTTACCCTTTTAGCCTAATTCACGTTTAGCCCAGGGCTATTGTGTTGTTTTTTGTTTGTTTTTCACTGCTCTGTC
>NW_006292334.1:1365426-1374967 GCF_000327345.1 Myotis davidii | reverse complement strand
ACACCCCCCATTACCTGGGCCTAGTTCTCTTTTCTAGAAGCCAATGAGTATACAGACTGATTTCCTGTTAACCAAGGAATATATTAAGTAAAGTTGAACATGAATTGTTATTGTGCCACAAGGGGAAAAAAAACAGAATCAATTTGATTCTCAAGTGTATTCCTACATTGAATAATAATGACATTGTCATTTAATTATTTAGACATTAGCTTTATTTGCATGTGTAGTTTGGGACCATTTAGAAAAAAAATCCTGGAAAGAACAATATTCTGTTTTTTATTGTAGAACCCCACTGTTAAACATCTCATAGGCTAATGTTTAATCGCATTCTTAAGTCTTGCACAGTTCTTGGTAATAATTAACCTGAAATAACTACTTCCATACGTGAGTTGGGGACACATTTGCTTTTGTTGTTTCCATTTCCTTTCTCAGGAAGTTAAATGGTTAAAACTTGCACATATAAATTGTTTGCAAATAACAGGGAAATGCCCATGAAAATGGAAATCAGGAAGTTTGTATATATTTGCTGATACATACCCAAGCATTTATTAAACACTTAAAAATATATTAAAATGAATGTTTTTAATATCATGTGACAGAAATATTAGCAAGTGTGAAAGCCTTAGATCTGCTATGGGGAGTTTTGCTCTTGTTTCTGGTGACTAAAGTCAAGAGAATCTAATTATCAAGCCTCGCATTAAAGGTAACAGGTGAGCCAAGTTAGGTCTACAACAGAAGGATATATGTATTTTTTATTCCCTCCCTACTTCTTCTCCTTCATTACCTCTACCTTATTTCAGACACACAGTATATGAGCTGATCTAGTAGTTTTTCAAATAACTGTGACAAAATCAATAATAGCATGAATTTAAAAAAATTGATGAATCAGCAAATACATATATTTATTGTGTAGATTGTATTAGTTTTCCAACGTTTTGATCCCTGCATCCCCAGGTACCTTGATAGGAGTCAGTCAGAAAGCATCTGTGCTACAGAATGAGTTGATCATGGCCATGATACCCAACACCAACAGGGATGCTGGCATCTCTCAGGTCAACTCCAGCCAGTGCAGGTGTTCTGATGTGTATTTCCAGCCCACACCCAGAACTAGAGAGGCTTTAGGGGACAGTCAGACAGAACATGGTATCTTCCACCAGATGGACATGAGTGTGAATCTCAGTTCTAGTACTTATACTTCTTAGCTGAGTTTCTGAGGTAAATCACATCATCTCTCTGAGTCTCAGTTGCTTTGTTTGTCCAGTGGGATAAATGCCTACTTTACATGCTTCTAGGAATGTGAGGTAATGGGGTGCTTGCCACAGTGACTGACACAGGGCTGGACTGGAATATATGTTAGCCTCTGGAATACATATTACCCTTTGTGGTCATTTACATCTTCAGTCCCTAATGCAACGGTGTATAAATAATAAGTGCAAAGTCAAATTAAGTTCAGTAAGTAAACTCTATTGGGCTAACTAATCAATTTTGTTGCAATGACAGGAAAAGTAAGCTTGATAAAGCTACAGAGAGGCTTATAAAATGGGAGTCTTTATAAATGGGAAGAAGTGGGAAAGTCTTTCTCTTTGTAGATATGTACGGAACTATGTAACTTTTGTGTCAATAGCCTATTAAGCATCTTCCATGTGATTAGCACTGAGAGCACTTCTCTCACGTGCTCATCCAAACACAGAAGATTTAAACACAGTGAGGACAGATCTGGTGTTAAGAGTTTGCTCTCTATTGTGGAATTAAAGAGCAGGTGAACGAGCTTCTGAACCAGAAGTACCTGCTGCCGTGGTGTCTGCAATTTCACTATTGGAAACACATTCCTTTGCTGTTAACACTCACCCTGACAATACCATGAATTCCTGCAGCACGTTATAGTTCATCAGCATTTTAACAGATACCATCTTAATTATTATTCTTATACCAATCCAATGAAATAAGAATGAATTATTATCCCTATTGTTTAGATTATCATATAATTGGAAATTTATGAAGTCAGGAAACCTTTCTACTAACTAGTTCAGAATTGTAGTCTTCCCTCTGTGAACTTCCTAAGTCCCCTGCTAAGGACAGAGATCTAGAGAGGAAGACGTAACTTCTTCATCTTCTTTTTTGTGTTGTTAATCCTCACCTGAGGATATTTTCCCATTGGTTTTTAGAGAGAGTGGAAGGGAAAGGAGGGGACACACAGAGAGAGAGAGAGAAGCATCAATGTGAGAGAGACACATCGATTGGATGCCTCCTGCATGTGCTCCGACCAGGGCCTGGGATCAAGCCTGAAACAAAGGTATGTGCCCTTGACTGGAATCGAACCTGGGCCCCTTCAGTCCTTGGCTGCTGCTCTATCCACTGAACAGACTGGCCAAGGCAGGAAGATGTAACATATGGTAATAACTAAGAGCTAAATATCCAGAGGGTGGTAGGCGGGTGGCTTCATAATGCCAGGGATTCACAGGATTCTTCACCCTTAGCACCTTGACATTTGACTCTTGTCCTGCTGTTATTAGATGCCAATAACACCCCTCCCCTCTAAGTTGGGACAACAGAAAGGGTCTCCAGACAGAGCCAAGTATCCCTTGGGGAAGAGCCAGTATCACCCCGATGGGGATCCAGTGTTCCAGAGAACAGCTAAAAAGTGAAATTTACCCATTTTACAGTTTTCATTATGGCCAGACTTGATCAGAAGTCACAGTCTCTGAACTAAAGTAGTTAACATTTTTTCTCAGATACAGGTACAACTCTGCTTCTTAGGGTTTGTTAGTGCTGAAAGCTAGAGACTTTATTGGGACTGATGAGACACTTGTCTCCCAAGAGAAGATATGGCTGGTCTCATAGGGAGAAATCTTATGCTATTATTCTAGGGCGTAAGGCCTTGTTAGACTATTTATTGAAACATAAAAGTGGAGCAGAAGGGAGAATTGTTCAATGCAATGTATCCAGGGGAGGTTAACCCCACACTTTCTCTTTTGTAGTCGGCTATATAATAACCAGGGGTGGCACTGCTATCTATTTCTGTCAAAAAACCTTGGAGCCTTTTATGCCATCAGTATCACTCGGCTTTAATACTCAAAAGAGTGCAGTGGGGAAGTGTATGAGGTTATGAGTCTTGGGACTGAAGATTTGACACTTTTTCAGGCATTAGTCACTAGTGTGTATGTAACCTTAGGCAAAGGTACTTCACCTCCTTGGATCTAGGTTTCTATATCTGAAAATGAGATTAATTTCAATATCTCCAAGCTTTAAAATCATATGGTTTTTCTACTTTTATGACCACAGCTAAATCACGACTATTACTGCCAGCTAGTGTGAATGTATAATTTTACTGCCATGCACATCACCAGAAATAATATGGTAATATTGGTGGTATCATTTTTGTAGAGTTAAAAAAAAGTCCTAATGAAGCAGATTAAGGCTACTTACAATATATGCATCCTTGGAGGACTAGGGAGGAAATGATCTACTTGGATATGAGAAATGAAGTAGCCAGGGCATTGAAATCCATAACTCACCATGGTTAATGAATCTTCCGCTCCCTAGCCCAATACCCCAGGCAAAAGATAGGCATTGGTACCTATTAAATAAGGGCTTGGAGAAAAGGCATTACAGTCAAAACCCTCTTAAGACATTTTCAAAGGAGCAGTCATTAAAACTTCTAAACCAGGAAATCATCCTTGGAGAGAAATGGAATATCACAGGTACGGTGCCATGCAAATGTGGCCATTTAATAAATACTACGGGATGAGGAGGATGATAAGAATAAATGTATGCTGGAGGGAAAGTGGGAAGCAGAAACCTTTTAAGGGGTGGTTAATTTTTTTAATTTTTTTTTTTTACAAACTGATTCCCAGTCAGCGAGTTTGTAGTAGTGGAAATGTCATATGACCTAAAGATGGAGATTCTTAATGGACTGATTTCTCTCACTCCATGTCTGGGCTTTGTTGTAGCCACAGTGATGTAAGGGCACATTTTCTGTAGGCACACTGATGTAAGGGGCACTATTTTAAATGGAACAGCCTGCCCTTACCTTTCCTCATCCATCACCATTTCCCCAATGGATTACCACTCCTTCATTTCCCTTTGCAACAAACAGCAAATGAAGACATACAGACATGCAACAATTAAATTATTGATATAATGAATTATTTATTCATTAAGGGAGCAGTGACCAATGGTGCCACAGAGAAAAGTTAATTTTTATTTTTTATTTATTTTTTTTTAAAATATATTTTATTGCGTTTTTACAGAGAGGAAAGGAGAGAGATAGTTAGAAACATTGATGAGAGAGAAACATTGACCAGCTGCTTCCTGCACACTCCCCACTGGGGATGTGCCCACAACCAAGGTACATGCCCTTGACCGGAATCGAACCTGGGACCTTTCAGTCCGCAGGCCGACGCTCTATCCACTGAGCCAAACTGGTTTCGGCAAAAAGTTAATTTTTAAAGTAAATATTGCCATAACATCAAAGCCACCTCCCAGAAGAATTTGGAATTGGTGGAATTTGTTTGGGATCCTTACTAACCTCTCACTGGAAGCATAGATATGGATAAATATTGGCATTCTCTACCATCCCATGCCCTCTGGTCATCAGGCATCCATTTGCTTCCTCTAACCCAAAGTTTCGTCTGCCATTGCATCTGTCTTCATGTCCAGGACCTACAGGCATCCAGTCATGATATGGTGATATAAGAACATTAAAGGCCAATTGTCCACACCCTATCTCCACTTAAAATGAATGGAGAATAGGGACGGGTTTGCTAGAATATAATGCCTGTCACAGGCTGGCCTTCCAGGGAACAGACTCCTAAGATCATATAGGAGGCTTGCCAGGGAGTGCTCTTAAGAGCCCCACCTGTGGAAGGGAAGGGAAGGGAAAGGAAGGGAAGGGAGGAGAGCAGTCACAAACCCGTCCTCAGACAATCCCAGGATGAAGCTGGGATGCCCTTCAGAATTGCCCCAAAGTTGGGCGAGGGAGCAGGACCTTTATTTGATTTGAATACCTCTGGAAAGGGGCGAGACAATTATTAAAAAGTGCTATCTGAGGTTTGCCGGCCTGTGTGGCTCCGCGATTGAGTGCTAACCTATGAACCAGGAGGTCACGGTTTGATTCCTAGTCAGGGTGTATGCCCGGGTTGCAGGCTTGATCCCCAATCAGGTGTGTAGGAGGCAGCCAGTCAATGATTCCTTCCCATCGCTCCCTCTCCTTTCCGCTCTGAAGTCAATAAAAATATATTTTCAGGAAAAAAAAAGTGCTGTCTGAGGTTTGTTTTCAACTCTCCCAGCAGCTGGGGAATTAAATCCTTTAGTCTTGTCATGGGATCCAGGAGGTGCATCATTGTAAGGGCTCAAGCTGCTATTCACAAAAGGGTAACACAACAGTCATTGGTGTGTAACAACCCTGGGAATCCTGGAAGTTTCTTTGATAGGAGGAGAAGTCATTTGATGAGGTCTCTGGGAGGAACTTCTTTTCATTTTTCTCTCTCAAATTGTTCTGTCCTCTGGGGAAGTTTTGCCTTGTTTATTACCTTCCATGTGCCCGTCTGAAGTAGGTGGGTGGTGTGGAGTCTTCCCTCCTTGGGGTTTTCACATTTTAAAGACAAATTCCAGTTCTTGAAATGTTGGGGGTCCAAAGGAGTCATTTTAATTCTTGATTTGTTAGATACTTTTAAAATCTAGGTCAATGATTTTTTTTTTTACAATGCAATTCCTCAATAACTTAATACATTTCTGATCTATTTGTTTCCAATGAGTTCCATGTGTCAGAAATCATACAAAAATTTCTTTTCTGGATATTATCCCCGAATGTACTTATTTGCTTCTTTAGTCCTATGCATCTCTTTTCTCCCACTTTAATATTTGTTACCGTGAAGTTATGGCTTTATTGAGAAGGCCAACTCTTTTCCCAAGGTTGAATATAAGGGGTCATTGTCAACAACATTATCAGTCTTACTTTTCTACTTCTTGGGGGTTTAAAAAGTTAGTTTTTCTATAGCTTTAAAATCTTTAATTTTGTTCTTTTTGTTTCATTGCTTCTTCTCAACCAGCCAAATTTCTCATGTGCTCATCACTTTATTGAAATGCCTTGCCAAACTGCCAACACACATTATCACCATTTCCTTTAAACCACCTCCCATTGAATTGCCAGCTCAGTAGACACATGGTCTCCTTCTAACATACTTTGGGTAACAGTTTTACCAAATAGTTTACCACTGCATAATATAGATGAACAGTCTTCTATATATGCTGTGTTTGCCATGTATTTATATATTTGAGGTGTTTTTTTTTTTTTTTTGCAGCATAAACTTCAAGCTACTGACCTATATTTGTCCTAGTAGGTTAACCACTATAACAGAAAATTCTCAAATTCCAGTGGCTTAACACTATAAAAGCATCTTTCTAGTTCATATCACATCCAATGTGTATTAGGTAGCTCTTCTCCAAGCACTGTCTTAAATCTTTTTGAATCAGCCTCATTTCATCCTTTGGTACCACCATCTTCAACATATGGTGTCTACAATTTTCAAAGAGGAGAAGAAAAGTTGAAGGTGGGGCTGGAGGCCTCAGGCCTGGGCAAGGGACCGATCCGGTGATCAGCCATCGGATGGTGATGAGGGTCAACTCCTCTGGCCGAGGCATCAGGCCTGGGCGCGGGGCGGAGCCAGCAATCCGCGGGGCGGAACCAGCAACCTGGGCCAGAGGCATCAGGCCTGGGCCAGGGGCAGAGCCAGCAATCAGAGGGGCCTGGGGGTCCCCTGCCCAGGCCTAACGCCTGGGCTGGGGGCAGAACCAGTAATGTGGGGAAATGAGGGTCCCCTGCCCAGGCCTGATGCCTCTGGCAGAGGCGTCAGGCCTGGGCAAGGGGCCGATCCTGCGATTGGAGATTGATGGGGGTCAATGCCTGAGGGCTCCCATTATGTGAGAGGGGGCAGGCTGGGCTGAGGGACACTCCCCCTCACCCCCACCCAGTGCACGAATTTCGTGCACCGGGCCCCTAGTATTTTAATGTATGTCTAGGATAAAGACCAGGAAGAGAGTGTTGATAGACAGCCATTCTTTGCTCCAGATGGGTTAGGTCAATATTAGAATCAAATTATGAAGGGCCTTATATTAATCTATTATGGAAATTTTACAATAAAATTGAAAAATAATTTAAGGGAAGTTGCTGAAAGGAAGGGACAAATAAATGTAGGTGGTGATATATAAGAGAGGAGGCTCTTAAAATACAAACTGAGAAACAATAATCAGAGAGGTATGAAGAATCTTTTGAGAGAGTGATATTTTAGAAGCCAAGGGAGGAGCAGTTTTCCATAAGTCTAAGATGTCAAACACTACAAAATGATCAAAATGGCAGGGCGGTGAAGCAATACTAAGTGTTAGAAAGGTTAGGGACCAACTAGAATTTTGAAAACTGCATGTACTAAAACATAAAAAAGAAATGAGTTTATATGTCATCCAACAAACATATTTGGATGTTAATACCAACATTATTTGTAATAGCCAATAACTAGAAATGACTCAAATGCTTAGCAGTAGTAGAATGGATAAATAAATTATGGTATATTCATATATTATAATGCCATACTATAATAAAAGTAAACATCCTATATAATAAAAGCCTAATATGCAAATCGACCAAACTGCAGAACAACAGGTGGAATGACCAGTCACTATGATACACACTGACCACCAAGGGGCAGACACTCAATGCAAGAGATGCCCCCTGGTGGACAGTATGCTCCCACAGGGGGAATGCAACTCAGCCAGAAGCTGGGCTCACTGCAGGTGGGTGGTAAGGAGTGAGGGGTCCTGGACTGCAAGAGCCCTGGACTGTGAGAGGGATGTCTGACTGCTGGATTGGGCCTACGCTGGCAGGCGGACATCCTCCAAGGTCCCGGGGTTCGAGAGGGTACAGGCTGGGATGAGGAACACCCCCCCCCACCTGTGCACGAATTTTGTGCACTAGGCCCCTGGTTATAAATAAACATCACTAGCACAAAAATAATATTCTGCATTATTCTATTTATATAAAAATTTAAATAGTCAAATCCTATCTATGTTACTAGAAATTAGGATGGTGGTTACCCATAGTGGGTAATAGATATGGCTAAAAGGGGACATGAGAGAACTTTGAAGATTCTGTTTGGGTAAAGGTTACATGGCATGCTAGATAGAATAATGGCTCCCCAATTGTGTCTATGTCCTAATCCCTGGAATCTGTGAATATGTTACTTTACATGAAAATAAGGATTTTTTATATGTGATTGATTTAAGCATTTTGAGTTTGGAAGATTAGTCTGGATTATATTATATTATAGATAGAAAGATAGATAGATAGATAGACAGGCACTTCAGTAAAAGTTTACATTAAGAAAAGGATGAAATGGGAGAATTATCATTGGATTTGAAAATTTGGAAGTCATTTATAACACTATTGAAAGCAGCTTCAGTACAGTGGTAGAGATACAAGCCAGATTATAGTGGTTTGGAAGGTAAAAGGAAGTTGAAGAAGTAGAAGAATGGATATAGACTCATCATTTAAATGTTTATTGCTTATAGAAAAGAGAAAGCTGTGGTTGTAGTTGGAAGTGGTGAGGTAGGCTGCATTGGGTAATATTAATGGGAATGTTATATGTAGGCTGAGAGAGCCTTGAGTAATTTTTTTAGGTGGAGACAAAGAAGCTAGGGAAGTTATAGAAGAGAATGTTCAAATAATAAGAAGATGGAAATAGTCTGTATTATTTCCCTCTTCTTCCCCCAGTAAGTAAGATCTAAATATTTATAAACACATAAAGGAATATCTGGAGCTTTTATACATATGGTAAGGTGAGGGCTCCTTCTTTTGTTTCATTAGAGTAGAAGACACTAGACTAAGCTGTTCTATTTATATTTGTGTCAGTTAGCTATTGCTGTGTAACAGCACATCCCAAAACTTAGTGGCTTACGTCAAAAATAACTTATTTAGCTCAAGAGTTGATAGGTCAGTTGGGTGGTTCTGTTAGTCTTGGTTGGCTTGGTTGATTTTTGCTAGGCTTTCTCATTTGTTTGCCATCAGCTAATAAGTCAGCTCATCTAAGAGGGCTCAGGAGAGATGCTTTGTCTCCACCCCATTTTCTCTTTTACCCACCAGCAGGCTCCCTCAGCTCATCATCTCATGGTAGAGGCAAGGTTTCAAGAAAGCAAGCAGAGCTTTGCAACATGTCTTGAGGCCTGGGCTTATCATTGGTACCCTGTCACTTCCACCTTATACTTTTGGCCAAATCAACTCATAAGACAAGCTCAAATTCAAGCAGTGAATAAATAAATTCAACCTCATAATGGAAAGAGCTACAAAATCAAATTGCAAGAGGAATGGGTACAGGGAAAGGAATAATCTAAGCCATTTTTGCAATTAATATACTAAAATATCCTTTCCAAGTCATAAAGTTATTGCCAAAGATATCATTTGAGAGATACATGTTGATTTAGCTCTAGCTTTGCTGTTACTATAACATCATGTTTACAGGAACTATCCTCTAGTCCAGCGGTTCTTAACCTG
>NW_006292334.1:1358208-1365053 GCF_000327345.1 Myotis davidii | reverse complement strand
TAAGACCATCCTGCATATCAGATATTTACATTATGATTCATAACAGTAGCAACATTACAGTTATGAAGTAGCGATGAAAATAATTTTATGGTTGGGTCACAATGTTGAGGAACTGTATTTAAAGGGCCAGATGGTTGGAACCACTGCTAGTCTATACTCTAGTGCAGACTCTTCAGGCCACTGGACAGCAAAGATTTGGAGTGACTAGTGGATGGGTGGTAGAATATTTATTTGTCTGAGGTGCCCAGAAGCTATCGACCCAGTGTTCTGTAAGATCATGCTTTTGTATCTCTCTCAGCTTTAGGAGGAGGGAATTTTGCTCATTAGTAGTAGAGATAGTCAATACCAGGTTTAGATTTATCAGAAGATAATTCAAATTATCTCACTTAACAAATTCCGGATCTGTTTAAATTCACTGAAAATCTGGGTCAAATATTAGCTTTTCTATGACAGGGATATCAAATTCCAGATATGCTTCATTATGACTCAATTTCTTGGCACATGCTAAAAAGCACCACAGTAATCTAGTGCAAATGAATACAGAGTATATCACCATGCTTTGGGTCAAAATATCCCGCCTCCTCTATCTTCTCATTTTTTTCCCCCTGACAAGGATATACCCCGAATTGATATTCAATACAGATACTGAGCATGCAATTTATTATGTCAAACTGAAAAATGCCTGTGGTAATACAGGTTTTTATAGCTGTGGTTTCCTCCAGCTCAAATTGCTTTGAGTGTCTATGTGTCGGCAGAAAGTTCGAAGTAGGATGGATAAAGAAACCATGAGTGGACAAAAGACACCTTTGGAAACTACAAACCAGCAACCAGAAAGCCTTTTAGCTGTAAGTCAGCAGAGTTTTATGTCAAGCTTGGGTGACTAATTATTGCTTATAATTTGCATTAGGATTAATTAACTAATTAGAGAGGAATGTCTGAAGGCAAAGTTATGGCTCTGCTTGTCAAGCTGAGGACTTTAATTATTCTGATATTTTTAATTATAATCAGCTGCTGAATGAGTATTACATTGTGGGCTACTATCGCTGAAACTAGGCTGGGCCAAGGAGCTGGAGTAATTACGGGTCTCCACTCTTCCTCCTACCAGCCCAGAAAGGTATGCCCCAGCCACCCATAGGAAAAAAATCTCTACTATCAGCAGTCTTTAATGGACACATAGCACCTGGGACACCACAACAATTCAGGTGTGTTTGCCAATTAAAGAATGAAGAGGAAACCTTTAAGCCAGCGGTTCTCGACCTGTGGGTTGTGACCCTTTTGGCAGTCGAACGACCCTTTCACAGGGGTCACCTAAGACCATCCTGCATATCAGATATTTACATTACGATTCATAACAGTAGCAACATTAGTTATGAAGTAGCAACGAAAATAATTTTATGGTTGGATCAAAATATGAGGAACTGTATTTAAAGTGCCAGAAGGTTGAGAACCACTGCTTTAAGCAGAAGGAGGAAGTCAGCTTTGTGCCCATCCATCTCTGATTGTAGCTGGCAAGAGGCCATGTGCGGGGGTCCTGCTAGAGGACAGTCAATTTGATGTTCTTGTTTAAGTCACAGGGTCAACTTCCTGGGTCTCTTTGTAAATTGCTCCATGTAAAATTGAGTTTCTGTGACTTTCTTCTTTTCCTCTGAATGGCAAATTAGGAGGCTTAGTATGTGTGTCTTGGAAACTGCTTAAACTATTCCAAAGAAAGTTATTAAATACAGGTGCCTAGCACATAGCACATACTCACTAAAAATGTATTAAATGGGGACATATTGGTATATGATACACAGAAACTATAAAATACAACAGCCAGTTTTACGAGATATCTGGTAATTTATGCCAGAATATTAGAAATTAAAATCAAAACCTTTCATTCTGGACATTACATTTAAGCAATAGTCAGAAAATAATGGAAACAATGCCTCTGAATGATTCATCAAAAGATGAAACATGATAACAATTTCATGATAGTTGAAACACTAAAAACTTCTCTGTTCTCCCCAGATAATTACAACAAAGAAACATGAAGCCTAAGTGATGTTAAAGGTTCCAAATGACTTGCAAACTGGCAAAGGCCTGCAAATTTAATGTCAAGGCACAACACAAATGTTGTGCTGATTTCTTTTCTTTTTAAAGATGCCCAGGAGCGAATTCTTGGGTTCTCAATCACACAGAACTCCATGAGAATTACGTGTTTTCTTGAGACTGTGGCTGGGGAATGAGAGCTGTCTATTAGCCCTTCATTATCACATACATGCATTGCATTTAGCAGTCCTTTCCCCACCATGTGTGCAGGGAGTGTCAAATAAGGGGGCATGGCCATTCATGAAATCATGGTCTAGTAACACCTGGAAGAGATCGTTGAGATGGGCAGCAGTCTGTGAGTGTTTAAGAGCATGGGTGCCTCTTTTTATTTATTTAACAAACACTTGCAGAGCCTTTAACTTGTGCCAGGCATTATTTGAAGCACTCTCAATGGACTTCTAAGAAGCCCTCATATTACCGAGGCACAGAGATTAGGGAACTTGTCTATGGTAACACATCCAGCATGTAGTGGGGCTGGGAACTGAGCTCTGGCTCTAGAGGCCATGCTCACTATGGCTGTGATCTGCTGCCTCACCTGGTGTTCTTGAATCTGGGCCTCTTTTAATCCTCTGTGTCCTCATCTGTCACTGGGGAATAGTAATAGTACTTATATCATAGAGCTGTTGGGAGAATTCAATGAAGTAAGACCTAGGGAGCATTTCTCACAGATCTTAAATATGGCACATGCTTAATATATGTGTTTTTTAGGTAGATATTAGGTCCAACTCTCCAATTTTGCACACAGAGGAATCACCCTTCAGAGAGTAAGTGGTTTGCCCGAAGTCACTATGTCAGCAGGTCCTGCAGCTAAGAGAAAAATGCATGGCACCCAGTTCTCAGCCCAGGCTCTTTCCAATGACTGCATCATGCTTCCTCAAGTGACTCACTTGTCTCCTATTTTGTTTGGGTCTTTCCCAATTTTAGCACTGACAGGCCTGTGTCACCAGAGACCTTTCTAGGACCCTCAGAAATTGATCGTTCCACTTTCTTATGTAACTGTACTCAGCAGTGGACAAGAAGACTTGCCTTGCTCCCTGACATCTAACTGCTCGGTAAAACTTCCTGGGCTCAAAGGGCACAGGCAACTTTTATGCCTTTGCACACATTGTAAGTGAGAAAAGCCCTGTATAGACTAATAGCATGCACATCTTTTTATTACCTTGAAAAAATGGAATTGGCTGATTTTGTCATTGCTTTTATCAAGTGTTCTTGTGTTTTGTTGACACACAAACAAGACACTATAGAAGGTAGCACCATGGTGATGTTTTAATGTGTACTGCTTTACATTGTTAAAACACTTGCACACCCATTGTCTCATCTGGCTTTGTGCAGTCTTTGCAATGTTGTGTCTCCATTTTGCAGGTAAGAAATTGGGGCTCAGATGGGTATGACATGCTTAAAGTGATAAACCTCAGCCTCTTACTCAAAGCCTAATATTATTTTTGCTGCCCTGTATTGGTACGTGGTAGAATTTTATAATAATGGATGATTCTGCTCACGTAAGCAAAGACAGGAGAGGAAAGCACTTATCTTGTGCAAAATTTAGGTAGTTACCAAAAACTCAAGATAAATTATATTATAGTATAATGTTTGAATAAATCAGCATGTATGTAAAAACATGATGTACAAAGTATTAACATTTTTTTAAAGACAGGATTGAACATCCTTATGAAAAATAAATGAATCTAGACTCAGATATTACATCCTTTCCAGAAATTAACTCAAAATGGATCACAGACCTAAATGTAAAAGACAAAACTAGCACAGCAGAAAGCCTAGATGATCTTGGATATGATGATGCCTTTTTAGATACAGTGCCAAAGACATAATCCATGAAAGAAATAATTGATAATTTGGACTTCAATAAAATAAAAAACCGCAAAAGACATTATCAAGAGAATTAGAAGATAAGCCACAGACTGGGAAGAAATATTTGCAGAAGACATATCTGATAAAGGACTGTATACAAAGAACTCTTAAAACTCCACAATAAGTAAAACAAGCAACCCAATTAAAAAATGAACCAAAAACCTTAACAGATATTTAACCAAAGAAGATATACAGATGGCAAATAAGCATATGAAGTGATGCTTCACATTATATGTCATCAGAGAAATTCAGATTAAAAGAACAATTCACTACACACCTATTAGAATGGTTGAAATTCATAACTCTAACAACGCCAAATACTCTTGAAGATGTGGAACAACAGTAACTCATGCATTGCTGGTAGGAATGCAATACAGTATAGCCATGTTGGAAGACAGTTTGGCAATTTCTTGCAGGGCAGAAATCCTATTTTTTGGTATGTATGCAGAGAATTTGAGCACTGATGCCCACACAAAACTTTCACATTGATGTCTATAGCAGCTTTATTTTTCATTGTCGAAACTTGGAAGCAACTAAGATGTCCTTAGTAAGTGAATGGATCATAAACTGTGGTACATCCTGACAATGGAATTTTATCCAGGGCCTAAAAGAAGGGAGCTATCAAGCCATGAAAAGACAGGAAGGAAATTTAAATGTATATTACTAATGAAAGAAGCCAATCTGAAAAGGCTACAGACTGTATGATTCCAACTGTAGGATATTCTGAAAAAGGCAAAACAATAAAAAATGTCATTGTTTGTTTGGTGTGGGGTTTGGGGAGAGATAAACAGAGCACAGATTATTTTCAGGGCAGTGAAAATACTCTGTGATATTATGATTATTAGGATAAGACAGTATACATTTGTCCAAACCCATCGAATGTACCACACCAAGAGTGAACCCTAAGGTAAACTATGGACTTTGGTGATGATGATGTTTCAATGTAGGTTCATCATTGGTTTAAAAAGAAGTACCATGGGTGAGTGATGGTGATAATGGGGGAGGTTATGCATGTTGCATGTGGAAGGGGAGGGTCATATGGAAAATCTCTGTACCTCCCTCTCAATTTTGTTGTAAACCTTGATCTTCTCTAAAAAAAGTATTTAATGAGACAGGATTCAATCCTGTGCCTGCACCACCCTGCCTCATTCATTCCTCTCACCATGATCCTGTCTTGTACACCAGTTCCTTTCCTGGGAAAAGGAGAAAAATCAACTCCCTTAGTGTAGTGGCATAGAAAGTCAATTAATTAACTCTGTTTCTTCAGGGTTCAGCAAACCTGCCTCATTCGTTTTGATTTTCATTTATTATCTAACTTGTTACCTTCTTGGAGTATTTTTCTTTCCGCCTGTACTTTTTAAAAAAAATATGTTTTATTGAATTTTTACAGAGAGGAAGGGAGAGGGATAGAGAGTTAGAAACATCGATGAGAGAGAAACAATGATCAGCTGCCTCCTGCACATCTCCCACGGGAGATGTGCCCGCAACCAAGGTACATGCCCTTGACTGGAATTGAACTTGGGACCTTTCAATCCGCAGGCTGACGCTCTATCCACTGAACCAAACCGGTTTTGGCAGCCGCCTGTACTTTTTATTATACATATAAGAACCCATCTTATTTCTGAGTCATAAGTGGGTAATTCTCCAGCACCTGGATCTCCTAGGAAAATGTGTTGTCTGTCCTAACTTAGTGTTTCCCTATAAGCACAGCTCACCCAGCCCAGGCAGGCCTGTGTTCATGGTCCTAGTGACCGTGAATACTGGTGAAAGAGATCATGGTGGAGGGGTGTGGCTGAGTCTTTCGGAAACATGAACTGTGGCTGGGCTGAAAAGACAGCATTTATAGAGCCAGGGATTTGAGGGGACTTGGAGGGTCATCACTAAGGTGGTGGCAGCAGCTCTGCTGGATGCAGGTTCTTGCAGATGTTTATGATTTGGGGCTGCCTTACAAAGAGCCCTTCTGCTCCTAAAGGAAGTAGTGTATTCACCATCAGGGACTGGCCGACTGTTCTCTATTAGAGAACATCTGTGGCGAGTATTGGAAGTAAACTCTGAAAAAAGTGTACACATTTCTGCCCTGGTATGCCATTTGCATTACCCGGCTCCTCAGCAAATACGTTTTTAAAATATCTCAAGCTAGCTGCTTGATTTCTTCCTCACCAGTGAGCATTCTTTGGCTTGAAGGGCTTTCATCTAGGACCGTGGTCAGCAAACTGTGGCTCGCGAGCCACATGCGGCTCTTTGGCCCCTTGAGTGTGGCTCTTCCTAAGCCTTAGGAGTACCCTAATTAAGTTAATAACAATGTACCTACCTATATAGTTTAAGTTTAAAAAATTTGGCTCTCAAAAGAAATTTCAGTCGTTGTACTGTTGATATTTGGCTGATGACTAATAAGTTTGCCGACCACTGATTCTAGGACGGTGGTCGGCAAACTGCGGCCCCTTGAGTGTGGCTCTTCCCCAAAATACCACGTGCGGGCACGCACATACAGTGCCACACTGAAGGGGCCAAAGAGCCGCATGTGGCTCGTGGGCCGCAGTTTGCCAACCATGGATCTAAGAGGCTACCTATACCCAGCCACTTCCCCTAGTCCTTAGGAATCAAAAGCCACCGCATCAACCTCAGGCATTAAAATGAACTACAGGTAATGAGGTTGTCAGTGTGCAACAATTAATGCAGGTTTATTGTCCATGATGCAGAGATGGGAGAAAGTGTGGACACACTTGTAACTAAAAACAAAAACAAAAGAGCAGTCAGATTAGCATTATTTTGTTGCTTATATGATTAATGAAAATAAAGCAGAAATAAAAATAGGGACATACATTTTCACCTAAGAAGAAAAACAGATCCTTCATTCCCAAAGAACCAAAAAAGGCAAATACAAGTAT
>NW_006292334.1:1356164-1358133 GCF_000327345.1 Myotis davidii | reverse complement strand
TTTTCAAGATTTCATCAGTTTGTTGTATGTCTCCACAGGTCTTCCTAGAGGTCCCAAATGTCTCTTCTGATTTATTATTTTCATCTACTCTAGGCCACCAGGCCTTTTAGATTTCTCCCTGCAATGAGGGCTTTTTTTTTGTGTAGATAATATTCATAAGCGTTAGGCCTTCATAAGAGTTTAAGCTCATGAGGATTTCCCCCCCTTACAGACTATTTTCTCACTGTGTTCCAGATAGCTGAGACTACTAGAGGACTAAGTTTCAAATAAGTGGGATGACTGGTTTTGACATTATTTTTGCGTATATCATCTCTCCGAGGTCATTGTAAGCTCCAGGGTGGTAGGGACCTCTCTCTCACAAGTTTCTAAAGTTCTTGCACTAATCAGAATGGAACCTGGTACATAGTTGGAATTTCACGAATAGGTGTTAAATGGATTTCTAAGCCTCATTTTTTTTTTCCCACTTATCATACAGTGGATTTGCTCTTCATCAGCATCTCCCTGGGGAACAAGGACTGATATTTATGAAGAACAAAAGAGATTCACCATCTTTACACTGTCAGCATGTATGTACCTTATGACAAAGTAAAGGTGGTATCATAGTGGTGTACCCTAGTACAGAGTAAGGGTGATGTCATAGTGTGTGTGCCCTGTGACAGAAGAAGGATGGTGCTTCATAATGTGCATACCCTATAACCAGGTAAGGATGTAGAATCTCTCTCTTGTTCTTTCTAAGCTTATGTTCATCTAATTCTTGGTGCTAAGAGTCTTTCATTTAGGAAATGATGATGATAATAGGTGATTCTAAAACTGTTTTTACTATGGCCCTGGCTAGGTGGCTCAGTTGGTTGGAGGGTCGTTCTGTACACTAAAAGATTGTGGGCTTGATTCCTGGTCAGGGCACATACCCAGGTTGCAGGTTCAATCTCCAGTTTGGGTGATTATGGGAGGCAAACAATCAATGTTTCTGTCTCACATCTATGTTTCTTTCCCTCCCTCTCTCTCTCTGTCTTTACCTTCCTCTCTCTTTAACATCAATAAAAATATGTCCTCAAGTGAGGATAAAATATGTTTTACTATGATAAAAATATTACATTGGCAATGCTATGACAGTATCTCAACTGAAATGAAATGAAACTATTATATGTTTGTAAAAATCTGTTGAAAAGCACTGAACTAGAGCAAATATTCAATCATAACATTCTGCACATTTATAAATCTGTTTTTTTTTAAAGTGAGACAATCAGCCTTAACAAAGTAGAATAGATTGAATATAAGTGTGCTTATGAAGGATTGGCTTAATTTCTATAAGCATAATTGCTCATACATGTTTAAAGCATGTTTCTGGAGCGACAGACTTTACTTTTTTCAGTCGATGTCATTAGTCACTTGTATTTTCCAAGTTATCCCCTTAGTTCTTCAGAAAGTCACAATACCAGCCAGGAAATCTGGTATCCGATCCCCAAGGACAACACTTAAGTTTCTCTAAACAGTCTTCCTTCACATTCGATCTCCCCTCATCCTACTTCCCACTCCAGCTGCAGTTCAGAAGGTGATGAGAAAGATATAAAAGGTGCAAGGACGGAAAGGAGAAAGACGCTATTATAACTTTTTTGATGTCTGCAAGTACCTTTGGGTAAAACTCTTGTCCAGACATTTTCCACACTTCCAAAATGCCTTTATTGGTAGTTTGGTACTTGGCTTTGTTACGTGTGGCTCAGTGACATAGATGCCTCCCATGAGAAGCTCTTTGTGGGACCACCCTACTCAAAGGTGAGGCAGAATGCCCAGCAAGGATGGTTTATTTCTCCGCAGTTCTCTTCTGTCCTCACAAGGAAGAGAACCACGCATGTGTCTGAGGATGCAGGACAAAAGCCCTCCATCTCCCTTCTGTCTTCTCTGCCTTATTGGCTGCAGCTAACTTAGGCCCATTCGTCTGAGACCAGCTACTGCCAGGCCTGCCACAGCA
>NW_006292334.1:1355631-1356099 GCF_000327345.1 Myotis davidii | reverse complement strand
AGCTGGTGAAGGGGTAGAGCATGAAAACGAGCAGCTGGGATGGTGGTGGAGCCCATGGCTGCAGCTACAGTCACCACTGTGGAAGGGCTCCTGAGCAGTGCCTGGGTCATGGCCTTACTCCCTGGTAGTTTAGGGCTGAGTGCTCGGAAAGCATTTGAAATCTGTCGGAAGAAAGGCTGTGTCATCGTTAGGGAACAATTTTGCTGGGATGATTTTCCTACATGGCCTTCCCACCCTTCATTTAGAGAGCTACCCAGTCATGACATTCACTCATTTATTCATTCAATACATATTTATTCAGTGTTGAATATGTGCTGAGCATTGTGTTAGATCTCAGGAACTCAGCAGAAACTCCTGCCTTTGAAGAACCCATAGTCTGCAGGGACCCAGAGAGAAATGAATACCCAATAACACACAATAGGCGAAAAGACCACCAGGACTCCCACGTTGTTCTAAACACATGAGCAG
>NW_006292334.1:1354227-1355569 GCF_000327345.1 Myotis davidii | reverse complement strand
CCCCCCCCCCCCCCCCCCCCCCCCCCCCCAGTAAATGTGCTGGTGAGGAGGCAAGAAAAGAAGACTTCACCAGGGAGATGCTATTGATTGGGTATTATGGAAGTATAGGACTTCGTGCTGAAGAAAGAAAGATGGGAAGGAAGTGAGAACAAAGGGAACTACATGCACATTTGTTACTGAATAGATGAGTATGGCTGTAATACTGGGCGTAGGTTTGCTTGCGTTATTGGGAGATAATCATGGAAAGGGCACATTTAAGGGCCCACATAGTTTCACAGGTTCTTATCCCACTAAGAAGAGGTTGTGGATGCAGTATTCCTACTTCACCTCTATTTCCTACTCCTCACCTGAAGCATTGAAGGAGCAGAAAGAAAGGGGTCGGAGGGAACTCACATGGGTTGTAAGAGCCAGGCACTGAGCTAGCTCCTGTATATGTTGTCTTCCTTACTTCTCACAACAAACCAGAGAATTAGGAAATACCTGGTATTGTGAAAAATGGTCTTGACCAAAGCCACACTATCACCGTAATAATCTTAGAATTCTACTCAGATCTGTGTAGATTTTTTCTTAAAAAAAAAATCTTTCTGGATTGTGGCTACTTTCAAAAAATGATTCACGGGCCTCTTATATTAATCCAATAAAAATTGGATTAATGTTATGGACTTGGTGAAAAATGTGGGCTTTATCCTGTAGGTGACAAAATGCTATTCAACCACCGGGAGAAGGAGCCTGGGAGTTTCAGTGGGACTACCAAGAGCTGCCACTGAGGGCCCCTGGCAGGAGAAGACCCCAAGAAGCAGGAGAGAAGAGAGCAGCAGATAGCCAGTTGTGAGCCCTGGAGAAGCATTCCAAAATCAGGGGATTTGCATAGTAAAATTGGAAGCATATTTGCATTCAGGAATCAAACGCACGCATACCACTGTGTTGGAAATAGGCTGACTCAGACCAAATGACTAAATAAAAGAATAATGTTTACTCAGAACTGATGTACTTGTTTAAAAAGTTAATGTTTTAAGCTTTCTGCCTTCTAGCAAAACATCACTAATCTAATTAGAGCTCTTCAACCCTACTTGGCCTGCGGTGCGCTGACTGCTCACCAGACAGGATGGACCCAGCCCTTGCTCCTCACCCCCTCAGCTTAAAAAGCTCAGCTCTACCCTCCTTCCCATCTCCGAATGAATGTATCTTTCTCCTTTCTAAGCCAGCCCACCAGGCACACTTCAGCACTTTGCACTCCCTGGAATCCCGGGAAGCAAGTTTATTTGGGTGATATAAGTCTTCCCTCGAGGACATTTCTAGACAATGTGTAGTGAATAGCATGTGTCTCATTGCAAAGGGAAAT
>NW_006292334.1:1339977-1354192 GCF_000327345.1 Myotis davidii | reverse complement strand
TGGGGTGGGGGGAGCTCGGTTTATAATGTCAAGGCTGTTTGGGGAGGGGGATCTTTAAGGCTTCCCACCTCAGATTTCAGCAAGTTTGCTCATTGAACCCTTCCCCCCATTCTCAAGTTGCAGCTGGCTAGTTGTTACTGTCCAGGGGACTGGAGGTTGGTGGGCTGGAGAGGTTATAGATGAGGAAGTTTAAGATGGAGGTAAAATTAATTAGATATAATCTAGTCTAAACCTAGTTTGCTATTCATCAGTCCAGACCCAAGAAAGAGTGAGACCAAGGCTGTTATAAAAAAATCATGAAATAAAAATATAAATGCAAGTTTGTCAAGTTTTCCTGCGATTTACATAGACTGGGGATTAGTCTGGCTGCAGCAGTGTTTGGGATGCTGGTTGAGAACATGGGTGTGTGGAGCCCTGTATCATTCCTGCCCAATTTCCATAGCTGCTGAGGTGTGGATGATGAAGGAATGGAGTAGTACTGGTGTTGAGGGCGGTGATGATGGAAATTGGAATTACAGTGCTCTCACACTTTCAGAGCAGTCTCCTATCTACTCTTACCTCCTATTTCCATGACCCACAAGGGTAGCTAGTGCAGATGTTGGTATTCCCAGTTCGCAAAGGCGTCATCTGACACATATAGTGGTTTGCACAGATATTTCACACCAAAGGTAGGATTAAAAATTTAGCAAGCACAGTTTTCAAAGCCCTGACTGGTTGGGTTACTCAGGTGAGGAATCTATAAGGTTCCTCCTCTCTCACTGATGAGTTTCTAGAAGTGAGATGGAGGGAGGCAAGATCATGATCACCTTTCCCTCATTTCAGCTCACCTTCACGCCTTTGAAAGGTTGAAGCATGTGAATTTGTTGTCTGGACAAGATCCATGGGACCTGAGGAGGTGCATTTTCACCATTGGATCTTAGCACTCAGTGCACCACTCTTGGACCTTCTGTTAGGACTGAGTAGCCTTATTCCTTGTCCGCCCCAAGTGAAACTTGACACCTGTGATTGCAAATGTGTAGGGTACCTTTGTGTCTAATGATCTCATTTTCTTCCAAAGGTCTTCAGGATCTGAACCTGACAACAAGTTCTGTTGGGTGAAACTTAATAACCCTGATGAGTAAGAGTTCTTCAAGGGTGAAAACAACAATTTTAGAAAATAAACAAACAAGCCCTGGCTGGTGGCTCAGTTGCATTGTCTCATACATCAAACGGTTGCAGGTTTGATTTCTGGTCAGGACACATAACTAGGTTGCAGGTTCCATTCCTGGGCGGCAAGCAACTAATGATGTTTCTCTCTCACATCTCCATCTCTCTCTCTCTCTCTCTCTCTCTCTCTCTCTCTCTCTCTCTCAGCAAATAAACAAATAAAGAAACCCAGTTTGTTTGTTGTTCACAACAAATATGATGGAGGGAAATCAGTTTGTTTTCTTCACTTGTACTCAGACATATTAATGTTGAATGAATTTTTGGACATACTCTGATTTAGTTCATTTCTTCATGGTTTATTTGAGTCAAATTCTGTTGTGTCTTCCCCTGAGAATAAAGCCATGATCCTCTTTCCCACTTGACATATTAATTGCACTCCGCCTGAGCACAGCAGCTAACATTGCTATTATCTCGTGGATCACATGCCACGTTGCACAATGCTTTCATTGTAGCTCAGAGTTCAGCCATCACCGGTTGCAGTATAGGCGAGATTATATCAAAAGTAATGTTTACAGTGTACTAACAGCCTCATAAAGATAAACATCGGAAATTCATTTGAGAAGCTAAATCATTGTGTCAGTTATTAAGTTTCCATAAATAGCTTCCCTGTGTATTTGTCTATGCTTTGGTGGCCTATATTTGCCAAGACTCTCAGCAGACCCTGTCTCTGACACATTCATGTAAGAGTGTGGGCTTGACCCGTGGACAAAGAAGAAAAGTTGATTCCATCGGCCACTGCCCCATCTTTCTATTGGTTCCATGGACAGATACATAAGGAAAGAAGTCTCTTACAACTTAGAAACTAAGCATTTTATTCAAACCTCCTCCCTGATAATATATCTAAAGTGTCTTGTTCTGTCTGTGCATATCCTCTCCAGGAATGGAGATTGTGAGGCAACTATCAGAGTCACTATTTGTGCTCACATTTCTGAATCAAGAGGATAAGAAAGGTGATACAGGACACTCAAAATGCCCAAATTTCCCTGAGGGAGGGGTTAAGAGTGTGGCTTTGGAGGCAGAGAGACTTCAGATTTGGCACCAATTCCATTGCTGGCTAAGTGTATAACCTTGGATAAGTTATTTAATCTCTCTGAGCTTCAGGTATCTGATATTTCAGATGGGGACCATGAGAGTAACTATCTCATAGGGTATTTATGAAGAGTAAATAAGTGCACATAAAGCACCTATCCCAGTGGTCAATACAAGCTAATGATCAATGAAGGTTAATTGGTATTATTCTATTACTACTCTGGAGGACCACCTGTAGGGTTGTTATAGAAAATAAATACAATCATGCCAGCAAAAGCCCTTAGCATGACCTTCGGCCTGCCCTCAAATTTTCTGGTATGGCAAGGGGGAAAATCTGTACTTATACAAAATTCTCAGATTGTAATTAGTGAGTAAAAGAAACTCTCTTTCCAGTTCCCATCAGGATGCAGGTGTGTGGTTCTCTTATACACACCCTTCTCGTTTTTATTTGCTATCCCTTTGTTCTGACACAGGCTGGGTAGATGGGCATATTTCCAAAGCTGAAATGTCTCGATTTGGTCAAGAGTCAAAACTTTGTCTGTAGTTTATCTTCTGATCACTCGGGTTATCCCAGGAGGCTAGAGACCACCCTGAGATTTCAATTTTGGCATACAAAGTAGACAATCATCCTCGGTAGGTGAGCACCCAGGTAGCACCCAGGTAGCAGGAATATATGACTATTGATGCATAAATATATAAGCAGGCAGAAAGCCAGGGCTCTGAGCTGCTGGTGAGTCAGTCTGAGCCCCAAAGACCAACAGGACTGAGAGTTACTTGTCATGCAGAACCCTGAGGTCCTTAAGTTGAAGTTTGAAAGGATTTTAGATCTAAGCACTTCTTAGCAGGTCATAATGCTGCCACCTGAAGTTATCATAGCATTAAGTTCTTTACAGAGAGCATTCACATAAACTATCACAACAATTCTGTGATGTATGCAATGCAAAGGCTCTCATCCGCACTTTGACTTGAGAAGGAAATATACTTCAGAGACCCTAAGTCAGGGATTCCCAACCTTTTTTGGCCATGACCCACCTAAGCATCTCTAAAATCCTGATGCCCCGCCCCTCCCCTTGACATATAATTCTTATTATTCAAAAAGTGAACTGTTCACATGGGGGAAGCCTAAAAGTCCATTAACTTGGTCTAAACAACCTTCTGAAAAACATGGCATCCATGAAAGAGAAAAATAAAAGAACTGAGGGAGAAATCACTAAGAAATTGTTAAAAAAAATAATATGAAGTGATATGAAAAAATAGCAAGTAAAGTTTTCAAAACATTTCAGAGAACTGAAATGCATAAATATGTCAGTATATGTTTATATACTGTATACGAGGCCTCTAGAACATAAGAAATGCAAAAAAAATCACTGTTAATAACTCATTCTCGAATTGAGTTATTAAAAATCAAATTGTCCCCCTGTGGAGCATGCGCCCCATGCTGGGAACCACTGCCCTAAGTGCTCCCAAGTATACAGAGTTGGTGACAGCCTGGAACATGAAAAGGTGCTATGGCAGCACTGGAGAAATAGCAGAGGTGTAAGGAAGGGGCGCCCACAGGAGAGAGTCCCCCACAATGTTTAACAGTCAAAGAGGACCTGCCCCTCCTTTCTGGGATGGGCTTCCTTATAAAGTGAGTTACCTTTGCGGTCTCTTGGATCCTACAAGCTATGCTGATGTCTACTGAGTCACAACCCATCTTGCCTAACTCAGGCATCCTCAGTTAGCTTGTGGTTTCCATTTCTGATGGGAAATCTTCCCTGTGGCTCATTGCCTACCAGCTGCCAGTAGTATTGCTCCTCTATGAAAAGGTTCTCACACTTTTGTGTGCACCAGACTTATCTGTAACACTCGTTAAAAATGAACTATGGATCCAATTGTGAAATTCTTATTTAAGAAGTAAATAAGGATGGGGAGCCTGTGGGAGAAGGGGCAGCTGATCGGTGATTCTCTCTTCATCATCTCATCATGGGTGTTTCTATCTCGCTTTCCCTCTCCCTTCCTCTCTGAAATCAATAAAAAAATATTTTAAAAAGACTCTGGATGGGAGTGTGTGTTCGTGTGTGTGTGTGTGTGCGCGTGTTGTGGATTCACTGGTGTATTGGAACTGGCTTGAAAGAACTTATTGAGTGCATCTTTTCCCACCTCTACATTCAATGGCTTAGTATCTTGAAATGGACATGGACTATGGTGGGAGTTTGTGGCTCATGGAAATTGGCAGGTGCTACAAATGAGCTCCCTTTCTTCCACCCAGAGCTGGTTGTTAAACATTTACTAGCACACTACTGAGTTGTTCCATTGAGTTTCAACCTCATACTTAGTCCTCAGATAATTCAAAATAGGGCCTACAAGTTATACATGGGATATTTGGGCAGAAAGATCATGACTGACAACCTTGATTGCTTCATTCTGTTTCTCCTCCTGAAACAGAAAAAAAATGCAGTTTATGCTTCCCTTCTCAGGAAGACTTAATTATATAATTTTATATTACTAACAAGTGGTGCAGCTCATTCAATAGTAAGAACCATTGAACACCCACCAGCTCTGCTTTACTGAATAAAATAAAGTCCTAACTCTTTTGGGAAATGCACAACATTTTAATTCTTTGGAAATTTTATGGAATTGAAGGAAATCCCATGTAAGTGAAGCAAAGTGAGGAGAGCGAGAAGTAAAAATTTGTACTTAATTTGAAGCTTAATAGGAAACCCTCAAACAGAGGGGGCATGTTCAGATTTATGTTTTGATAAAATCACTCTGGTTGCTGTGTGAGAACCTACTGCTGAGGGAAAAGGGAAATCTGGCCTTTGAAACTCATCTTTTTCTTAATTCTTCAAAGAAGAACTTTCTGAAATTCCCTTTGCCCCCCTTTACATAAGTTTCTTCCTCACAATGGTAGGGATCCAGATCTTTGAGGCAAATACTTTGGGGCAGAATTGCATCACTGGAGAATTGATGAAATCACCTCCAAAGCTATATGTTATAAGAACTTATATTTATAAAGTATTTTCTATTTTTTAAGACATGTGGTCTTCTTTGACCATTAGGCCCACACTCTAGATTTTAGGTTAAAAGACCTTCACTCAGCATTATCCAACAGAATTTTCTACAATGAGAAAAATATTCCCCATTTTCATTCTCCAATATGATAGCTATTCTCCACATGTGGCCATTTCAAATACGGCTAGTATGACTGAGGAGTTGGATTGTTACTTAGCTATCATTAATTTAAATTTAAATTTAAACAGCTCCATGTGGAGAATAGCTTCCCTATTGGAGAGTGCATATGTCTCTGGCCATGCAGGTGACCTCACTGTGCCCGATATTTGGTAATAATACTCACCTGTTAGAGAGGAGAGGACTAAATGTTACATGTTAAAGGCATAAAGCTTGGTGTCTGGCAGCTCACAGAAACACGGGTGAAGCTGGGTTCAGGTTTCAATGGAGCTCGATTGAACTAGCTCATGAGAGTCACCTGTGTGCATCTCTTCCCCACGCTGAGTCCATCAACATCACACTTTGTCGTGGTGGGAATATCTCCGCCATGAAAACCCAGCAACCTCCACTCATTGGGGCTCCCTACCATTAACCTTTTCCCAAGAGACCGTTGTCAAAATTTTGTCAACACACCACTGTTGGATGCATTTACAAATTATATTTATTTCTGGTCACCTCTACCAGGACTTTAATTCTTTCACTTATCTTTATACTTGTCCTTATTGCTACAGTATTCTGTTCCTCCCTTTCCCTGGATTTCTCAGCCACCTTTGCTTCTGGGTTTCTGTTGTCTGGGAGAAGCTTCTGCCCAAGGAAGACTGTGCGGCCTAATTCTTTCCCTTTGCCCTTTTTCTTTAATACAACCTGTAAACTTATAGTCATGTCAGTTTGCCTACTCTTTCTTTCCTGTGGAGAAAGCCACCAAACTAGATGTAAAATTTAGTCACAAGGACGTTTTCAGAAAAAAACCTACATGCATTGGGTCTCCATCCCTCCACACCCTTATCTTGGGCGGGTACTCTCCCTTTCGTCCTCAGCTTTTACATTCACCAGCAAACTGTTTTGTAAAATGTAGCAAATGACATCCCTGCTTTGCTCCTGTCTTGCCATTTCAGTGATTTTAACTTGTGTTCCATCTGCAAACTAGATTTAAAAGATTATATATTCATATTATTGATGTCTTTCTTTTCTCAGCAATATAGTTTAAAGATAACACTCCTAAAATAGAAGTCCCTAAATCCCATCTCAGCCCCAGACTTAGTAAAACTTCTGCAGATAGTTTATCAGTTAAAAAGCTTAAATTAAAGATGATCCCGAATGAGGACCTTTTGCCTTCAAAAGTGCTCAGAGCCTGTTTTGACTTGTGAGCGCTGATCTCTGCCAACAGGTTAACCCTGATTAACTTCCCAGGTGTGATCCCATCTGGGTGAACTCTAAGAAAGTTTACTCCATTGGTTTTCAAAACATTTCTATTTTTTATGGCATTAGAACTCCTTCGTCAAAGATAATTTACATGGAAATTCAGTTTATTAAACGGGTAAATGCTGGATTTTTTTGGTTTTGGTGTGGGCAGCAAGTTCACCCAGAGGAGGGGTCTCAAATAGAATGGTTTGAAAAACATTGATGAACTTGATTTATTTTTTTAAAGGCAGTTCTATTCTCCACCAATATTATACATCCATTCTGTTGGTTCGCAGTCTTTCTAAACTATATTTTCTCTTAAAAAATTGTAAAGCTTGGTTTCCTATGCCAATAATTTATATAACAACCAAGAGATCTAACAGGTCTTAGGAGTGTCTTTTCTGTCATGAATAACTTTTTAAGTTCTGCAGTTTTGTGGTGAAATCCATCAAAATTAGCATAATGTTGTTTGTACCTTTATAGTGTACCTTTATAATGTACTTTCTTACCAGCATATAGAAATCAGTGATGTGATAAGCTACATGACTTCATATTGATGATCACTTATTGACATAAATGCAAAATCCATATTTTAAAAGGACTTCAATTCTCAGGGACTTCAGGATAATCACCTGGAAAGAAAATGTCAGCAATTTCAAGTGGATTGAGATATAAATCTTAAAAGTTTGCAACGTATTTTGGAAGATCTTCACCTTCCATATGTTGATACTACAATTTTATTGCCATGAATGAGGAAGAGCCTCAGTGGAAAACTGGTCATGCCATCCAATTATTGTCAGAAAAAATGGATTAATATAAACAATGCTGAAATCAAAAGGATTACTGTATTTTCCCAAATTAAATTGTTTCGTTTCCAATAAACCGATAGTTCAAGTTGATTCATATGGTCACTTCGCCAGAGCCATTTTATCCATTGGATTTATTCTTTGGATTCAGAGCTAGGGACTGTGAGCTTTGCAAGGGCTTGCTAAGGTGTTTAAATATAGGCAATACGAATAACAGAAATCCATAGATCGTTGCAAAGACATTCATTTTAACATCTTAGCCCGTCAAATATTTTCTCAAGATATAAAAAGAGAACTGATAAAGACACACAAAAAAGAAAGAAAACTGCTAAATAAAAATGGATAACTGTTGAATCATGTCTCTTAAAGCTAAGATTGTGTTAACTAGTTTAATGCCACCTTCTACAGTATATGTCAATATAACCTTTAAAACAAAAATGAATTATTTATTCTTCATAAAACTCAAGATTTAAAAATGTACAAAATTCTTTGAGACAGTTCACAGCATAATATATTTAAAGCAGAATATTTAATATAATATGTTTCTTATGAAATCATATAGGGCCTCAATAGGAAAGACCTAGAAAGGTATTTTAAAAAAGATCTTTAGCTCAGCCAGTGGTTGAGTGTTGACCCATGAACCAGGAGATAAGGATTTGCTTTCTGGTCAGGGTACATGCCTAGGTTTCGGGCTTGATCCCCAGTAGGGGGAGTGCAGGAGGCAGGCAGTCAATGATTCTCTCTCATCATTGATGTGTCTATCTCTCTCCCCTTCTTCCTTCTTCACTCTGAAATAAATAAAAATATTTCAAAAAAAGATAAAATTAAAATAATAACAAAGAAACAAAAAATAAAAAGACCTCTTGTCTTAGCAACTAATTTGGCAGATTCATAGACCTACAAGATCACTAAAAAGTACTAAAAAAAAAAATTTGTATATTTGCACATGCATGATTTTTTCTAAGGAGAAGGTCTCTAACTTTCCTAATCTTCTTAAAGGAATTCATGTACCAAAAAAAGAAAAGAAACTTTGCCCTTAAACCTTTCCCTGGATCAATCTATCAAAAGATTATATTTTTATTATATTATCTTTAGCTTTGCCTTCCCCTGCTGTATTCACTTACCTCCTTCTTGCCTAAGAATAAACCAAGCTGAGCTGTGTTTCAATTTTGAACTCAAAGTTTGGCTGAGGTGTTGAGAAATAGACTTGTGAAGTCTTTAACTACATTTGCTTGGAATGCTGAGGACATTATTTATCACATAATTGAGAACCTGCCTAAGAAGACTCACTTGAGAAAATTCCTTTAGAGATCATCTTTAGAAAAGACTTAGCTTCTCCCAAGAAACTAACGATTTTTTTTTTTTCTGAAAGAAAGTCTGGAATCAACTCTGAATGTCAAAAGCCATGTGAGGGTGTGTGCCACCTGCATAGGCATGCCTGCTCCTGCCCCACTTGTTCCTGGTTTGGACTTTCTGCCCTTGCTGTAGGTCTCTTTTTATTCTTCATTATATTTTTTATTCATGCATACATCATTGGTATAAGCCTCCTCAAAAGAAAGTGAAGGGGAAAATAAGTAAATACCCAACTTGCCATTGGGGAAATTAAATTTCAGGTTAGCAGCTACCCCACAGTAACAGAACCCATCCCCAGTGAGCACTCAAACCCAGAGCTCTCACATACCAGACAGGTGATTTTGGTGGTCTGCCATGTAGATGGCTCAAAATACTCGTTACTGGGAAGAGCACAACTTGTATGTAGATCTACAGGAACCTCCCCTCCTCTCCTTTTTATTCCTTCCTACGTTTTAAAACTATGCCCTCTTTAGCTCTTTGGAAATATTGTCCTCTTACTCTAGGCAACATGAGGTGACTATGAAATCTGTCTTTTCTGTTTATAACAGTATATAGGAAACTTTGGGGAAAAGCAGACTGAGACAAAAGTAGGGGCAGCAAAACTTTGGTTGCATATCTTCCTGCTCTGTCTCCTCTTGCAGAGAGATAAGATATTAAGAACATGGACTGTAGAGCCACATGGATTTATTCAGCCCAGCTGTGCACTTGCTACCCATGTGACCTAGGGAAATGACTTAACCTATCTGGGCAAAGTGAGGATAATTATTATTTATCCCATAAGGTTGTTGTGAAGATTTAGGATTTAATATACATAAAGCACTTAGAACATAATACAATCTCAGTAAGTCTTATATATTATAATTAGTGCCAGAATTATGAGTAAGTAGTGCAGACACATTTTTACCTTGTAGAAAGAGACCCTTTAGAGAACATAAGACAGTCACCCCTTTCTCCTATGTGGACAGAGAATTAGACTCAGTCCTTGGTAAGACACTGTATTTTCACCAGCGGGGCCCTATCTGGTTTGGCTCAGTGGATAGAGCGTTGGCCTGTGGACTGAAGGGTCCTGGGTTTGATTCCAGTCAAGGGCACATGCCCGGGTTTCCAGCTTAATTCCCAGTAGGGGCCATGCAGGAGGCTGCCAATGAATGATTCTCTCTCATCATTGATGTTTTTCTCTCTCTCTCCCTTTCCCTTCCTCGCTGAAATCAATAAAAATATATTTTAAAAAATATAGTGGGTACAGAATACAGGTTAAAAAAGTCCAGATATAAATCAAGACCAGGGACTGAATTTCAAATCATTCCTCTGATACCTGCCCAAATCCATTGCGAGTGACAGGGATGGAGGAAGCTATGGGAAGTAGTCAAAATCGCGTGCACAAGGTTGTTGTTCCAAATTTGGATGTTGGAGTGAAGCCACCTGGAAGGGTTGGCCTTGTGTGTTTGGGATCCTAGGCAATCTCTCCAGCATTAAAGTTGTGCTTCAGGGAACAGAAAGAAGTAATGATTTTTGTATCTGTAAATAAGGCCGTTGCTATGTGTGAGTGGCAACGTTCCATAGACATTAACTATTTTCACTTTCTTGTGGTCCACCCATGAATTACAAAGCGCAAACGGGTGTTCCCTTTCCAGTTGAAAATAGCTCTTGGCAGCATTTTCTGACAGTTCTTCAACTCGCCACGGGACCTGTCACCTCAATCATTTTGCTTTCCCTTTCATCCTCCCTCCAAAGTGATTTTAAGGAGGGAGGGTAACTGATCAGATGAAGCCCAGGGATATGTTAGCATGTTAATAACAACCTGTCAAAACCTGGAAAAACCAGATGCAAACACATTAGATGAAGGGTCAGGTGGGCTCTTAAATGTCCATACCTTCATTTACCTTAAACTGCACAAATGTCCCCCTCCCTCCTCCCATCCTGAGAACAATACTAGTACATTGCTCTCATCTTTATCATCATTATCATGAATATCAATAACAAACCCTCTTTTTAAAGGAAGTTCAAGGCTCACACTCATAGAAATTTACTCTTTGCCTTCTTGATCCCAAAAAGAATTAATGAAGTTACACCTGGAATATTCTTTATTGGGAGAAACATAATCACACAATCAACAAGTATTTTATAGGAATTTCAAGTTAATGAAGCTCAAATCTTCACCTGAGCCTTGCTGTTGGCACTGGAAATAAATGGAAGTCTTGAGTGATGTACTTAAAATGGGCCATTTTGGCCCAAGCATTGTTCCAAATGCTTTACTTATATGAATTTAGACCTCCATTACAATCTCATAAACTATGGTTTCCACCATTTTATAGATAAAGAGACTGAGGCACAGAAGAATTAAAGATATTGCTCATGCTTGTACAAATAAGTCCGTGCTAGAGGTAGAATTTAAACCCAGGCAAGTGTCTCCAAATATTCTTCCCACCATACAACACCACCTCTTGGCAGAAACACAAAGTGCTAGATGGTGGTAAATTCTCCTGCCAGGCAATGATAAGTGAGAATTTCTTAAGGCTTCTTCTCTCATAGATTCACTGGAATAGAAATATAAAAGCTTACGTTGCAAGGTCCCTTAGAGATCACTCAGGCCCAGGGATATCTCATAGCTAGCTGGTGAGAGATTCATGGCTCAAAATCTGGCTTTCTTTCCCCTTGTCCAGTGGTCAGCAAACTGCAGCCCCTTGAGTGTGGCTCTTCCACAAAATACCATGTGCAGGAGCGCACATACAGTGTGATTGAAACTTTGTGGCCACACTCAAGGGGCCAAAGAGCCACATGTGGCTCACAAGCCGCAGTTTGCCGACCACTGCCCTTGTCCAATAGCTCTTCTCTTTTACCATGGATGACTAATTAAAGTGAGCTTCACTGGGAAATATTCCCATAATTTTTTTTTTTACCACCTCTTCTGCTGCTTGAAGTTCTGCATGCTGTTTCATTCCCAATACTTCCTATTTTAGGAGGTAGAAGAAGGATGGGCAGGTGGTCAAGACACCTGACTCTGATATTTGTAGCTGTGTGAAACTAGTCAACATCCTTTCCCTCTGGGACCCTGTATTTCCTCATGTATACAATAGTAATAAACACCTTTTTTCCATGTCATTGGGTTTTCTCAAGAATTAACGTTTCTAGATCTCTAGATCTTTGCTACTTAAAATGTGGTCCACACACCAGTGACACAGAATCATTGGTGGTGATTTGAAAACAGAGGATCTCAGGCTCAACCTCAAATATACTGAACTGGCATCTTCATTCTAATGAGTTCTTCAAGGGATCTGTGTGCACATTGAAGTTTGAGAAGCATTTGTAAGTGTTATACCCTAAAGCACAACAGATGTAGAATGGGTGGTTAGGGCTCCACATCCCTGTTCCCACTCACACTGATGCTGCTTTGAAAGGGTAATTCATGTCACCAGTCTCTTACTCTTGGACCAGTTTTGAAATTTGGAATTTTTTTATTTTAAAAAAAGTAATTTGCTACACATATTGTATCTTTATTAATACCCCCAGTGGGGACTGGGGTAGCTGCCTTAAATAAAACACAGTTTACACTGAATATGATAAAGATTAAAAAAAAATCCTAAGTATTCTGTTTAATGTGCTTGCTGAACACCTGGAATATAACACCTGGGTTTCATGCTTTTGAGTGTTAGAGTGGTTGATGCGGAGTGGGGATATGAACTTCTAGGGAATGTGCTGACCTCAGTGTGGGAGAGCTCAGCAGTGTGAGTCCCGCCCAGGGCAATAGTTCTATAGTGTGAGTTCGACTCAAGGTAAGCCTGTGTGGACCATGGCTGGACCAGGGCAGGAGGATGAAAGTCCAGGATGGTGCCACCCTGGGATTTTCTGGGGTACCATTTGGGATTTCCTGCCTCTGCAAGATCCTATCAACTGCCCCAAACCCAAGGCAGATACATGGTTTTGGGGAGAGAGAGAGCGTATTTCTCACTTGTCTTTAATATGAAGCCTGAGCGAAGAGTGGAGTAGGTAGGAGGTGTGGGCACTTCTCCACATCACACAAGAGAATGCATGTTCCCCAAGAAGAAGGGGACTTAGCCTGCTCTCATTAGTTGTTATAATCCTCCAGAAATCAAATAAGTAACCCACTAAAATAAACATGTCTCTTATTGAAGGTATTAACGATGAAAGTGTTTCAATCACAGAAACAAATGTTCTTAAGATAAAACTTCTCTACAAAGGCGAATGAACTGCAACCCCCAATCTGATCCTTTTCACTCCCTTTACAGACTACGTTAAACTTCCCCAAATTATGTCTTGAGGGTTCCAGTGGCCAGAACATTTGGGCTGCTTCTCTAACATGGAGGCCTTCATTGTAGCCCGGCTGGGGGAAAAATGGAAGGAGGAGAAAATCCAATAGCATAAATCCATCACTGATACTTTCAAAAAGATCCACCTTTGAAGAGCCTGAAAGGTTTAAGAGATGGAAAAGAGTACGGTCTCTGGTTCAGAAGAGTTGGCTTCTGATCCAGGCTCTTCCCAGGTCTGATGAGATAGAGGCATGAGCTGCTCTTGCATTATCTCATTTAATCTTCATATAACCGTGGGAGAGCACTGCCCCGATGCTACCATGAGCCCACGGAAGATGATTTATGGTTCCTTTTCAACCTGCCTTCTATCTTCCTTGCAGGATAAAGTGAGATAATCATAGGTTTATAGCGATGAAATGAAACTCCTGAAGCCAATCTATTCCCCTGCCTTCAGGCAGTGGTTCATTTAAATGAGACAATTTTCTCCCTTTGTTTAAAGATCATAAGAGCAGGAATTTCCAAATCACTCAGTTACCTATGACAGGGGCTTACAGGTCTTGTAGTGATTAATCTTTTTGTGATAATAAACCCAATTTAATTTCTAAGCATTTATTGAGTTCCTATATTGTACCCTGTGTTAATGTAGGTGTGGCAAATGCGTGCATGTGTGTGTGTGTGTGTGTGTGTGTGTATGAGTGTGTTTTCAATTTTTTAAGAAAGCATAGATAGCGTGCACTTATATTTCTTAATATTTTCTCAGATCAACAAGAGTAATACAATTGCAATCATTAAAATCCAGTACAAATATATTTTAAAGTTTACATGGTAAATACCAGTCATCTGCTTCAATTTCTGCCAGAAATGAACCAAATGGCTCTACAAGTCACTAGACTTCTGACATTCAACTTCCTCTCCTGTAAACTGGAGGAACAGGTGATGCTGTCATCATGATTGCTTAGCAGCCTGAGGAATTCAGATTCTGAGCTGTGTGCTGGAGGCTGTGAGGGTGACAGGAGTTCAGGAGAGGAGTGATCCTGGAGGGATGCTGGGGTCCAACCCCAGCAGGTCCAGGGGTCCCCAAAGGTGTGGACGGAGTCGGCGAAGAAGGAATGACACGGAGACAGCGTTCAGTTGATCAGCAGCCTTGCCAGGATCTCTATC
>NW_006292334.1:1331250-1339846 GCF_000327345.1 Myotis davidii | reverse complement strand
CATTCCAGGGAGTAAAGATTATGTACTTAAGCATGATTGTTCATAGTTAAAGTGATTAATTACCCGCCTGGCACTTAGTTAAGAGGTTTTATTCCCTCCCTAACTTCAGGAGAAAATCCCTACCTGGGGAAACAACCTTTCTTGGAGAGGTGACCTTGGTTAAAACACAGCGCCAAGAAGGTGAGCAAAAATATTAAGAACAGTATGCCATATACGCCAGGTCCCTTGAAACAGCAAGGATGGACCGGCTCCTGGCAAACTGAGGCTCTGGGGATGGGGGAGGAACTGCATTTGGTTCCAGAAGAATGGGTAGCCTTGGCCTGTGGAGAGGGAAAGGCATTTCTGGAAAACAGCTTGAGATAGGAATGAGCATTACCTGATGTGTGGCTGGTGAGGGGCCAGCCGAGGCACAGTCTGGAAGGGAAGAGTAAGGCCTAATGACCTAAAAGTGCATTTGGATTTGAGGTGTTTGGGTTAAAGGTGGCATCTCATTATCAACAAAGCAAAAGAAAAAGGGGGGAAAACTGAGAGACAGGAATTATATGAATAGGGCATCTATAATATCTACAATATCTCATCTATATGAGGCCCTGGCTAGGTGCTTTAACTATATAACTCTCACAATCACCCAGAAAGTAGGGCTTAGTTTCCCCATCCTACATATGATGAAACGAATTTCAGAAAGATTACATTATTTTCCCCTGAACACCCTGTACATAAATAGACTCTGGCCTGACCAGTGTGGCTCAGTGGTTGAGCATTGACTCATGAACCAGGAGGTCTCAGTTTGATTCCTGGTCAGAGCACGTGCCTGGGTTGCAGGCTGATCAATGATTCTCTCTCATTAGTGATGTTTCTTTTTTTTTATTGCTTAAAGTATTACAAAGAGTATTACATATGTCTCCTCCCCGCCCCCCGCCCTTGACAATCCCCTGGCCTTCTCTACCCCTCAGTGTCTTAGTGATGTTTCTATCTCTCTCCCCTCTCCCTTCCTCTCTGAAATCAATAAAAACATATTTTTTAAAAATGGACTCTGATCTATTTTACTCAAAGCCTGAGATTTCTGCATGGGCCAGAAAGTAGCATGTGTTGTGAAAGTTTTATGAATGAGTGGAGTGGAAATCACTTAGAGAATTAAGAAAGCCAGAAGAGTGCTGAGGTAATGCAGGCTGAAGTGCAGTTGGATGAGAGAGGAAGCAGGCAAGTCAAATCTCAGAAGGAAGGCAGAGGTGGGTGGGAAGAGATCAACCGAAGAACTTGTATGCATATATGCATAACCCATGGACACAGACAATGGGACACAGACAGTGGGGTGGGGGCAGGCTGGAAGGGGTCAGTGGGGGAAGGGGAAGGGACATATGTAATATTTTCAATAATAAAGATTAAAAAAAAACAAGCCAAAAAATAAAAATAGTGGATTAAAAAAAGGATTATTTTGGAAGACGTGAAGGGAAAGTAGATTGGTTTAACCGTTATGGGATTTCATGAATAAATAAAAGAGGACTACAATGTTTGGCATAGGAGCCACGCGGAAATCCTCAACTCCACTGATATCAAGTAGGAAGAGGAGCTGGTTGGTAGATGAAGGTGACCGGAATCTTGGGATGTGGAGTTGGAGGTGAAAGTGGGCACCCCCGCTGGCAATGTCAGAGGATGCTGGTGCAATGGGCACGGGAACCTTGGCTTAAAGGCCGGGCTTACAAGAAAACTCTGGGAATTATTAGTGAGGAGAGATCACCGAAATCTTCAAAAACAGGGAACTCTGCAATGAAGACGAGAGAGGAGCAGTCCCAGGAGGTCTGTGGGAAGAGCAGGAGAGGTCTGTGTGAGAGACCGAGAGAATATCCAAAGAGAATAGAAGAAAACCAGGAGAGAAGACTGAAGCTGAGGGGACAGAGAATTGCAGGAAATGGAGCTAAAGCGAAGAGGACAGGGGTGCAGGAGCGCCTGGGCCTGTTAATTAGAAATTCTAATTACAACAGAGAAGTCTCTTAGAATGCAGGCAGAAAAATCCAACTATTTTGTATGTGCATCATGTCAAAGATCTTTCCTTTTTTGTTATTTCTTCAGGCAAATAGTACAACTCTGAGCCTCGGATTTTCTGCAAGTTTAGAGGAATTCTGCAGAACGGACTCTGATAGAGCTTTACACTTGAGAACAATATACTGCTCCAGATTTCCATAGCGTGTTAATTGCTAACGTTGTCACTCACATCTTTGGCGTGCTCACAGGCTCATTTGATAACCATTTTTTGAGCTCCTCCTGTGAGCGAGACCCTGTGCTAGGCACAGCCCTGCAGACAGGCAGGCAGAGTCTCGCCCCTTCCCTCACCTACAAGCTGTGTTATCGCTAGCTCAGCTAGACAAAGGGAAAGGGTGGCCCTGGGAGATGGAGGAACCGGCTTCAGTCTCACCCTCTGCCTTCAGAGTCAGCAGAGGCCGGAGACGAATTGCAGTTTGCTTCCAAACGGTGTGACCCTGGATTGCATAAAGAAGCCGGAGCTGAATGTCAGCTCTCGCCCAGGAAGCCATTCCCCCCAAGGCAGCGTGGGGGGAGTTGAGGGGGTTGCCCCTTTCCCCTGCAGAGATCATCTGTTGGGATCAGGTGGGTGTCACCCCCCGCAATCAATACCCGGGGAGAGCTGCTGGGGCAGGAGGGCAGCAAAGGGACCCACAGCCTCTGACTTCTCCTTTGATGAGTTCCTTTCCCTCTCACATAGAGTGCTTGCCTGCCCGCTCTGAAAAGGTAAATCCAGTCTGTTTGAAATTAGTACAGAGTCCACTACAAATGACATATGTCCCTTCTCCCATTGATACTCATTCCACCCACCGGTGTTGGGACATTACAGTAGCTTCTTTGCAGCTCTTTCTCCCCATTCCCGGCCCCATCCCAGCTACACCGCTTATACGCACAGAAGCTGTGTGTTCTGTATGTTTTCATACAGGCAGCTAAATGCGGGGAGAAGAGAGAAACCTTTAAACATACTAATCCTCTTCTATTTTTCTTAGTCGGATGAAAATTCCCTGCACTTTTGTTCATGTAAACGCGAAATTATCCTCCTGCACGTTGAGGTGGTGGCAGTTCCCGAACACAGTTATATTTTGCAGATAACAGGATTAGCGGGGATGTGGGTAATAAGTTGGTGAATCTCCCCCCGGCCATTTCTCAACACTGTGAGAGCACTAATCCTTTATGCTTTGATGTCTTCTAGTTTTCCATCAGGTGCGCCACGGACTATTTGTCCTGGGGCAGTCAGCTCTCTTATAAGATCTCATAGTGTCCTCATTAGCTGCGCCTATTTACCCAGCCAGCCTGTTGAACCCAATTTATAGTTTATGTGATTAATTCCCAAAGTACAGTAAACCCTAGCTCTAAGGCTCTCTATTATACGACTGCTTCTCCTTTAAGGGCAAACACAAGCTCGGGCGCTTTTGCCTTATGACTGCATCATATATAATACGCTAGTAATTTTGCTCTCGACGACACATTAAACATCTTTCTGTACACTTTCTTTATAGCACACAGCCCATAAAGAAAAGAATGTTCCATACTGGACCGTAAAGTGCTAACTATATGAGGGAGTCATTGGGTTTTTTGCTTTAAAATTTTTATTTTGGCTGAAATTATGGCACGGCACGACTATCAGGTTTGAACAGTGAAATGGCAAACCAGGTTACCGTACCACTCTTTATCTGCTGTATTATACGTTTGGAAAGGCTGAGGAGGTACTGTGGCAGCATAAACCCATGGGCTCCTTTTCATCTTTAACATGCAGGCTTGGAAGATAAAAGGTTTAAGTGCACGTGTGTGCATGCGTGTGTGTGTGTGTGTGTGTGTGTGGAGAGAGCAAGAAAGGGAAACAAAGACAGAAAGCGAAATGAAGAGAGGTGCACTCGAGGCAACCCATGTTAATGTTACTGGGGTTTTCCTTAAAGCAGAGAAGTTACATATAAATGGAATAAGGGGAAAAATAACCACCACTCCGGTGTCTCTCAACTTGGGGTGTCCCCCTCGGGTTATTAGACATTGTCTAGAGATACTTTCGCTTATCACAACTCAGGGGCCTGCTGCTGGCATCTTGCGAGTGGAGGCCGGGAATACTGTGAAACATCTGACAGAGTCAGCTTCTACAACAAAATGATTCGGCCCCCGTGCCATTACTGTGAAAGTTGAGGAATCCTGCCTTACACCTTTGGATGCTGGAATCAAAAGCAGGCAACTTGATCATTTCTGCTCTTAAATCTTAACTGACCTCAAAGTTGAGCTAGCACAAAGAAGACAGCTGATATGTGGCATCTATCTGCCTTGAGTTTTGCAAAGAAAACAGATCAGGGCTGACTGATTCTATTGAGGGTAGGTTAAGTGCCCTCTGTTTACTATCTGCCAACTAATTTGATGCATAGCAGATCTAATGGATGGATGGGCAAAGGAAAGTGTGAAGAGTGATTTAACCTCCTTCACTTTGCCATTAGTCAGTAACTCTGGGAAAATATTTGATGGGGTAAGGTGTGAAAATGAATGTTTCACAACTATCTATGGATTTCTGTTATTCGTATGTCCTCTAGTCTATTTCTAGCCTGCCCCTGTTTATATTATCTCTATTCTCCTCCATCGCTAGGAAAATAGACAGCCATAGACATCCGCTGATGTGTTACTTGTCTATTAATAATCCCACTATTCCTCTTTGGCAGTTTCCTAATGATTATGGTTTTCATTTATAGATGAAGAAAATGAAGTGGTGAAGGGACAAAAGCAAAAGAAACAGTGGATAATTACTGTAGTACTGTGAGGGGAAGGTCTTACAGTAACAGCCATCATTGTTGCATAGATCTACTTGCCTTTGCCCCTAATTCCAGAAAAAATGCAAACATTTTATAACTGTACAAGTCACTAGACAGATGTCCAAATACTTTCAGGGCTAGCTTTCCTTTTAACACAGGTTTATGGAGCAAGTATCTCCTTTAGAGAATACAGCTTCCTGGAGAAATATTTTTGTTTCCAGGTTCTTGTCCTATGGACCTGCCAGTGAAGTTTCTGTTGTTCAGGATCCCAAGAAGAGGGCTTTGAGTTTATTGTTACCTATGTACTTTTGCTAAGTGTACAGTTAAGGAGAGCTTTAGGTTTCTTAAACCCCTACACCCTTATTTCTTTAGGAATTGGGGAACTCCAAACATGTGAGATCTTCAGTGACCCAATGGGGTTTTAGAGTGCAGTGTTTAGCTCATCAAGCAGCAAGGAGATAAGGTAGAAACTTGGTGATTGTCCCCTTAAATTGATGGGGTATATACATTTCTGGGAATGTGCCATATATAGTAGGTTCTCTCCAGGAATGTGGGTACTAGTCTCCTTCTAGTTGGGAAGGATGGTATTCGGAAAACCTAATTAATCTCTCATCAGAACAATACTAACATGGCTTTGTATCATTTCAAATATTTTGACCCTCAGTTTGCTATCCTCTGAAGTATAACTAATACTAGACTCCCTCATGGGGATGTAGGACAAATCATTCATAAAGCATACTGTAAAGTTTTTATGTAACTCTGAAGTACTAGTAATAAATTTGACTTTGATACCTTACAGTTCTAAAATTTTCTGACTTTCTGATGCTAAACGGAGAATTATCACAATTTGTAAAAATTCAGTTGGTGGTAGACTGTCCTAAGGCAGAATTTGATTTTTAGTAAGTAATGATGCATCATTTTTGTTTTGTTTTTCAAAACCTACTCAACTTTTGATTTTACTCATAAATAGAAAATTGATATAATCTCAATAAGATGAAAATCATTTTTTTCTAGTCAAGTGACATAAATTATATGTTTTTAATATTAAAATAAGCTTATATTTTCAGGATATGCAATAATGACAGATAATACTGATGAAGTGCTTATACTATGTCCTAGGAATAGTGCTAAACATTCTAAACAGATTATGTCCTTTAATTCCTAAAATAATTCTGTGAGGTAAAAAAGCAATTTACTGAGAGTAAACTGAGGCCTGTAGTGGTTATGTGACTTACTTAGGAATGGATAGAAAGAGGCAGTAACAGAATTCAAACTTGAGTCTTTCTGAGTCCAGAATATGAACCCCTGATCAGATTTGCACAATGTTGCTTGAGTTCTAATTACAGAGGAATTTCATTTCAACTAACATGTATGGTTTTTCTATTCTCTGCAACTGGAGTACACTAGGCTGAAATCTCTTGAATTTAGCAGCTCAAGTATATTTTTTAGTTCATAGTGGGTAAAAGTAGAGTGGTTTCTGAGAAATGGATAGAAAATAGAACATTCTTTTTTGTTCTTTTTAGTAGCCTGAGGAAAGTTAGGGAGTGGGACTTCCTTCGAACAACCTCTGCAATTCTCTGCAAAGCAAAGCTTTTTCTCATCATCTGGAGGGTTCAGGATGCTAAGTCAATAACCTCTGGGCTCAAAGAACAACAGTGCTGCCCGGACATTGGGTAATATGGACTAAAGAGCACATATCAATAATGATAATAAAGTAAGATTTGTCTTTCTTCTCTGACCATCATCACTATCCCCTCTGCTCCAAAAAACAAAAACAAAAGCCAAAACCCCTCAATACTAGCAGCTGTATGATGGACATAATTGTTCCAATATTTTTACATATTCTACAAAGTTGCCTTCTCCTATAAAGGTTGGGGAGGCATAGAGTACTCTGGGTTTAGGAGCTCGAGAGAAACAAAACACCTTAAAACAAAGACAGTGTTATGGGGCATCTGCTATAGGCCATGGAAACGGTAGGTGAGGGGAAACCAGCTGCTGAGGTCAGTTGAACTCTCATAATCTTGAACTCCAAAGGGACTTAGATTCCCCAGACATCTGCTGGGTTAAAGACCCATGAAGGATCAAAGGAGTTACTGAATTGGAGAACTGTGACTTTCTGTTACCAACTGTAGCTAATGTAATTGGAGGAGAAATTGTGTTAGATAGCCTGCTTATGGACAGGTAAGATTTTATTGAAAGCAGGAAAACGAGAGGTAGGTTTAATACGATTGCCCATGTGGTGATGTGTACATAGTAGAGTAAAAATGAGAAAACTGAATTTGACAGTACCAGAGAATTAAACTCTGAGGGAGCATATTAAAGCATCAAGTAAGTACAAGAAAAAATATAAAAATTCAATAAAAGGGGGGGGGCAAAGCAGTCTTGGGTACAATTATAACGGCAGTTCTCACAAAAAGAAAGGTGGAGAAGCAAACTAATAAACCCTATTGAGGCTCTGCGGAAGCTCCGTGTGGACTCCGAGGAAGCTGTCCAGGAAGTGCAGCACCACATCAGTGACAGCCGTCAGGGCCATGGAGATAAGGGCAGCAAGACATCCAGAATCAATTAACGATAACAAGAGGGTTAAAGTGAAAAGGGGATATTTGTAGAGATATGCTAGGCAAATGGAAGAGGTCAGAGAGAAAGTTGTTTGGAGTATCTTACTGAAGCAAGACCGAGAGTTCAGAAGTCATGAATTCAGACTTTAATCCCAGTTCTTTGTGAGATATGAAGGCAATGACTTGACTTATTGACACCTGACGTCTCCCCTTCAGTGAATGAGAAGAGCCAGCTTTCAAGTAACTAAGTAGAAAGATATCAATTGTTGGAATGTCAGGGGGCTCTGAAAAGCTTTGCATTCTCCCCATATGTCATTGAAGTGGCTTTATTCAATGGCGAAGTTAAAATATGCCTGGAAAAGATAACACATTGTATTTCACCAAGGGCCCACAGGTACTTTCCTTAGAATAGGCCTGAGATTGGTTTGGCCATTCAAAGATGGAGGGCACCAAAGATGTAGAAGTGGCCTGAACTGGGTGATAGGGAAACTCGGAATACTGGTTTCATCCATCTCCTAAGCTTATCTCAAGACAGTTACAGAAGGGTAATAATTCTCACCATATCATGGCCTACCATAGATGACACTTCTTTAAAGAACCCCTCCCCGCAAAAACACAAGAGAACAATATACTGGGAGGTAACCTTTTGTACCTTTTCCTTTTATATATAGTGATCTCTCCTACAACTAGTAACTGCAATAATTACTAGTTGTAGGAGAGAAGTGATTGATCAATCTAAATTCCCTATTTGCCTTGGGGATACATGCTTAGTTGAAAGAGTAGGAAGGAACTTCCCTTCTCCAACAGTAAAGGGCAAGTACTATATCCTTATAGACTATAAAATAGCCCCTCTGGAAGGGGTCTTAAAAGTAAACTCAGGCCTGCCTCCTCTTTTTAAAGATGAGAAAATTGAGGCTCAATGAAGATGTTTGGCCCAATCAGCTCATTATTAGTGTCAAATCCTGGTGACTCTTGACATCAAAGAGACACTATGGGCAGTAAAGGGATTTATGGAATAACCAGAAAGCACCTTTCCTGCCCCAAGCACTTCTAGTCACTTAACTATTTAGACTGCTGTCTCTCCTCTCCCTTTCTCTCACTTACTCTCTTTTACTTTTACATTTTTGGAAAGTAAGGAAATAGTATTCATTCATATTCCCCCACCCAGAAAAAAGCACCCCTAACATTTTAAAAGCACAAGTAGTATATGAAAGCACTCCATTTTAAAGAAATTATAACAAAAACTAAAACTAAAGT